>NC_057861.1:261627296-261971462 GCF_019393635.1 Dromiciops gliroides
CAAAGCAAAAGCAAAAATCTGCCTAATTAAAAGAGATGGGGGGGGGAAGGGCAGCTAGGTGGTGCAGTGGATAAAGCAACAGCTCTGGATTCAGGAGGACCTGAGTTCAAATCTAGCCTCAGATACTTGACACTTACTAGCTGTGTGACCCTGGGCAAGTAACATAACCCTCATTGCCCTACAAAAACAAACAAAAAAAGAGATAAGGAAGGAAACTACATCTTGCTAAAAGGCACCATAGACAATGAAGTAATATAGATACTAAACATGTATGTACCTAGTGATACAGCATCCAGATTCTTAGAGAAGTTAAGTGAGTTATGGGAAGAAACAGATAGCAAAACCATATTAGTGGGGGACCTCAACCTCCCCTCTCAGAACTAGATAAATCTAACCACAAAATTAATAAGAAAGAAGTTAAGGATGTGAATAGAATTTTCAAAAAGTTAGATATAAGAGACCTCTGGGGAAATTTGAATGGGAATAGAAAGGAATATACCATTTTCTCAGTGGTACATGGCACATACACAAAAATTGACCATGTATGAGGAAGTAAAAACCTCACAGTCAGATGCAGAAAGGCAGAAATAGTAAATGCATCCTTTTCAGATCATGATTCGATAAGAATTATGTGTAATAAAGGCCCATGGAAAGATAGACCAAAAATGAATAAATAATCTCATCCTAAAGAATGAGTGGGTAAAACAACAAATCATAGACACAATCAGTAATTTCATACAAGAGAATGACAATAATGAGACAACAGACCAAAACTTATCGGATACAGCTAAAGCAGTTCTTAGGGAAATTTTTATATTTCTAAATGCATACATGAATAAAATAGAGAAAGTAGAGATCAATGGATTGGGCATGCAACTAAAAAGCTAAAAAAAGAACAAATTTTAAATCCCCAATCAAATACCAAATTGAAGACTCTGAAAATTAAAGGAGAGATTAAGAAAACTATAAAATTAATAAATAAAACTAAGAGCTGGTCCTATGAAAAAAACAATAAAATAGATAAACTTTTGGTTAATCTGATTTACAAAAGAAAGAAGAAAAACAAATTACCAACATCAAAAATGAAAAGGATGAACTCACCACCAATGAAGAGGAAATTAAAACAATAATTAGGATCTATTTTTCCCAATTATATGGCAATAAATTTGACAAAATAAATGAAATGGATTTGGATTATTTACAAAAATATACACTGCCCAGATTAACAGAAGAGTAAATAAAATCCTTAAATAAGCCCATTTCAGAAAAAGAAATTGAACAAGCCATCAAAGAACTCCCTGAGAAAAATCTCCAGGGCCAGATGGGTTTACAAGTTAATTCTACCAAAAATTTAAAGAACAATTAATTCCAATACTACACAAACTATTTGGAAAAATAGGTGAAGAAGGAATACTACCAAATTCCTTTTATGACACAAATGTGGTGTTGATACCTAAACCAGGAAGAGACAAAACAGAGAAAGAAAATTATAGACCAATTTCCCTAATGAATATCAATGAAAAATCTTAAATAAAATAATAGCAAGGAGATTATAGCAATTCATCACCAGGATAATACACTATGACCAGGTGGCATTTATACCAGAAATACAGGGCTGGTTCAACATTAGGAAAACTATCAACATCAACCACATCAATCACAAAACTAAACCAAATCATATGATTATCTCAATAGATGCAGAGAAAGCTTTTGACAAAAATACAGTACTTAATCCTATTTTTAAAAAAAACTAGATAGCATAGGAATAAATGGAGCTTTCCTTAAAATAAAAATCATTATCAACCTAAAACCATCAGCAAACATATGTAACATTAAGTGGAAAGCATTCCCAATAATATTAGGGGTGAAACAGGGATGTCCATTATCACCTCTATTATTTAATATTGTACTAGAAATGTTAGCTTTAGGGGTAGCTAGGCGGTGCAGTGGATAAAACACCTGTCCTGGATTCAGGAGGACCTGAGTTGAAATCTAGCCTCAGATACTTGACACTTACTAGCTGTGTGACCCTGGGAAAGTCACTTAACCCTCATTGCCCCACAAATAAAAAGAAATGTTATCTTTAGCAATAAGAGAAGAAAAGGAATTAAAGGAATTAGAATAGAGGAAACAAAACTATCACTCTTTAGAGATGATATGATGGTATACTTAGGGAATCCTAGAAAATCAACTAAAAAACTACTCAAAACAATGAATAATTTTAGCAAAGTTGCAGGATATAAAATAAATCTAAATAAATCTTCAGCATTTCTATATATGTCCAACAAAGCTCATCAGCAAGAGATCGAAAGAGAAATCCCATTTAAAGTCACTGTAGACAATATAAAATACTTGGGAGTCTACCTGCCAAGAAAAACCCAAGAACTCCATGAACACAATTACAAAACATTTTTCACACAAATAAAATCAAATCTAAATAATTGGAAAAATATCAATTGCTCATGTGTAGGCCAAGCTACTATAATAAAAATTATACTTCCACCTAAATTAATTTACTTATTCAATACCATACCAATCAGACTACCTAAAACTTATTTTATAGAATTAGAAAAAATAATAACTATTCATCTGGAAGAATAAAAGTTCAAGAATATCAATGCAACTAAAGAAAAAAATGCACAGGAAGGTGGGCTAGCCATACCAAATCTGAAGCTATACTATAAAGCATCAGACATCAAAATTATTTGGTACTAGTTAAGACATAGAGTAGTGGATCAATGGAATAGGTTAGGAACATGATACACTGTAGTAAATGACTATAGTTTATTTTTTTTGTTTGGGGGGGTTTTTTGTGTGTGTGTGTGTAGTAATTAGGGTTAAGTGACTTGCCCAGGGTCATACAGCTAGTAAGTGTCAAGTGTCTGAGGCTGGATTTGAACTCAGGTCCTCCTGAATCCAAGGCCAGTATTTTATCCACTGTGCCACCTACCTGCCCCTGTAAATGACTTTAGTAATCTACCATTTGATATACCTAAAGACTCCAGCTTCTGGGATAGGAATTCAGTATTTGACAAAAACTGCTGGGAAAACTGGAAGAGAGTATGGCAGAAACTAGGCATGTACTAACATCTTACACCTTATACTAAAATAATGTCAAAATGGGTATATGATTTAGACATAAAGGGTGATACCACAGGTAAATTAGGAGAGTAAGGAATAGTTTGTCTCTCAGATCTATGGAGAGGAGAACAATTTATGACCAAACAAGAGATAGAGAATATTATGAAATGCAAAATGGATAATTTTGATTACATTAAATTAAAAAGGGTTTGTACACACAGAAGCAATGCAGCCAAAACTAGAAGGGAATAAGAAATCTGGAAAAATTTTACAGACTCTGTTTCTGGAATACTATTGTGCTGTAAGAAATGATGAGCAGGCAGATTTCAGAAAAATCTGGAAAGACTTAAGTGGACTGATACTGAGTGAAGTGAGCAGAACCAGGAGAACATTGTACATAGTAAAGTAACATCGTGTGATGATCAACTATGATAGACTTGGTTCTCAGCAGTACAATGATCCAAGCCAACTCCAAAGAACTCATGATGGAAAATGTTCTCCACATCCAGAAAAAAGAACTGCAGATTCTAAATGCAGATTGAACTATACTGTATCTACTTTTCTGTTGCTTTTTTCTCTTTTTTTGAGGTTTTTCACTTTTGTTCTGATTCTTCTCCCTACCCCCAAAATTCTCTCATCATGGAAAAGGAGTTTAGGACAATGCTTGACCTGCATCATCCTGTTAGGGTGCCTTCAAGTAGGGAGATAAGGGGTATAATAGCTATAGTGCTAGACTTGGAGTAAGGAAGACCTGAGTTTTATTCTTGCTTAAGACACTACTGTGTTACCTCAGGCAAGTCGCTTAATTTCTCTCTGCCTCCCTTTCCTCATCTGCAAGATGGGGGTAATAAAAGCACCTACCTCTCAGGGTTATTGTAAGGATCAAATGAGATAATATATTTAAAATACCTTACAAAAAATAAAGTGCTATATAAATTATGATTATTATCATTAAAATAATTAAATAAGAAATAAATGAAACAAATTCAATCACTCAAGTATACAGCTCTCCAAGCAACTTGGCTATAACTATGGTGCTACAAAGTAGAATTGCATGTTCTAGATAGAATTGTAATGCCATTTCTACTAGAATCCAAACCATCTGTTTTTCATGTAAAACTCTATAAGGAATTATCTCTTGTACTTAATTTTGCAACTATGTCTTTTCCTGGTATATAATCAGTACTCCCATTAATTGCTACTGACGTTTGACAAAAATGGTCTTCACATTTAAAATGTATCTTAAAACACTCTGTTCCAATGTGTCCCATTTTGAAGGGAAGGAAACTTAAACTATATAGATTACCCCCAAAAAGAGGAGGCCATGAAACCTCCAGTCCTGTTTCAATATTTTTGTATGATTCTAGGTGAGCCATGACTTGATAGAAACCAGAAGAAACAAAGTTCAAAAACAGGAAATGGAAGAAAAATAAATCTGGGTAAGAGTAAGATTTAATTTGGAGCTGGAAAGGACCTCAGAGACCAACAAATCCAAATTCTTTAACTTTACAAACAAGGAAACTGAAGTTTTGAGAGATAAAGTGAACTTATCTAATGTTAAAAGTGAGATAGCAATAGAGTGAGGATTAGAATGAAGTTCTCTATTCAGTAAAATAATATAAACTAGAATTCTAACAAAGTGATGTTTTCTTTGATTAGAGCCAATGCATCACTTTTTTTCTACTTTTTGTTACTTGTCAGATATACATTTCCTTTGTCTCAGTACTAATTGAGATATCCTATGGTTTTCAATATATCTTCTACATCTATAGTAGAGAATAACCTTCTTGAGGGTGCAGACTATATTTTATTCATCTTTTTGTTGTTGTTCAGTTGTTTCTCTCGTGTCTGACTCTTTGTGGCCTCATTTGGGGTTTTCTTGGCAAAGATATTAGAGTGGTTTGTCATTTCCTTCTCCAGCTCATCTTACAGATGAGGAACTGAGGCAAACAGGGTTAAGTGACTTGCCCAGGGTCACAACTAGTAATTGTCTAAAGCCAAATTTGAACTCAGATCTACCTGACTATAGTCCCAGCACTCTATGGACTGTGCCATGTAGCTACCCAATACTTGTCTTTAGATTGCCAATATCTATCCCAGCTCCTAGTTCATAATAAATATTACATAAATATAAATTATATTAAATGAATTATGTTAAACGAATATAAATTATCTATCCCCATTTCTACAACTTTTATATAAATCTTGGCTCCTCAGGTAACTGCAGAATTCATCATGCTGATCCATTCCAAATATGTAATTTTAATTAGAAATGTGCTCTCATGATACTGCTTTTTCATGAGCTTTAAACCAGCAAGCATCAAAAAAGAATTAATTTAGAAACTAATATGGTCTAATCACTATGCTAAACATTGAAGATATGATAATAATAGAAAGGTAATAATGCCTCCCTTCAAGGCTCTTATTATTGTCTAACATAAGAAACACCATGTACACATAACATTATATGTAAAGTAAATGCAAAGTGATTAGAGGCAGCTAGGTGGCACAGTGAATAGAACTCTAGGCCTGTTGCCAGGAAGACCTGAATTCAAGCTCAGCCTCAGATGCTTACTAACTGTATGACCCTGGCCATGTCACTTAGCCTCTGTGTGCTTCTCTTTCCTTATCTGTAAAATGAAAATGATAATAGCCCCTACCTACCAGGGACATTGTGAGAATCAAATGAGATAATATTTGTAAAATGCTTAGCACAGTGCCTGGACATATAGTAAGCTCCTATTAAATGCTTATTTCTTTCTTCATAAAGAGGGGAGGCACTAGGAGCCTAGGGAATCACAAAAGGTTTCATGCAGGCTATGGTGCTTAGGCTGAGCTTTGGAGGGAACTAACTGGGAATTCTCTAAGAGACAGCTGAGTAGAGAACAGTACATAAAGGCAGGGAGGAGAGGTTATACAAAGACAGAGACACACAAATGAAGTTTCATCTGTGAGGAACAGCAAGAAAGACAATTTGCATGGACCATAAAGTACACATAAAGCAGTAATGTGTAATAAACTTGGAAAAGTTAAACAAGTAATGTCCCACATTGAAAATTATTCTAATAAAACAGAAATAACCACAAGAGTACTTCTAAAATAGTTTTACCCTTGTGACCACATGATTATTTGGATGATCAAATGGAAAAAAAATGTATACAGAAGCATCACGTGACTCAACAGTACTCAATAAATGAGGCTTACAATTATGGTAATGGTGGTAAAAATAAGATAAGAGTGTGTTGGGGGGAGGCATAGCTTTATGTTGGGAAGAAAGGAAAGAAGGGAAAGCACCATAGATCCTTGGAATATCATTTTCAAATTCTAAATGGCCTTAATAAACAGGAGCAGTGAGCAGAAATCAACAGAATGAAATTCAAGAAGATCACATATAGGGTAGGACACTTGGGATGAAGGCAAGGATGAAAAAAATGGCACAAACACATCATGGAAAAAATGGCAACAAAAAAATACCTGCTGGTTATAGGCTATGAATGGTAAGCTTGCCCTGAGTCAGAATTGTAGCATCATAGTTTAAAAACCTAGCACCAATATGTGACAATAGCATTTATATAAAATTTTAAGGTTTCAAAGCACTTAATAAATATTATCTCATTTTACTCTCACAACAGCCCTGGGAGGTAGGTGTTATTATTTTCCCCACTATACAGTTGGAGAAATTGAGGCAACTTGCCCAGTGTCACACTGCTAACTATTTTTTTGGTTGGTTGAATGAATTATCCATTCATGCCATCTTGATGATTCTAGAATCTTCAGGGTCAGAGGTGCTGCTGTCATCCTTGGTGCTCACTAATTTTTACTATCTAAAATCTTTCCTTGTATTTAACTGATAATTACCCTGTTGTGATTTAAAGTAAGTCCCCAGTCATTTAGATGCATGCTCTATATGTCTTAATATAAATGCAGATGTGCAGGATGGAATGAATGTGCATGATTGTGTTTTTAATGTGGATGCAAAAAGTTCCAAGGATAAAAGCAAGTATAGATTCTAAGAATTATCACCATTCATAAATCATAGAAGATAAGAGCTAGAAGGGACCTCATAGGCCTTTTAATCTAATTCTCTTTTTATACAGATGAAGAAACTTAGAGATCCCAAATGTTAAGTGGTTTCCCCAAGGTCACAAGCTAGTTAGTTATTAGTCCAAGTCTACTATCCAGCCAATCTGACCAGTACTAAATTAGGACAGCAGAAAAGGAGAGCATTACACAGTTCATTATGTTGTAAAATTGCTTTTGAAGAAAGGACACTGGACAGTGCATAACTTTTGGGGAAAATAAAATCCCAGGTAATTGAAGAACATCAAGTGCATACAATGTGGGCTTAGGCAAATTCCAGTTTCTTCTTGGCTAACATTCAAGACTTTTCATTAATTGGTTCCCCATTACCTATCCAAACTGGTCTTTTGGTAATCCTCTAAACATTATCTCTACACTTTAATCAGGTCAGTGCTTAAATAAGTCTACGTTTTCTTGAGCCTTTATTTTCTCCTTATCTATTTCCATCTCCCATACCATCCTGTTTTCTTTCCACCAAGTGTTATTTAATGTTTTCCCATCACCTTCAGTAAACTGTCTCTGATTAAGTCCACACCACACTGAGCATCTACTAGCTTTGCATTTCTTCAGCACTTTAATAGGTAGGTTCTGTTATATAATTACTTTTTACCCATTATTCAAAAGCTCCCCCTGAAATATCACCTCTTCTAGGAAGCTTTCCTTAGGCCTTTGTTGTTGTTGAGTCATTTCAGACATATCTGACTCTTCACAACCCCATTTGAGGTTTTCTTTTTTTTCTCCAGGTCATTATATTTTTTAATAAACATTTTTATTTAAAGTTTTGAGGTCTAAATTCTATCCCTCCCCTGCCCTTCCCCTGAGGTAGTAAGCAATAAGATATAGGTTATACATATGCAGTTATGTAAAACATTTTCATATTAGTCATTTTGTATAAGAATATTCAAATAAAAAATGAAAGAAAGAAAGTGAAAAATAGCATGCTTCAGTCTGTGTTCAATCAATATCAGTTCTTTCTCTGGAGATGGAGAGTATATTTCATCACTAGTACTTTTGGATTGCTTGGATCATTTCACTGTTGAGAATAGCTGTCATTCATAGTTCATCATACAATATTGCTGTTACTGTGTACAACATTCTCCTGGTTCTGATCACTTCACTATACATCAGATCATGTAAGGATTTCCATTTTTTTTCTTAAATCTGCTGGCTCATAATTTCTTATGCTACAGTAATATTCCATTACAATCATATACAACAGCTTGTTTAGCCATTCCCCAATTGATGCACATCCCTTTGATTTCCAATTCTCAGCCACCATAAAAAAAAGCTGGTATAATTTTTTGTACAAATAGAACCTTTCCCCTTTATGGATGTCTTTGGGATTTGGACCTAACAGTGGTATTGCTCAATCAAAGGGTATGCACAGTTTTAGTGTCCTTTGTGTATAGTTCCAAATTGCTCTCCAGAATGGTTGCATCAGTTCACAACTCTACCAACAGTGGATTAGTGTTTCCCAGTTTTTGCACATTCCCTCCAACATCCAACAGTTTCCTTTTTGGGGGGGTCATATTAGCCTCTCTGATTGGTAGGAAGTGGTACCTCAGTGTTGTTTTAATTTGCATTTCTCTTATTGATAGTGATTTAGAACATTTTTATATGACTGTAGATAGCTTTGTTTTCTTCATCTGAAAATTGCTTATTTATATCCTTGGACCATTTATCATTTGGGGAATGACTTGCATTCTTATAAATTTGATTGGCTTCTTTATATTTTTGAGAAATGAGGCCTTTATCAGATATACTTGTTGCAAAAATTCTTTCCCAGATTTCTGCTTTCCTTATAATTTTGGTTACATTAGTTTTGTTTGTGTAAAAGCTTTTTAATTTTATATAATTAAAATTTTCTATTTTACATTTTGTAATTCTCTCTGGATCTTCTTTGGTCTTAAATGCTTCCCCTGTCCACAAATCTAACATAGAAACTATTCCATGCTCTCTTAATTTGCATATGTAAATTATGTACACATTTTGACCTTATTTTGGTATACTGTGTGAGATTTTGCTCTATACATAATTTCTGCCATACTATTTTCCAGTTTTCCCAGTGATTTTTGTCAAATAATGAGTTTTTGCTACAAAAATCTTGGACCTTTGGGTTTATCCTATACTATATTATTATAATTACTAACTATGGTGTAATATATACCTATTCTATTCCAGTGATCCACCACTCTATTTCTTAGCCAGTACCAGATTGTTTTCATAATTACTCCTTTATAATACAGTTTGATATCTGGTATGGCATGATCACCCGCTTTTCCATTTTTCCATTGATTCCCTTGGTATTCTTGAACTTTTGTTCTTCCAGATGAATTTTGTTATTATTTTTCTAACTCTATAAAATAATTTTAATAGTTTGATTGGCATGGCACTAAAAGAATAGATTAATTTAGGTAGGATTGTCATTTTATTATATTAGCTGGGCCTACCCATTAGCAATTAATATTTTTCCATTTGTTTAGATCTGATTTTATTTTTGTGAGAAATGTTTCATAGTTGTGTTCATATAGTTCTTGGGTTTGTCTTGGCAGGTAGACTCCCAAGTATTTTTTATTGTCTACAATTATTTTAAATGGAATTTCCCTTTCTATCTGTTGCTGCTGGACTTTGTTGGTAATATATAGAAATATTGATTTATGTGTTTATTTTGTATCCTGCAACTTTGCCAAAGTTGTTAATAATTTCAGGTAGCATTTGAGGTTTTCTTTTCTTTTCTTTTTTGTAGAGCAATGATGGTTAAGTGACTTGCCCAGGGTCACACAGTTTCATAAGTGTCAAGTGTCTGAGGTCAGATTTGAAGTCAGGTCCTCCTGAATCCAGGGCCAGTGCTTTATCCACTGTGCCACTTAGCTGCCCACATTTGAGGTTTTCTTGACAAAGATACTAGAGTGATTTGCCATTTTCCTCTCCAACTCATTTTACAAATGAGGAAACTGAGGCAAAAAGGGTAAAGTGATTTGCATAGAGTCATACAGCTAGTAAGTATCTGAGGCAAGACTTAACCAGACTCACCAAGATAAGTCTTCCTGACTCTAAGTCCAGCACTCTATGACTTGGCAAGGATTAAACAATTAGCAAATGTCAGAGGCAGGATTCAATCCCAGGTCCCCTGACATCAAGGCCAGTTCTTCTATCACTTTACCTCTAAGTTAGTTAAAAAGTTGAACCTTTCTACCTATTACAATTATTTGGGAATATGTCTTATCCCTCATTACCCTGTAATCCCCTTGAAGGAAGGGACTGTGTCATTTTTTATCTTTGTATTCCAAGCCCCAGAGAGTTAGACAAACAGGGAATTGGAGGCAATTGTTTTTTTTTTCTTCTGGGTGGGAGGCAGGTAGTATGAAGAGAAGAGAAAATAAAGGTTAATTAAAAAAAAAACTTAAATTAGGATCCATTGTTAAAATACATAGATGTGGCATCATATGTAAAGGAAGATGGTGGGCATTGGGTTAAGGAGTACTCCTTTAGCCTTTTCTCATTGCTACATTCACTAGTTGTCACCTTATAGGACCCAACAAGCATAGTCTTCAGCAGATTCAATGTAGCCCAAATAAGCTTCAAGGTTAAACTGTTGGAATGGAGAAACAAAGCAGCATGTGAACTAGTCTTTGTACACTTTGTACACATAATAATGGAAAAAGGGAAAGGCACCCACAAAGGAGATGCCAACTGGTGCTGAAGAATGATGTCAGTTACTTTGCCATTTTATCTGTTCCTGGTCCCGACTACATTTATCTTCAGTAAGCATAAAATGATCCTAATTTCATAAAGAAGGAAACTTCGAAGTCACAACATACCTGAGTGTAAAACATACCATAAAGGGAAGCCATCATTTAGAAAAATGGTTGTCAAAGTAATTGTTTTGGTTAATACATACTGCTTTTGTTTCTCCTACATTCTTACATTTAAATTAAGCCCCCTGTCATACTTATTTATTGGGGATAAATACGTGATTTTGGAGGCATGTCCAAGGCTGCAGAAAAAACACTTTAATGCCACTTAAATGAACCTCATCTGGCAAGATTAAAGAAAACAATTTTTTAAAAAACTAGCAAAAACCTCCCACTGCTTATTCCAAATGATTAGAATTTTTAAGAACACAATGAAGAGCCAGGAAAATATTATCTGATCCCAGTAGCATAACATTTGGCTTGTCAAGTAGAAATTAATTTTCTTATATTGAGAAGCAAACAGAGCCCTACACATAGCACAAGAACAGCAGGAGCTCACTCCATTTCAGAGAGTCCACACAGAAGGCATTAATGCCTATTTGAATGGCAGTAAATTGTGCCACATATATGTGTTTTACTTCTTGTCCAATATTTTTCAAAATATTGCAGTCTAATAGAAGAATATAGGATTGGAGGTTATATCAGTTCTTGTTTGGCAACCTGAAGAAGTGGGTAGAAGAAGCACTGGAATAGAATCAAGAGATTTGGGACATAGTCCACTATCTGACTGTTTGTCTTTGGGTAAGTCATTATCAACCTCCAGATCTTAATATCTTTATCCCTAAAATTTACTTCTAATAAGAAATATTATAATGATCCTTCCAGCTCTATGATATCTAAATCACTTCACCTCTCTGTGACTTTCTTGATCCTTCTTTAATAAAAGGAAGAGATGAGTGAATTGGGTTTGCATTTGCTTTGGACTCATGTTGAACTTAATCTCTACCATTGAGACTTCAATCTGTCATAATGGATGATTCAACTCATAAGCAGGTCTCCCCAACTGATTATTCAGCTACTTTGCCCAAGTAGGAGCTGCAGGTGCCTTTCTGGCTTGCTTTCTTTCCATGGTGTCTATCCCACTTCTTTTGTTGTTCAGTAGTTTCAGTCATGTCCAATTCTTCATGACCCCATTTGGAGTTTTCTTGGAAAAGATACTAGAGTGGTTTGCCATTTCCTTCTCCAGCTCATTTCATAGGTGAGAAAACAAGGCAAAGAGGTTAAGTCTTGCCCAGGGTCACACAGCTAGTAAGTATTTGAGGCCAAATTTGAACTCAGGAAGATGAATGAGTCTTCCTGACTTCAAGCCTGGCACTCTATCCACAGCACAATTCAGCTGCCCCTCCCACTTCTAATTTATAGGTGTTAATCAGAACTGGGTTTCCAGATTTAGTACAAGAACCTTAATAACCATTTTATGGATTCTGGCTATACATCAAAATTAATCATCCTCATGCAAAATTCTGATCATGTTACTCCCTATTGCCTAACAGATCCATTCAAGCCAACCTTTTCTAATCAATTATTGTCCATATACTCTGAAAACTTGATACAAGTAGTTTACCCAAAGTCCTAGGGACCTTGTTTGCTTTCTCTCAATATTGTAAGGCTGCCAATGGAATACATTTATTCATTGGTTTTCCCTCATTTTCACCACATGACAAGCATATCCATCTTCTTTTGTACTAATACATTTATATTCTGACAAACTTGATTCATAATTATTTATTTGTAATGTCAGGTCCTTAAGCCTCTTTAATCTGACATCATACTCTTTACCTAATAGACTTATTTCTCACTACCCTCCATCATATATCTTATATTCCTCCCAAATAGGACATATTGAGGTCTCCAACACATGTTCTAAACTTTCCTTGCACCATACCTTTTTTTCTTCACAGTTTTCTTCATGTTTGGAATCTTCATTCTATAATTCAGCCTGTTTAAATATTATCCATTAAGCAACAGCATAGTATAGGAAATAAAGCAACAAGACCTGAAGTCAGAAAGAACCAGGCTCAAATTCCACTTGAGACACTTACTAACTATGTGACCCTGAGCAAAGAATGACCTCTCTGGGCCTCAGATTTCTCATCTGTAAAATGAAGGGGTTTGGAGTAGATGGTACTCATTGCATTTCCAACTTTAAATATATTATCCTATAATCCTTAAAGAATTTACTTGGGGTGCAGCTAGATGGCGCAGTGGTAAAGCACCGGCCCTGGATTCAGGAGTACCTGAGTTCAAATCCGGCCTCAGACACTTGACACTTACTAGCTGTGTGACCCTGGGCAATTCACTTAACCCTCATTGCCCTGCAAACAACAACAACAACAACAACAACAACAACAACAACAATAACAACAACAAGAATTTACTTAGATTCTACTTCCTTTAGGAAGCCTTTTCAAACTTCTCACTGCCCCACAAGAGAGACGATCATTCCTTTTCAGAGACAAAATAGCCTTTCTATTTGCCTCTCCTATACTTTACCTCTTCTATTTTTATTTATCTATATTTATTTGTGTTTTTATTGTTTGCCCCTTACTAGATTTGAGTTCCATGAGGCCAAGGGTTCTGTCTACTTTATCTTTTTTTTTTTTTTTGGTGGGGCAATGAGGGTTAAGTGACTTGCCCAGGGTCACACAGCTATTAAGTGTCAAGTGTCTGAGGCCAGATTTGGACTCAGGTCCTCCTGAATCCAGGGCCAGTGCTTTATCCACTGCACCACCTAGCTGCCCCCATGTCTACTTTATCTTTATATCTTTCCCAACTCCAAGCAGTTTCTTAAATCGGACATGTGATTTCATTGGCGTACAGAACTTCTTGTGAGGAAACCACCTTGACCAATGGAGATCAGCATCAGATATTTAAGTATGGTTTTGGTAGTTCCTTGAGGACAGTGAGAAATTAAATGACTTTTCCAAAGTAACATAGCCAGTATGTTTCAGAGCTGGGACTTGAACCTCATGCTACACGAATCTAAGACCAGTTCTCTATCCACTATACCACAAATGCCTGATGCACATAAAAGTGACCTAATAAATGATCACTGAACTGAACACAATTTGTTTCCTCAAGTGAGAATAGCTAGATTACAAAAATAAGCAAACACAATCTGTCTATAGAGAACTCAATGTCATTTTCCCCTCCCATCATTAGCTATTGGAAACAGGTATTTACTAAGATGACTATAGTAAGAACAGTTGATATAAATTTTGCCCCCAATAGTCTGTAACATATTTACTGACAAGATCATACAGAGTCCAGGAGAAATTGGGCTCAAACTCGGAAAGGCACATGTTGAAAAATGGTAATTCATAGATCTTGGAAGTCCTTTGCCTGAAAAGTCCTTTTTGGCTCTTGGTGGGGCCCTTGTGAAATTCCCCTTGGGTATGGCGTAGTTCTCTGCCAGACTCTTTGTGGTCCTTAAGGTGCCTTCTCTCAACATTTCTAGCTATCTTCCTCTCCTGATGTAGTCTGCCACCTGCTACTGCTATTTTGAGGAAAATGCAAGGAGTAGTCCAAATCCTCCAACCTTCCACATTTCACAAAGTCCTCATGATCTTTACTACTTCTGATTATATTATATTTACATCATCTATTTGCATATTTTTTCAATCTCTATAGAATGTAAGATTCTTGAAGAACTGCTTTCCATTTTTGGACTTTATACCCCTTGCACCTAGTACTGTGCCTTGAACAAAGCAGGTGTCCAATAAATTTTTATTGATGAAATTACTTCAAATCAGAATCCTAACTCCAATTCCCATATTCCTGTGATCATAGATCTAAAGTTGGTTGTGACTTGGGAAGCAATATAGTCTAAACCTCTTTTTTATAGATACAAATAGCTATAATTTGTTTAATATTTTATGCCTTACAAAGTAGCTTACTAACATGTCACTTTATGTTTGCAACAATTTTTGGAGGTAGGTGTTATTATTATCCCCATTTTACATATAAGGAAAATGAGGCATACAGATATTTAATGACTTACCCAGCTACTAAAAGCCTGAGGCTGAATTTGAATTTGGTTCTTTCTGACTCCAGGCCTACTATTCTATCTACTGTATCACCCAGCTGTCTCAAAAAGGCACATCAGGAAACTAGGGTCCACAAAGGCCTTAGTTACAAAATCAATTTTTAACTAAGACAATTTTTACTAAGACAGAACTCATTATCTTTCCTCTCAAACCCAATTGGAACTTTTCTGTTTCTGTCAAGAGCACCATCTTCTTTCTATTCACAGAGGTTGACAACCTCAGAATCATTCTCAACTCCTGATTCTCCCTCACCTCACATAGGTAATAAGTTGCCTAGCCTTGTCAGTCTTACCAATATCTCTCATCTGTCTTCACTTTTCTTCACTCAAATAACCACCACCCTAATTCAGGCCATTATAACGTAAGTCTTCAACTATTGTAATAACCTTCTAATTGATACATTTGCCTCGAATCTCTCTTCTTTCTAATACATCATCTTCAAGAACAAAGGATGAACAACAACTGTGTTTGTCATACAGTTCCATCATACTTTGGGCACACATAGCCAGATTTGATGTTGTGCTATAATATCTTGAATACCTCTAGAACAGATCTCATGTTCATTTAGGGTATCCCCAAGCCCTTACCTCTTCTCTGTCTCTGATAGCTGGAATGGACATTCTTCTACCAACAGAATGTTGCATACTTGCTCAGTATCACAGGATATTACTAATTTAGAGAGGTACTTAAGAGTCCAAACCCTTCATTTTTCAGAAGGAAACTAGAACATTGATAGAATTCCTGTCCAAGATCACATACTAGTTAGTAGCAATGGCAAGATTTTAAATCTCCTCTTCTTAATTCAAATCTAATCTAGTGATATTTCAATTATATATTCCCAGAAAAGTAAAATAATTGTCCCTGAATTATCTCTTCTGAGAGTTTGGGTGAAATTATTCAAATCACCCAATGAACATTAATAATCTGTGGTAGTTACCAGCCCCTCCTCAGGTCCTTTTCGGCATCAGTGGTTAGAGCATAGGCTTGTATTATTGTGATGTGGAATGGTTAGCCATGGAATAAAAAAGATAGCATTTTTTGAGATCCCAGAACTGCTTTTTCTCACCCTTTTATTGATTGTATGGGCTACTCCATTTCTTCTAAGGGATTCTTGCCCACAGTAGTATATGTAGTTATCTGAATTAAATTCACCTATTCCCATCCACTTAAGTTTACTGACACCCAAGATGTCAGTGTTTAACCTTTCCATATCCTGCTTGACTACATACAACATCTTCTAGAAATAAATGTCATATTCATCATAGGATATAGGAATGCTAAAGTTGGAAATCAAAAGATAATTGGGATAATAGGCAATTTTCACCTTGGAGTATAAAATGAAGGATGGCAAAGACTAGTAGAGTTTTGTCAAGATAACTCATTGGGCATTACAAACACTCCTTTTCAACAACCCAAAAAGCAACTCTGCACATGGACATCACCAGATGGTCATCAGATTGATTATATGTTTTGCAGCCAAAGATAATGAAACTCAACAAAGATAAAAAGCCAAAGATAAAGAAACTCTATACAGTCAGTTAAAAGAAGACCTAGAGCTAACTGTGGATCAGTTCATGAGCTTATTATTGCAAAATTCAGACTGAAATTGAAGTAGGAAAAACTATCAGACCATATAGGTATGAAATAAATATCATCCCTTATGAATATTATGTGGATGTGATTAATAGTTCTAAGAGATTGGATCTGGTAGAAAGACTACCTGAAGAACTATGGACAGAGGTTCACAACACTGTACAGGAGGCAGCAACAAAAACATTCCAAAGAAAAAGAAGAGCAAGAAAGTAAAATGACAGTCTGATAAATCTTTGAAAATAGCTGAGGAAAGAAGCAAAAGGAAAAGGAAAAAGGAAAATATATACCCAACTGAATATAGAATTCCGTATAATAGCAAGGAGAGGTAAGATGGTTTTCTTAAATAAGCAATGCAAAGAAATAGAAGAAAACAATAGGATAGGAAAGAAAAGAGATCTCTTCAAGAAAATTAGAGATATCAAGGGAAAGTTTCATGCAAAAATGGGCATGATAAAAGACAAAAATGGTAGTGATTGAACAGAAATAGGAGGAATTAAGAAAGGGTGACAAAAATACACAAAAACTATACAAGAAAGAATTTGTTCTCTCACAACATGACTAATGTGGAAATATATTTAACATTATTTTACCCTACAATATATATCAGATTGCTTGATGGCTTTGGAAGGGGGAGGGAAGAGAGAGAGGTAGAAAAATTTGGAATTAAAAATCTTACACAAATGAATGCTGAAAACTATCTTTACATGTAACTGGAAAAAATAAAATACTAAGAAAAGAAAGATCTTAACATTACTGATAACCAGATAATCACAATTGTGTAGTTACTTATCTAGAGCCAGAAATCCTGGAGAATGAAATCAAGATAAACTATTTAAAACCCTCAAAGGTGATGCAGTTAAAGTGCTACACTCATTACATCAGCAAATTTGGAAAACACACCGGTGTCCACTGAATTGGAAAAGATCAGTTTATGTCCCAATCCAAAAGGAGGGCAATGCCAAGGAATATTCAAATTACTCAACAGTTGTACTCATTTCACACACCAGCAAGGTAATATTTAATATTCTGCAAACTAGGCTTCAGCAATATGTGAATGGAGATTTACCAAAAGAACAGATTTACAAGAACAGAGGAATTAGAGACTAAATTTTCAATTTTCACTGGATTATGGAGAAAGGGAAGAAGTTTCAGAAAAGTATCTAGTTTTGCTTCATTGACTACACTAAAGCTTTTGACTATATGGATCACAACAAAATGTGGCAAGTCCTCAAAGAAACTGAAGTACCAGGTTATCTTATTGCCTCCCGGGGATCCTGTATGTGGGCTAAGAAGCAACAGTTAAAACTGAACATGGAACAACTGATTGATTTAAGATTGGAAAAGAACAAGTCTGTATAGTTACTTTATTTATTTAACTTATATTGCAGAATACCTGATGTAAAGTGATTGGTTGGATTAATCAAAATGTGGAATTCAGGTTGCCAGAGGAAATGTCAATAATCTCATATATGCATATGATAGCACTTTTATGGAAGGAAGTGAAGAGAAATTAAGAGACCTCTTCATGAAGGTGAAGAAGAGAGTGTAAAAGATATCTTGAAGCTTAATGTAAAAAAACTAAGATCTTGGAAACTTATCCCATCACTTCCTGGAAAATAGAGGGAGAAGAAATGGAAGTAGTGTCAGTTTTTATATTCTTGGGCTCAAAGATCACCCCAGATGCCAAGTACAGCCATGAAATTAAGACACTTGATCCTTGAAAGGAAAGCTATAGTAAATCTGGACAGCATATTAAAAAGCAGAGACATCACCTTGCCAACAAAACTCTATATGGTCAAAACTATATTTTTTCTAGTATCAATGTACAACTTTGAGAATTGGACAATAAGGAAAGCTGAGTGACACAGAATTGACACTTTTGAATTGTTTTGTTGGAGAAAACTTTTCAGAGTCCCTTGGATAGCAAGGAAGTCAAATCAGCTGACACTTAAAGAAATTAATTGAGGGGGGCAGCTAGGTGGTACAGTGGATAAAGCACAGGCCCTGGATTCAGGAGGACTTGAGTTCAAATCTGGCTTCAGACACTTGACACTTAATAGCTGTGTGACCCTGGGCAAGTCACTTAACCCTCATCATCCCACCAGAAATAAGGAAAGAAAGAAAAAGAGGGAGGAAGGAAGGAAGGAAGGAAGGAAGGAAGGAAGGAAGGAAGGAAGGAAGGAAGGAAGGAAGGAAGGAAGGAAGGAAGGAAGGAAGGGAGAAAGAGAAAAAGAAAGAAAGAGAAAAAGAAAGAGAGAAAGAAAGAAAGAGAGAGAGAGAAAGAGAGAAAAAGAAATTAATTCAGGCTGTTCACTGGAAGGTCAAACACTGAAGCTGAAGTTTAAATACTTGGGCCATATAATGAGAAGATAGGACTCACTGGAAAAGATCCTGATATTGGGAAAGATTGAAGACAAAATAAAAGGGGATGGCAGAGGATGAGACAGATGGTATTATAGAAACGGTGAATATAAGCTTGGAAAGTCTTTGGGAGATAGTGGAGGATAGAAGGACCTGGCATGCTATGATCCATGGGGTCATGAAGAGTCAGGCATTACTAAATGACTGAAAGACAACCACCACCACCTCAGGTCCAGTGAATCTGTCTTTGGCAATATCTGAATAGTTCCTTGCTTTCTCTCGGGCCACCACAATTCTCTTAAATCAGTTCAAGGGAATAGGTAGAAGAAGAAAGAAGATCCCAACACAAGCTATGCTAATATGCTAATTTAGGCAACTGGTGGTGCAGTGGCTTGAAACACTGGTCCTGGAGTCAGGAAGATTTGAGTTCAAATTCAGCCTCAGATATTCCCAAGCTGTGTGACCCTGGGCAAGTTGTCTAAATCTCTGTCTCAGTTTTCTCAACTGAAAGTTGAGAATAATAATAGCACTCTTGTCACACAATTGTTATAAGGACCAAATGAGATGATATTTGTAAAAAGTGCTTAGCACAGTTGCCTGGCACAGAGGAGAAGTTATATAAATATAAATTCCTTTTCCCTGCCCCCCACTACTATAAGGAAAACAGAAATTAAGTCACTTGTGCAGGGTCACATGCATTGTTAATTATCTAAGTTGGAAGGGATCTTGTTGAGGTCTCTAGTTCAACTCCTTTATTTTTTAAAAATTAGGAAACTGAGGCCTGGAAAGTTTAAATAACTTGGTCAAGGACACAGAGGCTGTAAGTGACACAAGAAGGATTTGAACCTTAGTCCTTTGACTCTGATCCTCCCTCTTAAATCAAATTGAGAAACATGTTAAGTACGAAAACATCTAAGGTACTTAGAGGGTCTCAAGTAATTACATGGCCATCTTCTCTGTCCATAAGTTAGACAGCCCTATGGCATCCACTAATTAATTACTATGTATTCAAGGTTCTATTACTCATCTTTCTCTTACTGGCTCGACTGTGAAAGTGTGAGATTTCAGGGGCAGCTAGGTGGCACAGTGGATAGAGCACCAGCCCTGGATTCGGGAGGACCTAAGTTCCAATCTGGCCTCAGACACTTGACACTTACTAGTTGTGTGACCCTAGGCAAGTCATTTAACCCCAAATGCCTCACAAAAAAGTGTGAAATTTGAAGTCAGGGGATCCATGATTGAATACTGGCTGTTGGTATTTTCAATCTGGTATGACCTTAGGCTAGTCATTTATTCTCTTTGGGCCACATTTTCTTTATATATAAAATAAGAGGTTGAACTATATCCTAGCTTCTTAAACTGTGAGTCTGAATGCAGGGATTGTGAAAAAATTTGCAATAGCAAAAGGTATTACATACATATTTTATATCCCTATATACCTGGGGTCACATAAAATTTCATGGGCAAAAAGGGGTCATGGGGCAATTAGGTGGCACAGTGGATAAAGCACCAGCCCTGGATTCAGGAGAACCTGAGTTCAAATCTGACTTCAGACACTTGATACTTCTAACTGTGTGACCCTGGGCAACTCACTTAACCCTACTGCCCCCCCCAAATAAAGGGGGGGGTCATGACTGGAAAAAGAGTAAAAAGTCCTGGACTGGATAATATCTAAGATCATTGACAGTTCTTAATTATCAAAGGAGATATTTGTAAACCATTTAACAAGGTGGTTGGCACACAAATTAATAAATGCATATTATCATTCCCTTTTCCTTCCCCTTTATCTCTGTGAAATTTTATGTAACACAAAGTTCCAATACTCTCTTACAGAGAAAGCAGTCAGAGAAGCCCCAGGCCCTGAAAAGAGAATAGATTGTCACCACTGACTTAATTCTGCAGACCTGGAAGAAAGATTATGTGTATGGGATACAATTGTGTCTTCATTATATTTCCCAAATGTCAAATAATTTTTTAAAAAATACTA
Source organism: Dromiciops gliroides (assembly GCF_019393635.1). Lineage (NCBI taxonomy): Eukaryota > Metazoa > Chordata > Mammalia > Microbiotheria > Microbiotheriidae > Dromiciops > Dromiciops gliroides. The sequence continues at coordinate 261,648,200 of NC_057861.1, forward strand.
ATCTCATTTTAAATTTTATGTGTTCAGGGTGTTACATTCCTCTCCATTTTCCTTGAGCTTCTAGCCAATTTCCTCAGTTGTTTACTGGGTTCAACAGAAATTAATCACTTGGTTTGTAATTGCCAAGGTTTTATGCCCCCTCCCCCAGCTAATCAGACAATTCCACTGGAGAGTGATTATAAAATATTTATTTAGTTCTAATGAAAGAAAAATGATATGGCTTCATTTTCAATGGAAACCTGAATTGGGAAATATTTCCTGTCCTCTAACATCAGTCACTGTGAAAGAGGACACACACAGAGAGAATAGGAAGTATTAAGAATAATAACTGATATTTGTATAGTGCTTTAAGGTTAGGAAAGCACTTTGCTCAGCTCATTTGAACCTCACAATAATCCTATGGAGACAGATACTACTGATATTTACAGAGGAGAAAGAGATGATGCTAGACAAAACATCTGTCTCCAAAATGGAACCTGAGAAACAGTAGGGAACTCTGGAAAAGTCTGATTTATGTTCGTGATATTTTCTGCAGTGCTCTGCTCCCTGTGGGGAGCTAGGCCTTTAAAGAAATTCACACAAACAGCTTTGCTGGTATTGGACCTAATGTGACACAGTGATGAAACTGCCAGTCTTTTCTCTCTTAAACAATATACTCCTCACTTGCCTCCCTCTTCCCCCTACTCTTCCAGGTCCCCTTTTCAGGCACTCCAGCTTCTGCCACAACAGTATCTACAGAGACATTAAAGGTTAGCATATCCAGTAACAAAGTAGACTCTATTTACTACAGTTAGAAACTTCCTTAAATAACTGGTTACAATGTCCCCCTAAACCCAGAATTATCTTCCCTTGCAAAGTTCTGCTCAATTACAACCTAACAGATTCATTTCCATCACATACTTAAACAACTTCACCATTGAATTTTTAACCCCTAAGATTATTCAATCATAACTGGAAGGAACCAAAGAGATTGTCCAATTCAACCCAGACAGTGAAAGAGACTGAGTCCTATGGGACTCAATATTTTTACCACTCAAGTTGGCAAAAAGGAAAAAGACAGAGACCCTGGGGACAAGGGCTAGTCAAGAATAGTCATATTAAGCTTTTTAGTTCAAGGACTTTAAGAGAGTGGTGGCTGATCACCAGTACAAGATGAAATGCCAGGACCAGAAAGGAGGATCCCAAAACTTGTGCAAAATAAAGAAACAGATGCCAAGTAGCATCTCTGTCAATCACTAGTCCATTCTGGGCCACAGATGTAAGGAGGACCAGGGAGGAAACTTCTGTATAGGAGTGATAAGCCATCCTAACCTATATACTTAGCAAGAAGAAAGTTCAGAAGCAAGAAGTAACTGTGTCACTCACTCTGAAGACTACACTGGGACAACTAGGGAAGGAATCCCTGGAACAAAAAGAGTCTTCCATTATGTCACTGAATCATCAGAGCTTCTAACTTGCTGATAGTGGCTGAGTTCTGCAGCAGTTTAAAGGAACTCGAATCAGGGGCAACCTCATAGATGTTTTGCTAAGACACAAGTCTAGGCAAGGAACTTACAGAGATCAGACCAGACAATGATCAGACTGCCTAGAATAAGAACATTTTTGGTAGCACTGAAAACATTCAGGTCCCCATCCTGAGCATGTGCCTAAAATCCTGGAATAACATAACACTCAATACTCCCAAGGAAGTAGCAACAGGATCCAAGAGAATACAAGCTAAGCCCAGACATTCCTTCCAGAAATTCAGAGAATTTGTGCCTAATTAAAATCCAAAGTCAGAGAATAGGCTGGAAAAGTGAGAAAACAAACAAACAAAAAAGAACCTTACTATAAAAATTACATAGAGATGGAGATGCTCAAGACAGAAACCTTGAAAAAAAAGGAATGACCCCAAAACAACTACAATTAAATCCTTAAAGAAAGACTCTATCAGGCAGAACAACACAGGTTGGGCATCCAAATGTTTTTAATGAAATCAGAGTGCTAGAGGGGGTAATGGGAAAAAATGAAAGCTATGGCAGAAAGAATTGGAATAGAATTAACAACATGGCAAAAGATGTGTAAATCTTAGCCAAGCAACAAAGTACCTGAAAGTTAGGATTAACCAAATAAAAGATAATGACTCCATAAAACAACAAAAAATGTTAAAAACAAAAGAGGAATAAAAAGGGGGAGGAGGAGGAGGATTGGGGAAAGGAATAAGAGGGAAGGAGGGAGAAAATAAGGAAGGAAGGAAGGAAGGAAGGAAGGAAGGAAGGAAAGGAGATATGTCATAGAAAAAACAACTGACCCAGAAAACAGAGCTAGATGGAAGAATTTAATAATAGTTGGACTACATGAATGCCATGGCCATTTTCCTTTCCCTCAACCCCTGATATCACATTTCAAGAAATCATAAAATAAAACTATCCAGTCTTTTACAACCAGAGGGCAAACTGAAGAAAGAAGTAATCCACCAGTCACCTCCTTAAAGAAACACCAAAATAAAAACTCCCAGGAATATTATATTCAGTATTCAGAGATTCAAGGTCAAATGAAAATACTGCAAGCAGCCAGAAAGATTTCCAGGGAATTGAGGGGAGGGGAGGGGATGGGAAGGGAGAAGAGTTGTTGTTTGTCCTTCATCTTTGAAGAGGATCATAACATCAGGGAGGTGATATCATACCTTGCAGAGAATTGGATTTAAGTGAGGCAGTGCTGTGCAAAGTCACCAGTCTCACTCTCTCCTCCAGAGATATCTGGTTCCAGTGGCAAGATACAGATCAGTACAACTGAAGATGGCCCTGGATGCAACGGGAGACCTTGGGCTTTGAGCTCAATTTACATGTAGTAATGCCCATTCAAAGGGGAGAAGAATGTATACATACACAGGAGACAGAAATAAATTTCATTCAACAGAGAAATGGGGAAAGGGGGAGAAGATGAAATAAAAAGGAAGGCAGAATAAAGATTAAAGGAGGGTTTTGTTGAAAAAATGTATCCAACGAGCAGCTAGGTGGTGCAGTGGATAGAGCACTGGCCCTGGAGTCAGGAGGACCTGAGTTCAAATCTTGCCTCAGACACTTGACACTTACTAGCTATGTGACCCTAGGCAGGTCACTTAACCCCAATTGCCTCACCAAGAGGGGGAAAAACATATCCAACTAACGAGGGTGTATCATAAAACAAAAGAAAGAATAAGAACCATGATTGCGTGAAAGGAGAAAAAGGAGGCAGAAGAACAGAAGTAATCACACTCCCTCTCTCATTACCTTTTTCTTCCTTGTAAAGAAATGGCAGAAAACAAAGAGAATGAAAAGTATAGGAGACCAGGATGAAGAGAAATACACAATTAATGATCATACCTCTGAATGCATGAACAAAACTAAAGCAACTAAAATTTGAAGAGGCAGGTAAATGAGAAATAAATCTTTGGAGTAAGATAATAGGCAAAATGGAATAGGTGCCCTGTCATAGGCATAGGTTACATTTAGAATAAAGAAACTGATGCCAGAAAGAAGTGACCTGCCCAAGGTCATAATACAATTGTTGGTAGCTATGTGCCACAGTGGATAGAGAGTTGGCCCTGCAATAATAAAGACCTGAATTCAAATCTTGCATCAGATGCTTAGCCATGTGACCCTGGGCAAGTAACTTAACTTCAGCCTCAGTCTCCTCATTTGTAAGATGGGGGTAATAAAAGCACCTGCCTCTCAGAGTTGTTGTAGGGCTAAGTAAGGAATGTAATGTTATAAACAAAAGAACTCTAATATAGAGTCAAGTTAAGTGGTCCTTTTGATCAAAAACAAATAATCAAAGACATATAGCCTGTCCTCTTTCACTGTCTCTGACTCATTTTGACCCTGTGTCAAGTACATAAAGAATCACAGATCCTGATTGGACAAGGTTCCCAACCCACTGCAACAATTGCTCCATTTCTGAGGTCCCCATTACCAACTCAAATCCTCACTCAATTTATGATCCTGATTAGGAAACTCCCCCTCCCAAGTCTGACACAATAATTTACCCTTTAGGATTTCCTCACCATGTCTGATTAAGAATGTCACCTCCCATATTTGGTATGGATTATCTGGTCTCAACCAAACCCATTCTCAGGGTTTAAAACATTCCTGTTCAGACTCCACACTATTCATGTATTCCCAGTGAGATCTTTGCTATAGTGCACATCTCCTCCCTCACATGAGGGACTCTGTGTGTGGCCTTGTTTATCTGCATTGCCACATAGTGTGTGTGCTTGTATGTGGTTTTGGTTTTCCAATTTTGTTTTGTTGTTTGGTCTGCTTGCTGTGTCACATGGTAAGTTATAGTAACTTCTAGAGTAACAATTTCCTATAAATCCTTAAACCCCCGTGGCTCTAAATGACTTGTCCAGGGTCACATAGTTGTATCTGAGGATAGCTTTGAACTCGTTTTCCTGAATTTAGGCTTGAAGTTCTATCTACTGTGCCACCTACCCGATTCATAAAATGAGATGATATTTGGAAAATGTTTCAAAAACCTTATGGCACTATACAAATTATAGCAATTGTTATTTGCGTTATTATCATCATCTTCGCCATTCGTTTGTGTCCTTGATGACATTGGATAATAGTAATTCAACCATTTCATAAATGTGAGACCTCATCAATAAGAATACTTCCAGTCATGCAGATCATAACACATCTACACATTCTCCTGCTAAATTATTCTAATCTATATTCTCCTACAAATAACCCACCCAATGTTCTGGGGGATTCCCTGGATGCCTTGATATGATGTGGGCATCAATGGAACATTCAAGCTGTTTATCCATTGTACCTTGATCTTGTTACATGGCCTGGGCTCCTTCCCTTCTAGTGCACAAGCTGTCATTGATAACATGCTCCAACCTAGTCGCAACCACCATCTACCACTTACTTCCCTTTGGAGTATCCAGTAACTTCCTTTTTCTGGAGACAGTATTATACTAGAATTTATTACCACAGAGTATAAGTGAAAGAATATTGATATTAAAAAGATGACTCAAAACACCTTGTATTGATATAGCTCACACTACATTTACTAAGAGCTATCTGTCTATATCATCCATCATAATACTTCTGGGAAGAAAACACAGCCACTATTATGAGCCATGTGTAATTTGTGTAGCAAACCAAAGCCCACAGAGGTTAAATAGTTTGCCCAGGATTAAATGGCTAGTCCATCACAGAGCCAGAAATAAAAAGCAGATCTCCTGGACACAGACCAGTACTTTTCCTTCCCTATTAGCCTAGATTGCCTTTCTGTGTTATTCGTGACCTTGTCCATTGATCTGTTGTTTTTCCAAACAGCATCTTATTGTTATGTCACCATGGCCTTAGTGCAACTAAATATGATTATTTGTTGCTAAAGGTAGTGAGGCCATGACTTTTTAAAATTTCCATAGTAATTGTACAAGCATATGTTATAATTGTATAACTTCATTCTATCCACATGGGAATGTTCCCAAAACTTCCCATCTGTGCCAAGGCAACAGCAGAGAGGAGAGGAAGATAATCCTTCAGTCCAGCTGTTGGTACATCTTTCCCTGCTGCTGCCAGAAAGCCACTTTCCTTAGTCCTCTATGCTTACTGTTTCAAATGTGCAGCAAAGTGGTACTGATTTTATAGCTTGGCAGATGTTGCTTACACTGCAGGCTCTCAGCTTTCTTTTTTTCCTTTAATTCCTTTCTGAGACAAAATCTTGAGTAATTTTCATTTGTTTTCCTGAGAAAATTCCACATTGAAAAAAATTAAAGGAATTGTTGGTGTTTTTGTTCAGAGTTAATTCACTCTGGGATTTCATAAGAAGAATAAATGACACCATTGGTCTCCTCTCCCCAGATTCCTCCTTCCCTTCACTTCCCAACATATGCACACACAAAAAGGCTTAGACATGTTTTCTTATTTGACTGAGAGTCACCCCACTGGAACTTAGCAAGGTTCCTGTTATAAATCCAAAGCCTTCATGTATCTTGAGAAATCTTATTGTGTCTATGAAGAAAGCCATTATAGCCTTAATTGGTGGCTAATCTGTTCATTATTTCTACACAATAATGTGCATGGAGATTTTTTTCCTTGGGTTTTTGTTTCTGATAAAAGACATTCCTCCCCAATGGGCCTCAATTTCTTTGGATTAGCTCAGGCATTAAAATGGATTTTTTTTCACTTTTAGGACATTTCTTCTGCAACACTGAGTGAAATATTAAGGCAATGTTAAACCATTAGTTTTTTAATGTAGTATTTGTAATCAAATTCTATGAGATCTGATGAGTAAATCTTTCCTTTTAATCCCCAAATTACAAAAAAAAGTTAATGTACTCCACTATTCACTTTCCCACATTTACTAACATTTTGGTTGGAATTTTATACAGTTTGTTTAGAGAGAAAGCTAAGCACAAAAATAAATATCACCACAGAATTACAGAAAATGATTTCAAAAGGTTAAAGAATGCACTATTGGCATCAGTAAATAGAACTTCTAGATTAGAGAATAATATCTAGATGGTAGGATGGATATTGAATGGCAGGATCTCAGGGGGATATCCAAGGTCTGGCTCTGAAAGATTTGAAAGGGGCATTTATAGTAATAAAAAGCACAAGTAAATCAACCTCTGTTCCCTGAAGCCCTTGAAAGCCTCAAACTGCTTATTACTATGCTGTATGTGATCACTAACACAAGAGGATGCACCCTTACTTTTTTTTATAAAGATCTTCAACAAAGATTACACAAAAAGACTTCTACTGACTCTCCATTCATTAGAAAATCCAATTAACTAGAACAAGCATCCCAGAGTTTAACAGTATTTTGGAGTTTCAATCTGTGTAATGAGAAGGGACTTCCTTGATAGTCATGATGCCTAAAACCTCCTTCAAATGGCACTGTGGTGTAGCTCTCCAAAGTGAAAAGTGTCTGAGACCCAGATGTCCATGAGCACATTTTTAAAGGTCACAAAGATGGGAACCAGTTTGGATGCTAACCCCCTTGCAAATCATCATCCATTCCCCCTGTATTACACCTGACTCTGCTGTCCAGGATTTTGTCACAGCTCAAGACATATTCTGACTACCAGAATGGCCAGGATAGTGGAGAGACTACAAAGACACAGCAATGAGGTAAGCATGGTAGTAGAGGGGATAGAGCCTAGCTTCTTAAACTGTAGGTTGGAAGCCCATATGAGGTCACATAATTGAATGCGGGGATTTTGAAAATTTTGGCAATGGTAATAGGTTATGTATAACTTTTATATGCCTAGGTATCTGGGGGTCATGTAAAAATTTCTCAGGTGAAAGGAGTCAAGAGTGGAAAAAATTTAAGAAGCCCTGGGCTAGAGTGCTGAGCCAGGAACCAATACTGACCAACTGTATGACCAGCTTCTCTGGCCCTAGTTTCTTCATCTACAAAATTAAGCACTTAGAAGTGATGATCTCTAAGGTAATTTTCAGCTCCAAATCTGTAATTCTGTGAAAATATTTGATTTCATTATAAAGTCACAAGAAAGTAATATTCAGACACTCCATGCATGATTTTATAGCAGTTTGTCCCAGGATTCCTAGTCCCAGGCCCGCAATGAATTCCTTTTCTTTTTTTTTTTTCTTTTCTTTTCTTTTTTTTTTTTTGGCAGGGCAATGAGGGTTAAGTGACTTGCCCAGGGTCACACAGCCAGTAAGTGTCAAGGGTCTGAGGCTGGATTTGAACTCAGATCCTCCTGTATCCAGGGCCAGTGCTTTACCCACTGTGCCACCTAGCTGCCCCCCCCCACAATGAATTCCTGAGAAGACCTATGTTCCAGTCTCTATCAAATCATATGATACTTAGTTTTTTACCTATAAAATGAGATAATAGCTAATATTAAATAACACTTTAAGGTTAGCAAAGCACTTTACAAATATTATCTTATTTGATCCTCAGAACAACCCTATGAGGTAGATGCTACTATGATCACTGTTTTGCCGATGAAGAAACTAAAGCAGGCTGAGGTTAACTCTTCCAGGGTCACACCACTAGAAAATGTCAGAAGACGAATTTGAACTCAGGTCTTCTTGACTCTAGGCATCTAGGTGACACAGAAAATAGAGCACTGGGCCTGGAGTCAGGAATATCTGAGTTCCCATCTGGTCTCAAATACTTACTAATTAAATGATCCTAAGCAAGTTATGTAACCACTATTTGTCTCAGTTTCCTCATCTGCAAAATGTGGATAATAATAGCACTTTCCTCCCAGGTTTGTTCTGCAGATCAAATGAGATACTATTTATAAAGTGTTTAATATAGTGGCACATAGTAGGCAGTTAATGAATGCTTTTGCTCTTCCCTCCCCCCATCTTATGAGGAAAGTGCTTCATTCTAATAGGGACTATTATTATCATCCCTGACTTCAGAAGGGTAGATCTACTAAGAACACCCTAACAATGCTTGGATAGAATAGGCAATACCACTTATTCATAGGTTCTTATACAACAGTTTGACCTATCTGAATCTGATCAAAGGGACGTTAACTTGAAGTCGTAGAATAAGGGAGGAATATAGATACAAGTGTCCAGATCCAAGTCTCAAACTACATCCTATCATGAGTAAGGCACGAAGAATAAAAAGAGTCCTGAGAGTATCTGGTATTATATTTAGAGAGTAACTAGGAGGAACAAAAGCTTCATCATGCTTTTATATATGCAAAATACTCATCAATTTAATCCTCAGTATCTACATACAGTAATGTAAAGACGAATGATAAAATGAACTTTGAGACTTTAACACAGAGGTCAGCAGCAAGAACAAATATTTACTAAGAGCTTATTATGTGCCAGGCACTGTGGTAACTTCTGAACTAAATACAGACTCATTGAAACTAGTTTAGGTGGGTTCCCATGACAGGAATGAAGTATTAGTAATTTGTTCAGGGACAGCTAGGTGTCTCAGTGAATAGAGTGCCAGGCCTGGAATCAGGAAGACTCATATTTCTTAATTTAAATCTGTCCTCAGATACTTACTAGCTGTATGACCTTGGACAAATCACTTAATCCTGTTTGTCTCAGTTTCCCCATCTAGAAAATGAGCCAGAGAAGGAAATGGTAAACCACTCCAGTATCTTTGTCAAGAAAACACCAAATGGGGTCACAAAGACTGGGACATGACTGAAAAATGACTTAACAACAAAAATACCTTGTTCAAAGGAAACAAATGAGATAGGAGTGGTGATAGGCATATGTCTTCCTCACATATACTATTATCTGAAATCCTTAAACCCAAGAGGAGGCAGTATGGTGAAAATCTTTTGGGTAAGGATCAAAAGGAGGAGAAATGGAATGGAAATGATATTATTGTAAGGTACATTATAGATCTCTTGACCAGGAAGAAGAGGATAATGAATTTATGAAACATAACAAAAAAGATAGAGAAGCAAATATGGTTATGATAAGGAACTTCTGCTATTTGGATACCCATTGAAGGACTAAATGCAGATAATTCAAACCTTCTTGATTTGCCATGCAGAAAATTGCACTTTTCGTGAGGAAGTTGGACTCGATAGCTTTTAAGGTCCCTCTAAACTCTATATCTATGATAAACCTATAGTGAATAAAACAATAATTCCAGTCATGATTCTAGCCAATATGGAGAAATTAATTAACAAAATAAAACAACAAGAATCATGGATTAATAATCACATTATCTTACAGTTCCTCATAAATAAAAAGGGGAAGACCAAGCTTAATCTGAAATAGTCCTAAGAATTTAGTAGAACAATACTCAAAAAGTTCAAAGAAGATAAAGGGGATTGCATGTCTTAAAATTTTAGAGAAAGAAAGGAAGTTGGATTAAGAAGAATGGGAAACTTTTATTGATACTTTGATAGATTTGATAGATTTATTATCTTATCAGTGCAGATTAAAAGCCCTTCATGCCTTTTCATTCTACATAATTGTCAAGATATTATTAGGAGACACCTTGCTTCCCAGACCTAAGGCTCCAGCAAGTAAGCTGTCCTAAACTTGGCAAAACAACAATCCTTTGTGCTCACCCTCTGTATGATTTCAGCCTCTGGTAAAATCATACAATTATTGCATTGCTTTGACCAGCACCGGATGTTCTTTGAGCTCAGACAAGCACCAGACAAGCTTAGACAAGTACCCATGTTCCGGTCATGAAGTCCTGCTATGAATCAAACATGTCTCAGTGTTGCCCTCCTTTTCAAGGCTACAGCTTACTGTGTAGCCATTGGTATAAATATTGATATTTCTCCACACTGCCTCAGGTCCCCCAACTAGAGGCAGGGTCCTGGCACATGTTTCCTTGATTACAAGCTGTTTCCCTCACTTTGGAATTGAACTTCTATTTGATTCCTGACTCTCCTGTCTCTAGTTTGCTCTGTTCAGCTCTGGCCATGCACAGGTTAGAAGCCCATTCATTCCAGTTTGACATAATTCTTGTTCCTGCTTCTTTGTCTCCACAATTTTGACTCTCTGAGCTTGTGGTATTTCCTAATTTATTAGCACTTATAATCATAGGCATCTACATGTTGTAGTAAATAAATAGCACACCAGAATTAGAACCAGGAGGACCCGAGTTAAAATCCAGCCTCAGACACTAACTAGCTGTATGACCATGAGAAAGTCATTTAACCCTGTTTACCTCAGTTTCATCATCAGTAAAATCAGCGGAAGCAGGAAATGGCAAACAATTTCAGCATCTTTGCCAAAAACCCCCACCCTAAATGGTGTCACGAAGAGTCAGACATGACTGAAATGACTGAATAACAAATAATCATAGGGAGAATACTGGTCTTAAAAGGATGGGGGCAGTGAGTACTGCTTGTTTGTTTATTTAAGGTTGACTTTTGTTTTTCCAGAAATAATCGGGACCAAATTATTTTAAAATGATAGACAATTTCCCAAATACTATCTAGTACAATTTCCTCATCATAATTAAAATCTGGACCCAAATCATTGCCTATTTATGATACCTGCTCAACCCAAATGAACTTTTTTTCTATTGATTCGATGTGCATCATAATTTGAGGAATATGTTTTTTTATCTACTTTGGTTTTCCAATGTGGATGACCCAATTAATCCCTTTCAAGTAATTATGGAATATCAAAGTCTTTCTCTTTTTCTGGGGTTCAATGTAACTATAGATGCAATATTCTAAAATGCAAACCGGATTTGTTGTCTGAAGAGCAGGGGTTGAATTCTGGCAATGTCACTTATTAACCATGTGACTAAAATCATTTAATTTCTCTCACCTTCAGAGGGTTGGAGAAGATGACCTTTAAAATCGCTTCTACTTCTAAACCAATGATACTACTATATTCCCAGATATTATTTTATGCTGGAACATTTGCAGAACCTTGACATCAGTAGGGAACATTTTCTTTCTAGATCAAGGGTTCTTAACCTAGGATCCATTAATTTGGTTTTTGTTTTATATTTGAAAACTGTATTTAAACATAATTGGTTTCTTTTGTAACCATACGTATTTTATTTGATGCATTTATTATTCTAAGAAGAGGCCCCTATTCTTTACTAGATAACCAAATTTGTCAATGACCCAAAAAAGGCTAAGAACCCCTACTCTATTCTTGGATATCTTTTCCCCTGTATTTTATGCCATTTGTTACAGACCTTCATTTGGTTTTAACATATGCATGGGAGACAGTTTTTTGTGGGAAATGCTTAAAGCTGCACTTCATTTTACTAAATCAAATGCTTATTTGAAATCAACAAACAATAGACAAAGTGGCACCCAATAATCTCTTTAACTTTCAATAATTGTCCAATTATCAAAATCTAGCCTTCTGCAGGAAATTGTTTACACAGCCTTCCTGATCTCAGTTCATGTTTTTTTTTATTAAAAATATCCTTGAATCATGAATGCCCCTTTTTAATAAAGATATTTCAAAAGAAGAAAGTAGGCTTATAAAAATCATTGCTATTATTTTTATGGTCACCCCTCTTTGCTTGAAGTTCCATCTATGATCTTTTCCATTATTTTGGAATCTTCACCTTTTTTTAAGATAACTTGACAATTGATTTCTTGGGAGCCTTTAACTTTGTGTCATCTCAAACACAGATCTCTTTGGCACGTATTTAGTTGGGTACAACCATTGCTATTGTCAATATTCTTAAGAGCCATTGCCACTTCCTTGCATGGGATAATGAGTACTAAGGTGATAAAGATAGTTTTATATAGTGAAGAGACCTAGATTTAGAGTTAAAGAACATGGTTACAATTCTGGGAAAGACACAACCCCTCTGGGGTTTAGTTTCCTCAACTGTAAAGTGGAAGACACACTATGGCAAGACTGAGCCACATTTTTTATTAGTCAGTCAGTTAGCAAGTATTTAAATGTCTACTATGTGCCAGGTACCATGCTAAGTACTCAGGATACATAGAAAGGCAAAAATATGATCCATGCTCTCAAAGAGTTCAATCTAATGTGAGAGATAATATACAAAAAGCTATGTACAAATAATATATGAATATAGATACAAGTATATACAAATATACATAATTTAATATATTAGAAACAAGGAAATTGATACCTAATTACAGATAAGATATACTTTTATGTTATATATCTATACATAATATAAGTAACGTATAACTACATAATTAATAAATATATAAATGTATTATATATAAACATAAATATAAAAGATTGTAGATAATCAATAAAGGGAAGGCACTAGTCTTGTTTATTAGTCCACAGTTGCAGTTCTTTACTTATAATGAATTAGCTTCTGAAGTTAACTCCCAACTCTATACCTAGGTCTCTGTGATCTAGTGACTGTGTGGCCTGAACTGGTCCCATCTAAGCTTTAAATCCTTGAATACAATTGTTCACTATCTGTGCTAATAAGATTAGACAAACATAAGAAATGCAAGTACAGTTTTTCCATTTCAAGTCTTTATTATCCTTCTAATTTATATCCATCACTGCAGTAGTAATATGAATCAACTATACCTCACATAAACCTACTCAGCCACTTTTGTCTTTTTTAATGTGATATTTCTCATAATCGGAACTCCTCTCTGTCTCTCTCTGTCTTTCTGTGTTTCTCTGTCTCTCTGTCTCTGTCTCTGTCTCTGTCTCTGTCTCTCTGTCTCTGTCTCTCTGTCTCTGTCTCTCTCTCTCTCTCTCTCTGTCTCTCTCTCTCTCTGTCTCTCTCTCTGTCTCTCTCTCTCTGTCTGTCTGTCTGTCTCTCTCTCTCTCTCTGTCTCTCTCTGTCTCTCTCTCTCTCTCTTTCTCTCTCTCTCCCCATAATCAATCTGTTCTTAAGACCTGTTGATTCATCTTTGCAACAACTCTCAACTTATCATCTCCTCTGACACTGCCACCACTCTGGTTCAGGCTCTCATCTCTCCTTGCAATAGCCTACTCATTAGTGAGACAGGTGCCTCAAGTCTTTCCCCACCCTTATCCATCCTCCATTCAGACACCACATTGATTTTCCTGAAGCACAGGTCCAACCATGTCATTTCCCTACCCAATAAATTCCAGTGGCAGTGCACTATTGGTGGAATTGTGCCTGATCCAACCATTCTGAAGAACAATTTGGAACTATGCCCAAAGGTCTATAAAACTATGCATACTCTGATCCAGCAATAAGACTGCTAGGGCTATCTCCCAAAAAGATCACAAAAAAGGGGGAAAGAACCTATTTATATAAAATAGTTAATGCAGCTCTTTTGGTGATGGGTATGAATTAGAAATCCAGAGGATGCTTATCAATTGGGAATGGCTGAACAAGCAGTGTTATATACTTGTGATGGAATATTATTGTGCTATAAGAAATGACAAGAAGAATGATTTCAGAAAAACCTGGAAAGACTTACATGAACTGATACAAAGTGAAGTAATCAGAACCAGGAGAACATTGTACACAGTAACAACAATATTTTATGATGAAGCATTGCAAATGACTTACCTATTCTTAGCAGTACACTTCCTATTTTTCTGAATTCATATCTTATTTAAACATGTATGATTAGGACTAATGTTATTGTACAAAAAAGGTTTTCTTTATCCTCATCTTTATCTTTTCATCTAATTTAGTATTCATTTTTATCTTTATTTTACACTTTTTTTAGGTTTTATTTTACTCTTAATTCCTGGCCTGACTACATATATACAGCTGATTCTGAAATAACTAAATCTATAACCAGGCATCACTTTTTTATTAAGATATAGTCAGTTTCAGGGGAAGCTAGGTGGCACAGTGGATAAAGCACTGGCCCTGGATTCAGGAGGACCTGACTTCAAATCTGACCTCAGACACTTGACACTTACTAGCTGTGTGACCCTGGGCAATTCACTTAACCCTCATTGCCCCAGAAAAAAAGATATAGCCAGTTTCATTTCTAATAACATCATTTGTGTGTTCAATATGTTCACCATCTTTTAAGAGAATAATTATGCTATCGAGGCTTAAGGCTTTTGAGTGATCTATACATACTGATCCTGAACTGATCCTATTTTCTAACAAGGTATTTACCATCCTCCTCTGTACCTACTTTCACCTTGAAGTCACCACATATAACATGATACATTAACTTAGTTTAGAAGATGAATATGAAAAAGCCTTTCTTCCATGTTTACTATATGCTAAATATTATACTAAGTAATAAAGACACAAACAGAAGAAAAATGTGACTGTCCATATTCTCAAGGAGTTATTTCTCTAATGGCAGGAGAAAATATATATAAAAGAATTCACTTATAGGGCAAGTAACAAGATCTGAAAACCCTAAGGGAGAATCCATGAGATAGATGGCAGGGACCATGGACCCTTAGTGTACACCAGCAGATTAGATGACAGATCCTAGGGATCTATAAGGTATAACAACATTGCATATGATGAGGCCTCATGGTCCTCCATCTCACTAGAAGGCTTATGATGACTCCCAGCTTATCAAAATAACAAGAACATAAATGTCACTGTTTCTACCTACCACCCTGATGGTATCTGGTCCAAAGGGTCATTGGATGAAGGGCAGTCTTCTCAAATTATTTGTAGAATTTCTCTACTTCATCTTCTTCAGTGGACCTTAGTGAATTAAATGGTGATCTTTTGAGTTGTACTTATTGTAAGCATTTCAAGGGTAGTATATCAAGTACCTCATAAAATATTTCCTATGATATTTGGACACACAACAATTCCTAGCATGGCAACTCTCTTCTTATCTCTAGAGAAAATCTGCAAGTCATCCTTTCATTTATCAGCATCTACTTTATGTCTCCTACTTTAATTTAATGACTGATGGTCAATAGGAATAGAGTTTATTTCCTACAGTAGTGTGTCATTTCACTAGACTAAAATTGTACATTAAAAGAACCAAGAGTTAAAGCAATATATGTAAGTGATCTTAGTACTCAGCTTCCCTGACCACTGCTCTGCTGTCACTCTGGAAAAAGGAGGACTGCAAACAAACAAGGGCTCTTTTATATGTTTATTTATTTCTTGAGTCAACAAAATTTGTATCACTATGTGGCCAGCCTTCTGGTATCAAATGTGTCTGTACTTAGCAAGCTGGTTTCTTTAATGACAGATACAGTCTATCATCATATTGAAAACCTTCACTGCTTGGTAGAATCTGACTAAGTCTGAGGCACCTAGGTGGTACAGTTGATATAGTGTTAGACTATGAATCATGAATCAAATTCAACTTCAGAAACCTGCTTGCTGTGTGATTCTGGCAAGTCACATCCTCAATCTGCCTCAGTTTCCTCATCTGAAATAATAGGGAAGGTAATAGCCCCTACCTCCAAGGGTTTTTGTATTAAATGACATGTTTGTAAAGCACTTTGCAAACCTTAAAGTGTTATATTAATGCAATGATGATAATAATGATGATGTTGATGGAACAGAGCATATTTGAGGCCACAATAACGCTTCAAATACTTGAAGTTAAAGGTCACTTCCTGCCCAACTCTATGCCACCACTTCTCCACTCAGGCCCTTAACCCTGACTAGAGGGAGCAGCTAGGTGGCACAGTGGATAAAGCACTGGCCCTGGATTCAGGAGTACTTGAGTTCAAATCCAGCCTCAGACACTTGACACTTACTAGGTGTGTGACCTTGGGCAAGTCACTTAATCCCCATTGCCCCACAAAAACAAAAACAAAAACAAAAAAACAAAAAAAAAACCCTAACCTGACCCCTCAAGAATGTGAGACTTATGATTTGGAACCACCAGGGATCCTGATTTGTGAGCATTCCCCTTATCATGCCTAGATCCAGGCCTCCACCTCACTTCCTGGCCATCTCTACACCACTCTTTATATGTACATGTCCTTGTTCCACTCACCTTTATGTATGGCCTTTCTCCATTAGAATGTAATCTCCTTGAGGGCTAGCACCCTGTTGTTTGCTTCTATTTGTATCCCCAGAACTCAGGGCCTGACACATAGCAAGTACTTTAGAAATGTCTTATCATTAGACTTGTTCTGCTTAGCCCTAGAAAATAACTAGAGGAATTGGTGGAAGTTGCAATGTTTTCAATGTCAGGAAAAAAATTGCTATCAAATAGAGTGATCACAAAGTGAAATGGTCCACCATAGGAGGCAGTGGGGCACTGCCCCATTTCTCCCATGAGATGTCTTTGAGAAGAAGCTTGAAAGCCCATCTCTCAGGTCTGTTGAAGAGTAAATACTTATTCAATTATGCATTGGACTAAGTGACCTTGGAGGCCCATCCTAACTCTGATATTATGTGATTCTTTGTCAGCTAACTCAGGTATACCTACTGGTTTAATTTGCTACTAGAGTCATCAACCCATTTTTATTACAATAGGAAAAGCTTCAAGCAAGAGAGGAAGAGATGACTAACTACTAAGTGACACTTTGGAGGCAACCAAGGTTTTATAAAACTATTTAAATTATTCCACATATAGTTGTGCAAAGTTATGACCCTTGTTAGTCATTATATGTGTATTGAATTCATTATTTCTTCACTGCTAAATTAATTTGGTATCTGACATCTTATTTCTTAGGTTTTTTTTTTTACAAGTCTAGCTTAAAAGTAACTGAAATGTCTGCAAGTTTGTATTGTTCTTTTCCAATTTACTATACAAACCTCAGTTCAAAGGCATGAATTCAATTAGAAAACAAAACCATTGTTTTGAAATGTTGCTAGAATTCAGAGTAAACAAGATGCATTATTATCTACACAAGCTTTGTCATAAAAAAGAAATGACTCATGATAAGTAATCCAAAGAATGGAAGAATTGATAAGTAGAAGTACATATGGAATGATTTTACATATGTATATGAGATGATAAACATCTCTAGGATGACAGGAAGAAAGAATAATGGAAGGAAAAGAAATTTACATGATAATTTTATCATATATTTTAAAGAAATTATATATTTTAAATAAATAGCAAGTTGTATATAATAGATGTGTAGTTTCATGTGCAATCATCTTTTTATTATACTACATTATGGAAATGTTTGTTTTGTTCCATTAATTAAAGTTAAATAAATATTTTTTTTAAAAATTAGTAATACATATTCTGCTACAAAGTAACCTTCAGAACCAAGGCTTAGAATGTTTTGAAAGCCCCATGATTCATTTTTCCTATTTCTGAGAAGAGTAGAAGCAAAGATCACAAAGCTGAAAAACAGCTAAACCAGAATTCATTCCCTAAGCTAAAATCTTCCTTTTCCTGTACAGATACACTATGGATGCTAGTTTTGTCAAGAAATTGGTTTTTAACAGGTCACTCTCCCACCCTGTGAGTTGCAGCCTCTATAACTAAGGAGAAAACATTGTGCACTAGTGCTGAAAGAGAGGTTTCCTTGAGGGTGGGTCTATTCCTACTTCCTAGAGAAGACTCAGAGGGTTCAACAACTCAAGGAGTCATATTTCTTGACTCTTCTGTCACTACTTTCATTCAATGTAGTGCCATACATATAAGAACACACAAGAGGAGGACTTAGAATTATTAATAGGGTGAGTAATTGAACCCACCAATTCAGAGAAGAATTACGTCCATTTCACTATAACTAGCACTTTGTGTCACTTTGTGTTCAGTCATCAAGAGATGTTAGCAACATGGATGGATAGTAGCAATCTGGAATCCCCCAGGGAAGACCACTTCCTGCTTGAAAGACAAGCTATCACAGTTGCAAATGAGGAAATATACAAAAATAACCATAGCTATATGCTAAATGTAATTCATTAAACATCTATATTGATAGAAATATTTTAAAGTTAATTAAAGAGTTAGAATGAGACCTTAACAAGTATGTTTTAAAGGGGTATTGAAAAGGCCCCTTCCGGGGCAGCTAGGTGGTGCAGTGGATAGAGCACTGGCCCTGGAGTCAGGAGTACCTGAGTTCAAATCCGGCCTCAGACATTTAACACTTACTAGCTGTATGACCCTGGGCAAGTCACTTAACCCCCATGGTCCTGCAAAAAAAAAGAAAGAAAGAAAGAAAGAAAGAAAAGGCCCCTTCCAAGTCAAGAAAGAACTAGATATACTTTGTCTTTTCTCTTTACCTAGAGTGGATATGAAGGGTCTAATAACCCTTGCAAATTTTTCAATGGTTGGGTGTAATAGAGAATTGCTTATTGGAAGCAGTTCAACCTTGCCTCCCAGAGGAGCCCAAAGGGACAACCCTTTTGAGTCTCAACTTAGGCTTAAGACAAAGACAAAGCCTGACTATAGGGCCATGCTTTTCCCCGGTCCATAATGTACTGACTTTTTTTTCCTCATCCTTTAATGTTCTAAGTTTTTCTTTTTCCAAATTGATATTCTATGGTCTGTATACATATCCAGTTCTAGTTTACATTTGCATCTATTAGGCCCATGAGGCCTGAGGTTTTATTAGATTATGGTTTGTAACAACTATGGATTGAGTAAACAAATTTCTCATCAGGCAAAAAAAAAGAACCAGATGCATCTTGCTTATACAATCAATCCATGCTGGCATCTACAGGAATCAATCTAGTGGGTTTTTCAAAAAAGTACACTGGGGACATTTTCTATGAGATAACTTATCTGACACTACTAAAATCTGACTAGAATATTTGTGATTCTAAAATCAATTGTATGTAAATTTTAATGACGAGAGTAAAAGAGATAAAGGCAGACAGAAGGTGGATTAATCTCCCACTAACTGCATGTGCTGGGATACAGCAAAAGGTAGTGGGGATTTTGGACAGAATTAACAAAAGAAGTAGCAGAGGGGGCAGCTAGGTGGTGCAGTAGATAGAGCACCAGCCCTGGATTCAGAAGGACCTGAGTTCAAATCTAGCCTCAGATACTTGACACTTCCTAACTGTCTGACCCTGGGCAAGTCACTTAACCCCAATTGCCTCACAAAAAGAAGAAAGAAAGAAAGAAAGAAAGAAAGGAAGGAAGGAAGGAAGGAAGGAAGGAAGGAAGGAAGGAAGGAAGGAAGGAAGGAAGGAAGGAAGGAAGGAAGGAAGGAAGGAAGGAAGAAAGAAGTAGCAGAGGCCCTGGGTAACATATGGGGTACAAGGTACTTTTCCCAGTGAGAATAAGGATGGAAGATCATAGAGAAAGAGAAGAGATGCAAGAAAGATGGAGTATGAAGGGGAAGTGGAGAAGTAGACACCATAGAAAACACATGCTGGTTTCATAATCTTGCCTATGGAAAGTCTACCTCCCCTACCTAGACAGAGTTGTCCTTTTAAAACCTCACAGTCTACTTTCTGCCCTACCCACAATCCCACTTCTAAAATATACTTACCTTTTGATTAAATGCTAGAATGTTTGGTTAGGAATCAAGAGAACCAGATTCAAATTCAATCACCACTGGCAGAGTGACAATTGAGAAGTTAGTTAACTTTTCACACCCTCAATTTCCTCATTTGTAAAATTAGGACAATACTGGTACTATATCACAGGATTCTTGAGGGAAAAGTTTTGCAAATCTTAAAATATTATATGAATGTGAGATGCTGTTATTATATTCATAGAAAATACATTTCTTCAACAAACAAAATATATCTATTCTAATACAATATTTGTTTCACTCTCTCCATAATCCTATTATCTGTGATTATTGTCTTCTAAAAGTCAGGGATCATGTCTAAACAGCATGGTACGCACATGATATACCACATAATTCTTTAAGCAGTCAGGTCCTAGATGAACAATTTTAATTATGATGGTGCTATCAAGTATTTCCACAATCTCTCTCAGATCTTTCCCTTTTTCTCAATGTATGCAGTTACTCCCTGAGTTCAGCATTTTATTATCAATCACCTAGACTATGCCAGCTATACCTATACATGATTATAGGCAGAAGGGAAAAAGCCAGAGAAAAGGGAGAGATTAAAGATGACAGAAGGAGGGATTGACCATTAGAAAAAAAATGAAAGGACAGAATCAGTGTTACAGTAAGATTATTTGATCCAAAAAATGAAAGGTCACCTCTCCCTCAGAGAAAAGAGCAAAAGATGTGAAGAGGAGCAAAGATATAAAAGGTTTCAGATATATGGAATATGGGAGATAAAAGAGATCAAGATGAATGGCCTTGGGTTTTGTTTTGTTATTTTTCTTTGTTTGTTTGGTTGGTTTTTTTTGGTAAAACAGGAGCTAACATAGTTAAATTGGAGAGGGGCTTCAATAGTGTGAAGATTTGAAACTACCATTTTGGAATTATAATGGAGTCAATGATGGAGGAACAGAAGAGTCATATAGCATGAAGGTCCCAGTTGAGAATATACAATATGAATGTGTAAGTAGACTCAATCAGTATGGTTATGACTTCCTTCAGCAGGAGTCAGTAAGAGAAGAAAGGGTAGCAGGAGGCAGGAGGGGAAGTGATTAAAGGCTGATCATTGGTAGAGTGAATCACAGTAGAAGAAGAGCATAAGAAGTTCAAGCATAAAGGGCATTGTACAGGTAACTGTTCAATTATAAGATCAAGATCTAAGAAGAGAAAACATTGAAACTAGGGTAGGGGAGAATTGGGAAAACAGGAAGAGGTGGAGCCTCTTGGAATCCTTAGTTTCTTTCAAAGTTCAACTCAAATACTATCAAGAAGTCTATTCTGATCACTTTAATGACCCTCTCTCAATACCAAATTGTACTGGTTTTGTAAATGCTTATATATGTACAAATTTCCTCAGATAGACTTTAAGCTCTTTGAGGTTAAGGATAGGATCTGTTTCATTTTTGGTTTTGTATCTCTAGCACCCAAACCAGTACCTGACACTTAGTAGATATTCAATATGTGCTTATTCATTGATTGATTGTTGTGAATATAACTGAGGATTATGGTGGGAGTAAGGTTGGAGAGAAAGACTGAATCATGTGCCGAACTCATTGTGCAAAGAGGGAAAACAAATTAGAGGCAAATATATTATACCAAGAAGGATAGTATGGACTGGATTATATAGATGGATTGAATCCCAAAGAAGATATTGTTGAATAACAGTGACAGAGAAAAGGTTTCAAAGAGATAGAGGACCCAATTTCCCTAATGAATATTGATGCAACAAATTTAAATAAAATAGTATCAAGGAGATTACAGCAATACATCACAAAGTTCATCCACTATGACCAGGTCAAATTCATACCAGGAATTCAGGGCAGGTTCGATATTAGGATAACTATCAGCATAAGTAAGCATATCAATAACAAAAACAACAAAAATCATGATCATCTCAATAGATGCAGAAAAAGTTTTTGACAAATATTATGCTCATTCCTACTAGAAAGCATAGAAATAAATGGAGCTTTTCTTAAAATGATAAGTACTATCTAAAACCAACATCAACTATTATCTGTATTGAAAATAAGCTAGAAACCTTCCTTATAAGATCAGGGGTGAAGCAAGGATACCACTTATCACCACTATTATTCAAGATTGTATTAGAAATGCTAACTATAGGGGCAGCTAGGTGGCACAGTGGATAGAGCACTGGCCCTGGAGTCAGGAGTACCTGAGTTCAAATCCGGCCTCAGACACTTAACACTTACTAGCTGTGTGACCCTGGGCAAGTCACTTAACCCCAATTGCCTCACTTTAAAAAAAAAAGACATGCTAACTATAGCAATAAGAGAAGAAAAAAGAAATTGAAGAAATTAGAATAAGCAACAAAGAAACAAAACTATCACTCTTCCCAGATGAAATGATGCTATACTTAGATAATCTTAGAAAATCAAATAAAAATCTAATTGAAATAATTAACAACTTCAGCAAGGTTGCAGGATATAAAATAATCAGCAGCATTTCTGTATTTTACCAATAAAATCAGGCAGGAAGAGCTACAAAGATAAATTCCATTTAAAATAACTGCAAATAATATAAAATACTTGGAAGTCTACCTGCTAAGACAAACCCAGGAATTATAGGAAAACAATGACAAACTACTTTACACACAAATAAAGAAAAGTTTAAACAACTGGAAAAATATTAATTTCTCATTGATAGGCCAAGCCAATGTAATTAAGATGACAATTCTACCTAAATTAATTCAGTGCCATAGCAATCAAACTACCAAAAGATATTTTATAGAGCTAGAAAAAAAAAGACAAAATTCATCTAGGAGAACAGAAGATCAAGAATATTAAGGGAATCAAAATTTTTAAATGTAAAGGAAAGTAGCCTAGCAGTACCAGATTTCACCCTGTATTACAAAGTACTAATCATCAAAACAATTTGGCAATGGCTCAGAAATTTAGTGGTGGGTCAGTGAACTAGATATGGTATACAAAACACAGTAGTAAATAACCATGGTAATGTAGTGTTTGATAAGGTCTAGGCTTTTGGACTCACTCTTTGACAAAAATAGTGCTATGAAAATTAGAAAGCAGTTTGGCAGAAATTAGATATATATGAACACCTCACAAAGAATGCAAATATAAGGTCAAAATGAGTATATTATTTAGACATAAAGGGTGATATCTACAGCAAATTAAGGGAATATGGAAAATTTTATGTCAGATCTTTGGATAAGGGAAGCTTATTAACAAAAAAGAGACAGAGAGGATCATGGGAAGTGAAATGAATCATTTTGATTACATTAAATTAAAAAGCTTTGCCACAAATAAAACCAATACAGTCAAGATTAGAAGGAATAAAAGAAACTGGGGGGAAAATTTTTCAGCAAGTTTCTTTGATAAAGGTCGCATTTCTCAAATATATAGGTAACATATTTAAATGTATAAAAACACAGGTCAGTCCCCAATTGATAACTAGTCAAAGGATATGAATAGGCAATTTTCATTTTTTATCATAAAAGTATTTTATTATTTTCCAGTTACAAGCAAAGGTAGTTTTCAACATTTGTTTTCATAAGATTTTTAGTTCCAAATTTTTCTCCCTCTCTTCCTTCCCTCCCCCCCCCTCCCCAAGACAGAAAGCAATCTTTATAGGTTACATATGTACAATCATATTGAACATATTTCTGCATTAGTCATGCTGTGAAAGAATCAAAACAAAAGGGAAAAACCTCAAAAAAGAAAAAAAAAGTAGAAACAGTATGGTTCAGTCTACATTCAGAATCCAAAGTCCTTTTTTCTGGATGAAGAGAACATTTTCCATCATGAGTTCTTTGGAATTGTCTTGGATTATTACACTGCTGAGAAGAGCCACATGTATCACAGTTGATCATCACACAATGTTGCTGTTACTGTGTACAGTGTTCTCCTGATTCTGCTCACTTCACTCAGCATCAATTCACTTAATTCTTTCCAGGTTTGTCTGAAATCTGCCTACTCATCATTTCTTACAGCACAATAGCATTACATTACATTCATATATCACAACTTATTCAGCCATTCCCCAATTGATGGTCATTCCCTCAATTTCCAATTCTTTGCCACCACAAAGAGAGCTGCTATAAAAAATTTTGTACATATGGGTACTTTCCCCTTTTTTATGATCCATTTGGGATAAAGACCCAGTAGTGGTATTACTGGATCAAAGGGTATGCACCGTCCACAACCCTTTAGGCATAGTTCCAAATTGTTCTCCAGTTGGATCAGTTCACAACTCCATCAACAATGCATTAGTGTTCCAATTTTTTCCAAAGCTTCTCCAACACTTATTATTTTCCTTTTTTGTCATATTAGACAATCTGATAGATGTGAGGCAGTATCTCATAGTTGTTTTAATGTACATTTCTCTAATCAATAGTCAGTCATTGAGAGCATTTTTTTTTCATATGGCAACAGACTGCTTTGATTTCATCATCTGAAAACTGCCTGTTCGTATCCTTTGACTATTTCTTAACTGGAGAATGACTTTCATTCTTATAAATATGATTTAGATCCCTATATATTTTAGAAATGAGGTCTTTATCAGAAATACTGGCTGTAAAAATTGTTTCCCAGTTCTCTGTTTCCCTTCTAATTTTGGCTTCATTGCTTCTGTTTGTACAAAACCTTTTTTAATTTAATGTAATCAAAATCATCCATTTTGCACTGAACCCCAAAATTATCCAAAAAGGTGGGGGAAAAGACCTATATGTTTCAAAAATATTTATAGCAGCTCTTTTTATGGTGGCAAAGAATTGGAAATGAGAGGATACCCATCAATTGTGGAATTGCTGAACAAGTTATGGTATATGATTGTGATGGAACATTTATTGTGCTGTAAGAAATAACAAGCAGAATGGTTTCAGAAAAACCTGGAAATATGATATTAAATAATGCAGAGTAAGCAGAACACTGTACAAAATAACAGTAGTTTTGTATGATGAGCAGCAGTGAGGGACTTGGCTATGCAATAAAATGATTCAAAACAATTCCAAAGAATTTAAGATGAAATATCCTACCCACCTCCTGGGAGAGAACTAATGGAGTCTGAGTACAGATTAAAAGATTATTTTTCACATTACTTTTCTTACTTCGTTTTTGCCACATGGCTAATATAGAAATATGTTTTGCATGGTACAAATCTATAAGTGATATCACATTTCTTGTCTTCTCAATGAGTAACTGAGAGACAAGTAGGAAGAGGAGAACTCAGAGCTCATTTTTAAAAAATTAATATTGAAATTAAATAAATAATACATATATATTTTTAAAGTGAGAGAGGGGAACAAGCAGAAAGTCAATTCCTACTCCTCTATAAGAGTGTTGGGACCCATGAACATCAGTAAAGCCCACACCTGAGATTATGGATTTGGTGTCTTCTGGGAAAAGATACATAATTGGGAAAAGGAGTAGTTATACTCTAAGGTACCACCTCACAGTTATCAGAGAGGCTAATATGAAAGAAAGGAAAAGGTTGGATGTTGGAGGTAATGTGGGAAGTGTAAGGGGGTAAAATTCTAGCAATACTTCTAAAATTTCTAATGAGTGGTTGCCAATAAATTATAAGTTTTAGCAAGAGTTTGGACTTTTAAGCATTTATTAAGGAGAATAAGAATTTGGTAGAGAGAGAAAAGCCTAGATTCATCTATCAAAGGGAGAGCACATTTTAGCTCCACTCTCCATGAGAATCCAGATGAAAGAGAGCAAGAGAGCCAGCCTCACCCCTTCTTCCTCCCACAAGCAAATGTCACTTCCTGACACCAAAGAAAAACTGCATGGCTTGCCCTCAGATACCTTCTCCTCATGGCAGAGCTTTCCTACAGTAAGTCTCCAGCAGGTGGCATCCTTCCAATCATTACAGAAGACTGGGATGCTAATCCACAATTGGTAGAGTTGTGAACTAATCCAATCATTCTGAAGAGCAATTTGGAACTACACCCAAAGGGCAATAAAACTGCATTTAATCCAGCAATACTACTGCTAGGTCCAAACCCCAAAGACATCCAATAAAATGGAAAGGGTCTATTTTTACAAAAATATTTATAGCATCTATTTTTGTGGTGGTTAAGAATTGGAAATCAAAGAGATGTACATCAACTGGGGAATGGCTAAACCAGCTGTTGTATATGATTGTAATGGAATCTTATTGTGATCTATAAGAAATAATGAGCAGGCAGATTTCAGGGGGGAAAATGGAAAGATTTATATTAACTAATGTATAGTGAAGTGAGCAGAACCAGGAAAACATTGTGCACAGTGATAGAAATATTGTATGATGAAGAACTGTGAATGACTTAACTATTCTCAGCAATAAAATGATCCAAGAGAGTCCCAAAGGACTAGGGATGAAGCATACTATCCACCTCAAGAGAAAGAACTGATATTGATTGGACATGGACTTAAGCATGATATTTTTCACTTTCTTTCTCTCATTTTTTAATTTGAGTATTCTTATACAAAGTGTCTAATATAAAAATGTTTTACATAATTGCACATGTGTAACATATAACTGATTGCTTTAATACCTCAGGGAAGGGGCAGGGGAGGGATAGAATTTGGTACTCAAAATTTTTAATAAAAATGTTTATTTAAAAAATAAAAGCTGGAGAAAAAAAAAGAAAACCCCAAATGGGGTTGTAAAGAGTCTGACATGACTGAAATGACTTAACAACAACAATAACAAAAAGTCCTAAGGAAGGCTTCCTAGATAAGAGGTGATATTTCAGGGGGGCTTTTAAAGAATGGGTAAGAATTAATTATATAATCGAACTTATATATTAAAGTGCTGAATAAATGCAAAGCTAGTAGATGGTCAGTATTGTGTGGGCTTAATCAGGGACAGTTTCCATGAGGTGATGGATCTTAATGGAAAACAACACCACTTGGTGGAAAGGAAGCAGGATGATATGGGGGATGGAAAGAGGAAGGCAGTGGATAAGGAGAAAATGAAGACTCACAAAAAAGTGGATTTATTCAAGCACTGGACTGAGGAAGTGGTAGACATACTGTTTAGAGGATTACCAAGAGACTGGTTTGGATAGGTATTGGGGAACCAATTAATGAAGAGCCTTGAATGTTAGCCTAGGAGAAACTGGAATCTGCCTAAGCTCACATTGGATGGGCCAAATGTTCTTTAGTCACATGGGATTTTATTTCTTCTCAAAGTTATGTACTTTTCAGTGTCCCTTCTAGTTAGACTTGTGACTTCATTGGTGTAAGGGAGCTCTTGGTGAAGAAACAGATTAATGAAGATCAACAACTTTGACTGGTTACACTCAATGTTACATGGTCAATGCTAGAACTTACACCTGGGTCTTTTGTCTTCAAGGCTAATTCCCTATTTACTCACATATCTGCTGAAATAACACACATACATACATACACATACAATTTGTATAAATATGTAAACTGCTAGGGGGGAAAGCACTAAAGGAAAAAGCTTGGCATTTGTTCTTCCCCTTTTGGAAATGAAAATCCTCACAGTATTTCACTTCCATAGATAACGCTTTAAGAAAGTGACAAAAACAACAGCTAGAAACAACAACAAAATCTACCCTCTTTGGGCTTAAAATGTATTTGTGATTGTTTATATTTTAAATCTTAGAGCAATCTGTTGGAACATTGGAACACTGGTTTGTTTTTCTGTAAGATTCACAATCCATCCTTCTCTCTCTCCCCTTTACAAGAATGAAGGAGATAAATTTGTCCAGTTTTTGTGCTTTAATAAGGAAAACAACTTAATAATTTTGTTATGTCCAGGGCTAACTATATTGAAATGGCACTACCTTGAAAAAAAGTTCTTGACACATACAAATTTCAATAGGAAAATTTCGGCACTTTGAGAATTCTAATACATGCTCCAAAGCAATAGTGTCAAACTCAAATAGTAACAGGTGTCACTAATCTGTACATAAAGATCCCTCTGGGCTGCATATTGACTGACTTTTAAAATGTAATGTTACCGGGCGGAGGAAAGGCAGTGAGCTCTCGAACTCATTACATGATCGCTCCAAAAAACATAAAAATAACGCCATAGGAAAATACCTGGGACAGCAAAAATCACATGAATGTGCTGAAATCATCTTCTAACCAAGAATGGCTTGAAAGGTCAGAAGGAGGGAGCTGCTGTGCTGATACAGGAGTCAAGCCCAACCCACAGTCACCCTGACACAGATCCAGTCCCAAGAAGGCCTCACCAGAGGAGCAGACCCCCAGAACCTCTGAATCATATGAAGCACCAGTGTTGTCTGGAACTAAGCTCACAGTCTGGTGAGTGGGCTGAGCCCTGGGCAGGGGGGAGACTATAGGGGTCTATGCTGGTGCTGAGGCACAACTTGGATTTCTCACCCCTGCTGAGAACCAGGAGGTAGGGTTGAGTAGCAGTGGCCCAGGTAGGGGAGGGGCACAGGCTAACAACTACAACACACAAAGCTGGTTGATTAGCAAGGGAACAGGCCAGGTGAGTGAAGAACCTGATCCTCCTTAAATCATACCACCTGGGACTTCTGAAGCTTGGGATACTGCAGCCTGGAAATAGTGCCCCACTTTAAGGAACTAAAAGTCAAGTAAAAGAAAGGCAAGATGAGCAGAAAGAGAAAGGTGAGGACCATAGAAAGTTTCTTCAGTGACAAGGAAGATTGAGGTGCACCCTCAGAGGAAGATGTCAACATCAGAGCCCCTATATTAAAAGCTTCCAAGAAAAATATGAATTGGTCTCAGGCCATAGAGATGCTCAAAAAGGACTTTGAAGATAAAGTTAGAGAGGTAGAGGAAAAAATGGAAAGAGAAATGAGAGTGATGCAGGAAAAACGAGAAAAAAGTCAACAGCTTAAAAAGTCAAACTGAACAAATGGAAAAGGAGGTACAAAAGCTCTCTGATGAAAATAATTGCCTAAGAATGAGGATTGAACAAATGGAAACCATTGACTCTATGAGAAACCAAGACACAATAAAGCAAATCCAAATGAATAAAAAAAATAGAGGGCAATGTGAAATATCTTCTGGGGAAAACTGCTGACCTGGAAAATAGGTCTAGGAGAGATAATTTGAAAATTATTGGTCTACCTGAAAACCATGATCAAGGAAAGAGCTTAGACACCATCTTCCAAGATACTCTCAGGGAAAATTGCCCTGAAATTCTAGAAGAAGAAGCTAAAATAGAAATTGAAAGAATCCACCGATCACCTCCAGAAAGAGATCCCAAAAGGAAAACTCCTAGGAATATTATAGCCAAATTCCAGAGCTCTCAGGTCAAGGAGAAAATATTACAAGCTGCCAAAAAGGAAGAATTCAAGTACTGTGGAGCCCCAGTCAGGATAGCACAAGTTCTAGCAGCTTCTACCTTAAAGGATCAGGGGGCATGGAATACGATATTCCAGAGGGCAAAGGAAATGGGATTACAACCAAGAATCACCTACCCAGCAAAACTCAGCATAATCTTTCAGCAGAAAAATGGGACTTTAATGAAAAAGAAGACTCAGATATTTGTGATGAAAAGACCTGAAATGAATGGCAAATTTGACTTTCAAATACAAGACCCTAGAGAACCATAAAAATTTGGAGCTGGGGGACATACCTGGGGTTGTACAGTGGGCGACTGTATTGTATCTGAGGCCAGTTTTTGTCTGGGATTCCCCTGGGTCCAGGGTGTATGCTTTGTCCACTGTGTCACCTAGCTGCCCCATGATGACAACTTTAGGGTTAAATTGAGGGGTGAAGGGAACGCACTGGGGGAGGGGGAAGGGCAGAGGTGAAATCTTACATGAAAGAAACAGGAAAAGGCTTATGGAGTGGGGGAAGAGATGGTGTAGGAGCAGGGCAGTAAATGAATTTTACATTCATCAGAAAAGGCTCAAAGACCTTAAACTCATCAGAGTTGCCTCAAGGAGGGACTAACAGACACCCCCAACTGGGTGGAGTAATCTATTTAATCTGGGCAGTAAATGAGCCTAACACTCATCAAAATTGGCTCAAAGACCTCAATCTCATTAGAATTGGCTCAAGGAAAGAATAATGTCCAC
Source organism: Dromiciops gliroides (assembly GCF_019393635.1). NCBI lineage: Eukaryota > Metazoa > Chordata > Mammalia > Microbiotheria > Microbiotheriidae > Dromiciops > Dromiciops gliroides. The sequence continues at coordinate 261,677,954 of NC_057861.1, forward strand.
ACTCAATTGGGTGGAGTAATCTCTCTAACCCTGCAGGAAAATAGATGGGGAAGGGGATAAAGAGAGGGGCAAAAGAAGGAAAGACAGAGTGGGGGAGGGGACAGACAGAAGCAAATCCCTTTTGAAGAGTGATAGGATGAAAGAAGATGGATAATAGATTAAATATCATGGGGAAGGGAATAGGATGGAAGGGAAATAGTTAACAATAGTAATCATGAAAAAGAAAAAAGGGGGGAAATGTACAAAATATATTTATAGCAACTCTTGATGGAGGCTAAGAATTGAGAATCAAGGGAATGTCCATCAGTTGAGGAATGATGGAAAAAGCTGTGCTATATGATTGTAATGGAATGGTCTTGTGCTGCAGGAAATGACAAACAGAATGATCCTAGAAACACCTGGAAAGACTCATGAACTGATGAATAGTGAAGTGAGCAGAGCTGGGAGGACATTGTGCATAGTAATAGCAGTATTGTTCAATGAGCAGTTGTGAATGACTTAACTACTCTCAGCAATGCAATGATCCAAGACAATCCCAAGGAACTAATGAGGAAGCTTACCATGCACCCCCATAGAAAGAACTGATAAAAAGAACACTTGTGGATTGTACATATATAACCTGGTTGCGATCTTGTGGAAGGGGGAGGAAAGGGAGAGAGGGGGGGAGAAAAATGTGGAACTCTAAATCTTACAAAAATTAATGCTGAAAACTACCCTTACATGTAACTGGAAAAATAAAATAAATGTTTGTTGCTAAAACAACAACAATAAAAAAAACCCATAATGTTACCTAGGTTTTATTGTACTTTTTATTTATTTTGTTAAATGTTTCCCAATTACATTTGAAAATGGCTCAGGCTGCACTTGACCTTCTGTCCCATGTTTGACTGCTCCACATTTTCTTTGGTGATAATACAAGGTTTATAATGTGGTATACAACTTATCACTTCATTCATTTATTCAACAAATGCATAAAATGAGAATATAGTAGGACATATAGTGTTAGGGACTAGAGGGCATACAGTAATGAAATGAAGAGTCAAGGAGAGTTGGAAAAGCCCAACTACAGTTGGATTTTCCCAACGAATCTTCCTTTTTTAGTATTTTATCTGGAAGAGAAAGTATTTATCTGAATATTGAAATGACCAAGTTTGCAGAGGATACTAAATTCCCCTGCATACTGATTCCAAGATAAATACAAGAATATTTCATGAGACTGTAGATGAGTGCATAGAAAAGATGTAAATTACCTTGTAAAATAGACCCTTATCTATTTGTTTTAACTCAGGAAAGGGAATTGGGACTCATTCTACATTCTTGGAAATAGCAGAAAATGCTGCCCTAACCTTATACAATTATTGTGAATTCATAACTTGAATATTTGAATTTTTATACAATTGTTATTACCGAAGCTCAAGAAAAACATACTTAGGTTACAAAGGAAATTCTAATAAGTCCATCAGACAAGGCTTAGAAGACCTGTGCTGAAATGGTCTCATATCATCCAGAGATTTGAAACAAATATATCAGGAATCTTGCACTTTAGGGCACCAAACGTACTCAAAAGTTGATGAAAACTTTCACTCTGAGCTTGAGTTTAAACAGGCCTGAGCAGGTCTAATTTCTAGGTATTTGTGGACTCAGACACCTGGATACAACTGCCTTCTGCCTTTGCACAGTTTCTCCATCCTCTTTCCCTCTGTATTTGGCAGGATAAGACATGGAAGCTGATTCCAGTTCTTCTGCAATGATCTGCAATAAGTTCTCATAGAACCAGAGGGTAAAATAGAAATTGAAAGAATCAACCTATTACTTCCTAAAAGAGATCCAAAAATGAAAACTCCCAGGAATATTATAGCCAAATTACAATACTCTCAGGTCAAAGAGAAAATACTGCAAGCATCTGGAAAGGAACAATTCAAATATCAAGGAGTCACAGTCAGGATTACACAGGATTTATCAGGTTCTACATTAAAGGACTGGAAGGCTTAGAATATGATATTCTGTAAGGCAAAGGAGGTTGAATTAAAACCAAGAATCAACTATCCCCAAAACTGAACATAATGCTTTAGGGGAAAGAAATGGACATTCAACAAAATAGGAGATTTTTAAAATTCCTACTGAAAAGACCAGAGAAATTAAACAGAAAATTCAATTTTCCAATATGACTCGAGTATCATAAAAAGCTAAAGGTAAAGGACAAATTATTCAATAAGCTTAAACTGTTTATATCCCTACAAAAAAAAAAAAGATGATACTTTTACCTCTTAAGAACTATCTCTTTATTAGGGCAGTTAGGAGTGTAACTAGAAAGAGGGTGTAGATGTAATTTTACTTTGATGGGATGACATAAAAAATTAAAGGGTAAGAAAGAGGATTGCACTGGGAGAAGAGGGAAGGGAGAGGCAAAATGAGGTAAATTATATCACATGAAGAGGCATTAAAGACTTGTTACAGTAGAGGGGAAGAAAAGAAGCGGAGTACTGCTTGAACCTTACTCCATCAGATTTCGCTAAAAGGGGAAATAAAATACACACTGATTTAGGTATAGAAATCTATCTTACCCTATAGGGATATAGGCAAGGAGAGGTACAAAAAAGGTGTGTGTTATACAAGGGAGGGTAGACTGTGGAAGGCAGTGGTTGGAAGTAAAACACTGGTGAGAAGGGCAGGATGAAAGAAGAGAAAGGGAAAAAAATATAAATGGTGGGGGGGGGGTGATAGGATGAAGGGAAATAACACCAGTAATCATAATTGTGAATGTGAATAGTATGAACTCACCCATAAAATGAAAGTGGATTGCAGAGTGAATTAAAAACCAGAGTCCTACAATTTTGTTCACAAGAAACACATTTGAAGCAGAGACACACATAGAGTAAAGGTAAAAGCCTGAGGCAGAATATATTATGTTTCAAATGAATTTTTTTAAAAAGCAGGGATAGCAACCATGATCTCAGACAAAGCAAAAGCAAAAAGTAGATCTAATGAAAAGAGACTAGGAAGGAAACTACATCTCACTAAAAGGTACATATATGATTAAATACATGTAATAATATTCATAATAGCCTTTTTAGTTATAGCAAAAAGAAAAAAGAGAAGTCATGTGGATATACACAGATTGGGGCAAAGATCAATAAAAAGTGACAAATGCATACAATGGAATATCATTGCCCTAGAAAAATAATAAATATGAGATATTCAAAGAAACATTATAACACTTGTACAAAATAATTCAGATTGAATTAGGCAAAACTTTTAAATGATATATTAGAATCATGTAAACAGGGGCAGTTAAGTACCACAATAGATAAAGTGCAAGGACTGAAATCAGGAATACTCATGTTCCTGAGCTCATATCTGGCCTCATACCCTTACTAACTGTATCCCTGGGCAAATCACTTAACCCTATTTGCTTCAGTTTCTTCATTTATAAAATGAGCTGTAGAAGGAAAATGTAAACCACTCCAGTATCTTTACCACGAAAATGCCAAATGGGATCATGAAGAGTCAGATACAACTGAAAACAACTAAACAACAACAAAAGAGAAAGATCTTATATATACCAAAATATTTATAGCAGAACTTCTTTAAATAGAATAGAAATTTAAATAATGCAGATGCTCATCCATTGTGGAATGGATAAATTATGATAGGTGAGAATCAAGTAGAAGCACTGTGCCATAAGAGACAAAATGTGAAAAAAAGGTTGTCAGCTGATACAAAGTAAAGGGGGGAAAAGCAAGCAAATACAATAAAAAGTAAAATTAAAAGCAAACAAATGAAGGTGAATTTTGTGAAATTCAGCCCAGACTTGCTCCCAAAGAAAAAATATAAGCAGGCATCTCCCCTCCAGAGTGTGGGATGATGGCAGTGGACAGTGTATCAATCTTTTTCTTCTTTTTTCTTGAGTTGTGTAGCCCTTTATTAGCAACTAAAATAGAAGTTTTCTCTTATACAACATAGATAGTCATTGTCTATGCTGAAGATGCATTATATTCTAATATAGATAATTTATAAATGAAATCTTCATTATTAAAAAGATTCCATGGTTCCTTTTGTTTCTGGATTTGGAGAGCCTTCTCCATCATGAGGCTCTCCAAATCCAGGGGGAAAAAAGGAACTGTGGAATATGGATGCTGATTGGACCATACTATTTCTTTTGTTTTTGGTGCTGTTGTATTTCTGTTTTGAGGTTTTTCCTTTTTGCTCTGATTCTTCTCTTATAACATGACTAATGCAAAAATATGTTTAATGTTATTATGTATATATAACCTATACCAGAATACCTGCTGTCTAGGAGAGGGGGGAGGGAGAGGAGGGAGGGAGAAAAATTTGAAATTGGAAATCTTATATAAACAAATGTTGAAAACTATCTCTACATGTATCTGGAAAAGAATAAAATACTTTTATTTTTTAAAAAAAAAAGCTTCCAGGGGGCAGAGAAAAGATGTTAGAGGATCCCCATGTGATCACGTTAAGAACCTCCAAATAATGCCATAAGACAATTCCTGGAGCAGCAGTACCCACAAAAGAACAGCATGAGATCATTTTCCAGGCAAAGACAACTTAGAAGGTCCACAGGAAAGGTCTGTTGTACTGGAGTGAGAGTGAAGCATAGCCTCGATGCCATGTGTGCAAATCCAGCCCCAGGCCATGCCAGAGAAAGAGACCCCCAGAGCCTCTGAATCAGCTGCACCAGGGCCTTCTTCTGGAACTAACCTTATTTAATAAAAGTGGATAATATCCCATCCACAGAACAATTCATGTGATATAAGGGGAAATATTTTTAAGAGAATAATAAGAGGTGGTGTTTTGTGTGAATATAGAGTTGGTTTTAAATCAGGAAGACTTGGGTTCAAGACCAGCACGTATTGTCTGTGTGACCTTTCAACACCCCAAGGAAACTTTTTCTGAAAAAAAGAATATTTCATTATAAGCAGTTATTAATTTGCATCAATTGAGAGAGTTCCCTGACTGGGAGTGCCCTACACCAATGAAATCATAGATCCAGTCATTTTTTAAAACCCTACTAGAAAATGATTCTTTGAATAGAGACAGCGAAAGAGTTAGGTTTGTTTATTGGACCAGATCAGCTTATTTATTATGGATGAAACTGCAAGACCTAAAATGATGCTTAGATTTCTATTTTAAAATTCACATTTTTAAATCTAGTGAGGGGCAGGGTGGGAACAATCCTATAAATGAAAAAGGAAAAAAGTGACATTTGCTTAGCCCTGAATGACTCAAATTGAAGATGATTAAAGTTTAAAGAAGATTTTGTTCAATCTCATTATAATGAAGAAAAGGAAGGCAAAGAGAGTGGAAGGTAAAGAGGAAGGATAAGTTTTAATCCCTCATTATTAAAGACATAGGCATGTTCTTATTGTGAATTTTGATGAAATGCAAATTTTTTTACTAAATTTTGTATTGCTTCCCCATCAATTACTTACTTCCATTTCCTGTCTTTTATTATTCACATTCATCTTTTCTTTTGCCTAATAAATCACATTTTTAGTGTCCCAACATTCATTTTAAACTAAATTAGATACCTACCTTACATGAATAACAATCAGGTAATTTATACAATAGGGGAAAATTAAATACTAGTAAAAAATTGAGGACATTACTAGGTACAGTTAAAAGCATTTTTGATGAACAATAGCTAGGGAAAAAAGAAGCTGTAAAAAGACTAAAGCAAAATTAAAATATCTATATTTTAATTGAGTTCTGTCCACAAGGAGGTAAGCCTGACAGTGTAATATAACATGTCCTTTTTGCTGAGCTTAGTTAGGGTCCCAATGAGGAAGTGAGAGAGGAAGCAATTTACTGTTAAGAAAAAAGTTATTTGGCCTCAATATTCAATCTAGAAGTGGAAATAAGAAGCCAGGTTTTCATCCTAGGTGTTGTTATTGGAGGTTATAGCATTAGCTAAGCTGAAATTCTAACTCACAGTTCCTTTACCTAGCTGGGCTACACAGGGAAGGCTAATGAGGGAACACTGGGAAACCACTTTGGGTGACTCAAATGCTATTGTTTTTGTCTAAGAATAGGGCTGCCAGCATTTAGAACTGTTATTCTTTAAACAGCATTTTAGGTTTTTTGTTCTACATTTGAAATTGTATTAAAAGCAGATAGCAATAGAGTCTGTACCAGATCTAATTATTTGGATGCTTTTTGAGAGACTAAAAAGGAGAGGACAAACCCAGAAGGTATTGAAATCTAAATCATGGAGTTTTATGCCATATCTGGGATGGGGCCAACTTCTTTTGTGTCTTCTTTCTTTGGTACAGGTGCTTATGAGAATTCAAAGGGCCTAGAGGCCTGTGATGACAAGGGCAACATTTCCCATGGGAAAAGCAGTGGCAATGGCAGGGGAAGAGCCTGCATCAAGCAGTTCAACTACCATCAGGAGAAACTGTCAAAATAGAAGAAATAAAGGGTTGCCATCTAGGGAAGAATTAGAATCAGAGAGGAAAAAAAAAGATAATCAGAAAAAAACCTGGTGGTTTTTTTTTTCAAACTATTATCAGTAGAGGTAAAATAGGAAGCCTTGCCAAAAAAAATATTTCATGTCTCAATGAGGCTTGAATGCTAACCTCTCAACTTATTGGGTTAGTAGTAATGTCACTGAATTCTGTTCTAATTATTATGCAATATCTGCTATCTCTTTTGTAACTGGGTATTTCCATTTCTATCTGGGAATAAAGGATCTATTCCATACTTAATTCATGTTTATACACTGAGTACCTTTTTTAAACCATTAAAAAAACTGATTCCCTCTTTTGGGAAAATCCAAGACTATATTTTAAATGGCATTGTCACCAGAGTAGCCAGGATGGAAATGGTGAGTCAATGGATGAAAGAGTAGGAAAACCTACTTTGCCTATTGAAACATCAAACTTTTCCAGCAATTAACCCAATGAACATCATTTGGCTGGGTACAGAGAAGGTAGGGGTGAATATCCTGACCTCTTGTGGGCCCCAGTAGCAGTTGCTTCCTCTCTCTCTCTCTCTCTCTCTCTCTCTCTCTCTCTCTCTATATATATATATATATATATATATATATATATATATATATATATATATATATATATAGGCTCATAACCTTCACAAAGATTTTAAGGTAAATTATTATTATCACCATTTCATAGATAAAGAATCTGATGTTCACGGGGTTTAAGTGACTAGCCTAGGGCTCTAGAACTATTAAGTATTTGAGGTGGGATTTTAACCTAGGCCTGTATTACAAAAAGATCATAAAAAAGGGGAAAGGGCACATATGTACTAAAATATTTATAGCTGCTCTTTTTGTGGTGGCAAAGAATTGGAAATTAAAGGAATGCCCATCAATTGGGGAATGGGCTGAACAAGTTGTGGTATATTAATGTAATAGAATACTATTGTCCTGTAAGAAATTATGAGCAGGCAGATTTCAAAAAACCTGGAAAAATTTACATGAACTGATGCTGAGTGAAGTTAGCAGAACCAGGATTACATTTTACACAGTAATAACAATATTGTGTGGGGGCAGCTAGGTGACACAGTGGATAGAGCACCGGCCCTGGATTCAGGAGTACCTGAGTTCAAATCCGGCCTCAGAGACTTGACACTTACTAGCTGTATGACCCTGGGCAAGTCATTTAACCCCCATTGCCCGGCCAAAAAAGAGTAAAAAAACAAACAAACAAACAAAAAACCCAATATTGTGTGATGATCAACTGTAATAGACTTAGTTCTTCTCAGCAATACAATGATCCAAGACAATTCCAAAGGACTCATGATGAAAAATGCTCTTCATATTCAGAGAAAGAACTGTGGAGTCTGATTGCAGATTAAGGCATACTATTTTCACTCTTTTATTTTTTGGGTTTCTTTCCCTTTTGTTCTGATTTTTCTTTCACAACATGACTGATGTGGAAATATGTTTGACATTATTGTACATGTATAGCCTAAAAGAAAATAAATAAGTAAAAAACAAAAGGTTCCACATTTGGGGTGTTTGCCTTCTCAACCTACTTTAGCCCTATTTAAACTAAAATGTTTGTTTAGCATTCAGGCTCAAGTAGCTTAATTGCATATCAAATATTCTTCCAACTACATCCAAATCTTACTAGGTACTTGAATTTGAACATTGAATAGAGAAAATGTAGACTCTACACTGAAAAGTCTTGTAGAGCCAGCCTTACTTAATAAGAGAACTGACCCTGAGCCAAGGGATTCATGATCATCTGCTAAAGAAAGTTAGTTGTGATCTCTGAACAGTTCAGTTAGAGAGACAATGTTTAAATTTTCAGTATTTACATCTCTAAAATCTACAATGGCTACAAATCAAGAATTAATTTATTGATTTGTTAATTATCTATACTTTAGAAAGGAATGGGGTAATGCAATAATGCAAATTAAACAGAAAAGTATGCCATGAATACATTAGTGGGACTAATTTTTAAACATTTAGCACCACATCACTGCTCACATGGATGAAAATATATGTCTTTTAAGTTATAGAACTGATTATTATATTCTCATTGCTCATTTATGTAAATATCTTCCTTTGCAAGTGCTTGTCAAAAATTCTCAAGATATGTAACACTGGGATGGATTTGCCATTTGAAAGCCTTGTTAGCTGTTCAGATTCTAACTTCTCAGGAATATTGTTCACAATCAAGGAAGAACAAATTGGAAGCTATGAGTAGAAATTTCTTCTATATTGCTGAATATAATTAGCCAAGATATTTGTCCCCAGTTTGCTCTTCCCTGTACTGAAAGTGAGCTGGTCTTTTGTATGAGTGGATGTGGTAGCCCTTTCTCCTTAACTAACCTACCCACTTAAAGTCATTTGGTTTCCCCTAAGTCATAAATAAGGCACAATAAGGAAAGAAAGGGTGAATTGGCTTTCATTGGTTATGTATCTCTCCATCAAAAGTACTTTCTATAAAAAACTCCACTGATAAATACCCACAAGTTGATGTGATAAGATTGAGGAGAGTTTCAAGGCAGTAATAGAAAGTCTGAACTGTAACCTCCCTTTCAAATTCTTAGTATATCAGAGACTATTGCTTTAAAAAGATTAAATAATTTTTCTTTTAAGAAAAAAATATTTTATTTAGAATATAGCTATATTTACAGTACTTTAAAACTTGATTACAAAACTATACAAATAGTGTTTGTTTTACCACAAGAGCATCCACTAAAAACCATAAGCCTTCCTGCAATTTTTAGTATACCTTAGATTCCTGTCTTCCACCAAAATCTTACTGAAATCCTGTCATGGTGCAGAAGTAAGCCTTAGTCCTAAAAACAAACAAAAACCCTATAACAGCAGAGCTCAAACTCTGGGACCACCATTAAAGCTGGAAAGTCTTGAAATATCAGGTTGGTGACAACCCATATGTTCAACCTGGATAAAAGCAGAGAAAATCATTCTAGAAGACTGAGTACTGTTGATCATTTTTTCACAGAATTTTAGTTGAAAGAGCATCTAATCCAACCTAAACCTGAAAGAAATACTTTCCATAATGCACCTGGAAAGTGTCATCCAGGTGCTACTTTGAAGAACTCCAAGAAGGGAGTACCCAAGGCCTCTCATTCCACTTTGGGACTGCTTGAATTGCTGGGAAGTTTTCTTTACATCAAGCCTACATTGGCTTTTTTTTTTTTTTACAATCTCTACCCATTGCACCTGGTTTTGTCCTCTGGGACCAAATAGAACAAATTTAACCCTTCTTCCTTATCAGCCTTCAGAACTTATTTCTGGAAGCTATGCTCTAAACACAACCCAAGATAACAGTAACTTTTGGGGGATTGTCATATAATAGTATTAACTCCTATTGGCATTAAATCTTAATAAAACTCCCCATTTTTTCAGATGAATGGCTGTTTCACTATGTCTTCTTCAAACCATACTTGAAGTTATTTTTTAACCCAAGCATGAGACATTTAACTCTACTGAATTTCATTTCATTTCATTAGATCCTGCCCAATGCTCTAGGCTGTCAATATTCCTTTGGATGAAAACTGTAATCTAATATGTTGGTTAACCTCCCTAACTTTGGGTTATCTTCGAATTTGATAAGCATGCCATTTATACCAAGGTCCAGGTTATTGATAAAAATGTTAAACAGTAAAAGGCTATGCACAGATGATTCCTGAGTTGCTCCACTGGAGATGTCTTCCCATATGGACACAGAATCATTAACAACTATTTGGGGGGGGGCAGGACAATGAGGGTTAAGTGACTTGCCCAGGATCACACAGCTAGTAAGTTTTCAAGTATCTGAGATCAGATTTGAACTCAGGTCTTCCTGAATCCAGGGCCAGTGCTTTATTCACTGTGCCACCTACCTGCCCCCACAACTATTTTTTTTAATCTAGTCATTCAACCAGTTTTGAATTCACCTAACTGTAATAACTGTCAGTCTATATTGCCATCTTTATTTTTATCAAGGAAGTAGAAACTACTTTATTAAATGCTTCACTAAAATCTAAGTTAAATTATATCTATAGCATTTCCCAGATTAACCCATTTAGTAAAAAAAGATATGTGTGGGGCAGCTAGATGGTACAGTGGATAGAGCACTGGCCTTGGAGTCAGGAGTACCTGAGTTCAAATCTGGCCTCAGACACTTAACACTTACTAGCTGTGTGACCCTGGGCAAGTCACTTAACCCCAATTGCCTCACTTAAAAAAAAAAAAAAGATATGTGGTTAGTTGGTTGTGACCTATCTGTCCTGGATGACATCATATTTGTAATATCTGCTTCCTTTACTTGTTGTTGTTTTGTCCTTTGTTCTCAAAAAAGACCATGACATCATGACATTGGGGTGATATCATGACTTGCAGTGAATTGGATTTAAGTAAGAGAGTTCAGTGCAAGGTCACCAACCTCACCTTTTCCTCCATAGCCATCTAGGTCCAGTGGCAAGATATATATTAGGATGACTGGATATGCTCCCAGATTTTTAAGGCAATTGGGGTTAAGTGACTTGTCCAGGGTCACACAGCTAGTAAGTGTCTGAAGTGAGATTTTACTTCAGGTCCTCTCAACTTTAGGACCATTCACTGCATCATCTCACTGCCTCATGAAGGAAGTTCACTAAGTATCTCTTTAATGATCCATTCTAGAATTTTACCAAGAATCAAAGTTCACTAGACTGGAGCTTTCAGGCTCTTTTCCCTTTTTGGCCACCATAGGTCTTGAAACCATCTCTTAAGGCAAGGGAAGGGAAGCAATCTGTATCAAATGAGTTTGCTGATAAAATTACGGATCTTTATGCATAACTAAAACTCATATTTATTTAGTACCTTAAGGTTTGAGAATTTTCAAGTAATAATACCTCCTTACAGATGATGAAATTGAAACTCAGAGGAGTATGGGACTTGGAAGTGTCAGGGTTTGAATTCTAAGCCAAATGTCTTGACTTCAGTAAAGGATTTACTAACTAAAGCAGAGGGTCTTCACATAAATTTTTTAATATTTTTATAACTGCATTTTGATATAACTTTCCTTTTTCATCCTATAAATTTTATTTTATGCATTTAAAAACTTTATTCATTTAAAAACCTATAAGTTTCATTATACTGCCAAAGGACTTCATCACACACACACACACACACACACACACACACACACACACACACAGGTTAAGAATCCTTGAAGCAAACTGTATATTAATAAAATTAGGATTTAAAAAAAAAACACCATTTTTGCCACATATCTGTCCACAAGAGTTCTGTGCAAGATGCTTTTTTCCTAAAAGGAAATTCAGGTGTAATCCAGCTGTTGCCTAGGAGATAAGAAAATACAAGTTCTTGCATTACGAACATAACTCTCAGTCTGCTAACGTGTGCTACTAAAGTAACTAGACAAGATGTACTGCAACATTTCTCTGGGTCTATTTCATGCTTATTAATCAGGCATGCACTAAGAACTTAAAAGCCACTCATTTCTCTCGGATTGATGTGAAGAGACTATTAACAGTCAAGCACCAGTGGTCTCTGAATAAATCAAATGACTTAAAAGCAGCAAAATAATTGGAAACACAAAGAGATAACATCTTCATACTCATTGAACAAGATTTTATTAAAATCTATTTCCTCTACTCCACTTAGCGGGATCAACCGCATAAGCAATTCAGATTTTCTGGAATCATCTTTTCCTCTTTAAGGATGGGGTGGTGGGAGAACTGTAATTTCTCAGCTACTTAAAAATTAAATGAGAAACTCCTTTTTCTTCTAAAGGGCATGGCATTGAAAAACAATATTGGACTGATAATAGTAGGTCTTAAAGTGCTCTAATTATTTACTACAAGGAAATACATATCTAGTAAATTATGTTTTGACCTCCTATTAACACCTTTCAGTCAAGGATACCAAAGTCAATTACAAGAGTAAAGCAGGAAGGTGATCAGTAAGGGCAAGTTCATTGTGTCCTAAGTCCACTACTTTTGAAATTGTAAACACATAGAATTGCATAGAAGGAACATGGAGAAATGACTGATTCAACATCTTGTCCTCAGACAGGGGAATGACATGACTATACAGGACAGATGTTTATTCTTTTCCAAGAAATCTCCAGGAATGGAGACTCCTGAGTCTTTCACTCAATTTGAAAGACATACCACCGTATTAGTAAAACAAGTTAGTATTTTTAATCTCCCAAAATTTCTTCTATTTAATTTAGATCATAAATTAGAAACAATCTCTGACCAAGACCCATTCAAACCCTAATCTCTTTTAGGACTAAATTTAAGTATCCTGAATTCCCAATATGAGATAAAAGGTACAGAGAGAATACTTCAGTTTGTCCATCCTAAAAATATTAATGTTTTCCAGATCCTACCATACTGGAGAGCAATTTGGTACTATGCCCAAAGGACTATAGAATTGTGCACATCCTTTGATATAGCAATACCACTAAGAGGTTTATATCCCAAAGACATCCTCAAAAAGAGAAAAAGGTCCATTTTTACAAAAATATTTATAGTAGCTCTTTTTGTGGTGGCTAAGAATTGGAAATCAAAGGAATACCTATCAATTGGGAAATGACTAAACAAGCTATAGGATATGATTGTGATGGCATATTACTGTGCTATAAGAAATGATAAGCAGGATGATTTCAGAAAGGCCTGGAAAGACTTATATGAATTGATATATAGTGAAGTGAGCAGAACCAGGAAAATATTGTGTACAGTGACAGCAATATTGTATGATAAAGAACTGCGAATGACTTAACTATTCTCAGCAATACAATGATCCAAGACAATACCAAAGGACTAATGATAAGGCATACTATCCATCTCCAAAGAAAGAACCGATATTAATTGAGCACAGATTGAAGCATGCTATTTTTCACTTAAATTTTTTTCTTATATTCAAATTTTCTTGTACAAAATGACTAATATTTTCACTTGCATAAATTATATCTGGTTGATTATTGCCTCAGGGAGGAAGAAGGGTAGGGAGTAAAGCAGGGATAGAATTTGGAACTCAAAACTTTAAATAAAAGTCTATTTTTATTTTTTAATTAAATAAATATAATAATGTAAAAAGGAGTATTGTCTTCCTACTTCTACATCTTTGCTCATGCCATTCCCAATTCCTGGAGAGCTCTTAACTTTAATCACCATCTGTTGAAAACATTGCTGATTTTTCAAAACACAGATTAGGTATCTAATCATTCTACTTAGAAATGACCTTTCCTTCATCATACTTTAAATAGTACTTTTTTCTACCTGTACCATGCATTTGTCACATACTGTTTTCTATTCTAGTTCATATTTATCTCCCACTGCTAGATTTTAAACTCTAAAAGGACAGGTATCTTGTCTTATTTTATATTCATATTTCACATTATTGTTGTTGTTGTTGTTGTTGTTGTTGAATAAGTGCTAACAGAAGCAGTATGGCATAATGGATGGAGTAATGGGCCAAGAAGTCCTAGATTAAATATGATCTGTGATATTTACTGGGGGCAACTAGGTGGCACAGTTGTTAGAGTTCCAGACTTGGAGTCAGGAAAACTCATCTTTCTGAGTTCAAATCTAGCCTCAGACACTTATTAGCTATATGACCCTGGGAAAGTCATTTAACCCTGTTTGCCTCACTTTCCTTATTGTAAAATGAGCAGAAAAAATAGCAAAGCACTCTAGTATCTTTGCCAAGAAAACCCCAAATGGGATCATGAAAAGTCGGACATAAATGAAATAACATAACAATGATGGAATTATACTATGACTTTGGGGAAGTCACTTAGCTTAGACATTCCTCAGGCAACTCCCAAAGGATATCTATTAAGCTATAAAATGATTTTGTTTTTCAATGGTGGAATTTCCACTTCAGGAGTTTCCTTTCATTAATTAATATACATGATGAATAAATGTTGACTAGAATTTAATCAAGATCTGAGCTTAGACTGTTGTGAGAAATAGTAATTAATAACTGATATTTTGGAGAGATTCAGTGCTCTCCCCTTCTTTTAAAGTCCTGATTCCCCTCCCCACTCCAAGATCCAAGTCTCCTTGAAAATGGGATTGCATTGAATCTTTTCTCTTTGGTCGGGCTCAACCCAAGTTCACAAAGAATCTTGGGTAGATCTTTTCATGTAGATAAGCAAAGGGTTCTCCATACAGGGAGGAAGTCAATCCAGGAGGTAGGTCACTCTCCTTCACTCCACCCCCACCCCCACTGCAGAGGAGAATGTTCTTTGAATTGATAGTGCAAGGTTAGAGATATCTTTCTGTGCAGGAGTCAATTCTTGGTCCCACTGACCACCGACTGTCTTAAAGGTATATAAACTCTGTGCCTACCACCATGATTGTCTTTGGTCTGAGAAAGATGGCCAATGATCATCCTTTTATTAATAACCTGCTGGCCTTATTAATAAAATTATTAAATTACCCAGAAACTATGCCTCTCACATTTATAATCATCACACTGCATCTAAATTCCAGGTCGCTAATCACATTGCCAAGAGAAGCAAAACATTCTTATGATTAAACCTGGGAAGAAACAAAATTTATGAAATATATGCCAATATCACAGAAAGTAATTTCTCAAAAAAATCACTGGGATATCTATCCTTGGCATAAATTGGACAGTCTCTCAGATCAACTCGGTTGGGGTAAGAAATGGAAAAAAAAAATGGATTTGGGAAAAGCAGCTTCAAAAGGTCTGGGGTAGATTGGTAGCTCATGCTGGTGCACTTTACAGAGTATATAAAGACTGCCTAGAGGAGCCAGTGATCCTACAGAAGAGGAACACCAGGAAGACATAATAGATGTCTTCAAGCACTTGAAAGGTCATCATGTGGAAGAGGTATTAGGCTTGTTCTGTTTGGCCCCAGAAGCAATGGGACCAATGTATAAAAGAACAATGTATGGGAGCAATGTATGAATGTTTCAAAAAGACAATTTTAGGCTTGATGTTAGGAAAAATCTTCTAACTAGAGAAATCAAAAATTAAGATAGACTATCTTAGGAGGTTATAGTTTCCCCAAAAACTGGATGAACTGCTGCCTGATATTTTGTAGAGGGATTCCTTTTCAGTTCTGGGTTGGAGTATATGATGACTGAGGTCCTTTCCACTTTAAAATTCTATGATTCTATAATAAAGCTCTAACATTTATCACATAGCTTTCATTTAGCTTCCTTGTTTCCATAAGTCTGCATGAGCAACAGTTTGTGCTTCTATTTCTCTCTCTCTCAAACACACACTCTCTCTCTCTCTTCCCCTTCTCTCCCTCCCTTCCTCCCTTCCACTCTCTCCTCTAAATAAAATACTGTTTTTAAATGCATGGTTACTAAATGGTTCCATGACAGCTTGTAGGATGTGTGGAGTTCCAAAGGCCTTCAATTAGATCCTCTGGACAGTGATCAACAGAGGTGCAGAAAACATTACATCGTAGCCAGGATACAAGCTGCTGAAAATATCCTCATTCAGATGCAAGATCGTGTTGGAGTCAGATCAAAGTAATCTAAATCTTGAGCCAATTCTGAGCATCTCTAACTGTTTAAGTATATTGGAAATAGAAGAAAAATAAGAATCAATCTCACAATAGCTAATGATTAAATTTGAAGGAATATGATTTAACAGATAAAATATAGGAATCACAGTTAATTTATTCTTTTACTTTGGCCAACTCATTAGGCTCCCTATACATTATGAGGAGGTGGAATACTTCCAATAGAATTGACCCTACCATTGATACAATAGATGTGAAATGTCTTATATCTAGCCTGATTCCCCCTCCCTTAATTCTACAAAGATGGGGCATTATATCCAAAGATGCTTTATTAAAATTCTCATGTTTTCTAAGAATTACTCATGTCTTTCTAATGGTAACTCTGTCTTTCCTTAGCATATTAGTATTGGTCATGACAATTTGGAAATGAGGTGACATCTTAAAATCTTCACATTGAGAGGATGAGACATGACTGATAAGTTTCAGTAGAGAAAAGAGCATGCCGTCTAACACCCTTGGGGGTCTGGGTCTAAAAATACAATACCTCGGGGTCAGCTAGGTGACACAGTGGATAAAGTACTGGCCTCGGATTCAGGGGGACCTGAGTTCAAATCTAGCCTCAGACACTTGACACTAGCTGTGTGACCCTGGGCTAGTCACTTAACCCTCATTGCCCTGCAAAAATACAAACAAACAAACAAAAAGAGCCTTAGCAAAATATAATACCTTGTATCATGAGATACCTGTAAGGGACCACATCTGCCATAGATTATATAAGTAGAATGAATGAAGACATAGATAAGAAGTCCCAAAAATAGATCACAAACCTGGCACAAAGGGATGGTTATATTAGTAAAGGGGTGCTTTGGTTATATATACATCTGCTGGAGGTCTATCTCTCTGCAAAATCAGAGTAACTGAAAAAAAAGGACATTGGATTACCTTAATTGTGTGAGAAGAGCCAGAATGCTATAATGGAAAGAGCACAGTAGGAGTCAGGAGAGATTTGAATTCAAATCCCACTTCAGACAGTTAGGTGTTCTTTGTCCATGGGCAAGTCACTGATGCACCCCATTTAGACCAGTCCCTGTTCCACAGAAGGAGGGGGGGAATATTTTGACAGAAACAGAATTACTAAGGAATCTAAAACTATAGTCCATAACCATCACAATAATCCTTAATGTATCTTATAATTGAGGTAGTGAAAGGTTTGGGGGTTTTTTCCCCTAAAACACTGGCCTAGACGTGCCACTCCATTGCTCAATAAACTATAATGGTTCCTTGTTACTTCTAGAATCAAATATGCTTTTCCATGTTTGGAATCTAAAGCCCTTCCCAAACTTACCCCAACCTATCTTCCCAGCCTTAATAAATGGTACTCTCCTCCTCATAAACTACAGTCCAGTTTCTAGCCCTTATTGTTTCTCATTCATTCTACTCCATCTCCCATCTCCATACCTTTGGACTGGTCTCATACCTAAGCTTCCTCACTTCTGCTTCCATCTCCCTTTGTGTTCTGTAGGGCTTAGTTTAGGAGACAATTAATATGTAAATCATTTCCTCCCCTCCCCAACTACAGCTGCCTTCCTTATCACCCTAGGAACAAACATATGCACACACAATTATCATGTTATCTATTTTGAACACAATTTACATATAACTCCATGCATACATTGTCTCTTCAATTAGAATGTAAGCTGTTTGAGGGCAGACTTTGTCTTTGTATCAACAATGCCTAGCATAGTGTCTGGAATATATTGATGCTTAATAAATGCTTACTGTTTGATTGATTGGTTGCATTTACCATCAATCATTCAATAGATGTAGTATATTCCATACCTCCATACATTTGTACAAGCTTATCTCATGCTTAGAAGGCAGTCCTCTATTTCCTCTACCTCTCATAATCCTTTCTTTTTCTTCCCAATTCATCACAGATACCCTGTCCTCTGTGAAAGTTTCCATGACACTTTTCATTGCTATCTTTCTGGTATCTTGTAATATATTTTTCTACTGTATCTTTTTTTTTTGCTACATCATGTATCATTGTACTATAACTTATACTGTATTTTTCTTGTACTGTACTCTGTGTGTGTGTGTATGTGTGCGTGTGTGTGTATGTGTGTGTGTGTGTGTGTGTGTGTCCAACACAGTAGAAAGCCATTTCCTTGAGGGCAGTAACCCTTTTATTAGTATGTTTCTATCGCAAGCATCTAACATTGTGCCTTGAAAGTAATAGGCACTTCTAATTGTTAGATTGAATTACCTTGATCATCCCATATCTAAAATATCATATTCTATTTTAAGTAAGACATTTTGGTAAGGGCACTCAAATGATGGGGAACATCCCCTACAGGACTTGATGGCCATGATAGTGGGATGATTATAAACCATTCCATACAATTGGAAATTGAGAGTATGGCCATCAGTTGAGGAATGGCTAAATAAGTTGTAGTATATGATTGTGATGCAATACTATTGTATTATAAGAAATTAGAAGCAGTATACTTTTAGAAAAACTTGGAAAGTCATACATGAGCTGAAGCAAAGTGAAATGAGCAGAACCAGGAAAACACTTACCAGCTGTGTGACCCTGGGCAAGTCACTTAACCTCAGTTGCCTCACTAAAAAATAATAGATAACATTTATATAGTGTTACAAAGTTTACAAAGCACTTGACAAATTTATTTCATTTGATGCTCATAACAGTTTTATTAGGCAGGTGCTATTAGTATCATCCCCATTTCATAGATAAGGAAGCTGAGCCTGAGATAAGTTAAATGACTTACCCAGGTCACAAAGATGATGCTGGTGATAGCAATAAGACAAGAAAAAGAAATTGAGAGAATACACATAGGCAAAGTAGAAACAAAATTATTACTCTCTGCAGATACTGAGATAATCCATTTATAGAATCTTATAGTCAACTAAAAATTAAATGAAACAATAAATTCAGCAAAGTAGTAAAAGATAAAATATGCCCATATAAATGTTACCAACAAGACCCATTGGGAATAGAAAGAGAAAATGCATTCAAAAAGATTAAAGTATGTATAAAATATTGGAGGTCGGTCTACCTGCCAAGGCACAGACAGGAAAAATGAATACAACACAAAATGCTATTCAAATAAATACAGATTTGAATAATTGGGGAAAAATCAATTGCTCATGATTGGGTCATGTCAATATAAAAAGATGACAACAATAACTAAGTAATTTTCTTCTTATGTACTATATCAAATTACCAAAAATTACATTATAAAGCTAGAATAAAATAATAAAATTCAACTGGAAGAACAAAATGCTAAGTATCAAAAGGGAAATAATGGGAAAAATTTCAAAAGGAAGGGGGTCTGACAAAATCAGATCTCACAGTATCCCACAAAGCAGTAGTCATCAAAAAAAATTTTTTTTTTGCTTTGGGGTAAAAAGTAGAGGCAATTAGGTGGCACAATGTATAGAGTACTATACCTGGAGTGAGAAAGAACTAAATTCAAATCTGGTCTCAGACACTTACTAGTTTTGTGATCCTAAGCAAGACATTTAACCTGTATTTGCCTTCATCCACTGGAGAAAGAAATGGCAAACTACTCCAGTATCTTTACAAACAAAACTCCATGGATGGCATTGGTGTTCTATGGTCAGTAGAGTCTTGAAGAGTCAAATACAACTGAATTGAATTGATATATAGATCAATAAGTAATATAGATTAAACATACAACATATAGAAGAAGCAAATGAATATAGTAGCATACTTCTCAAAGACCCAAAGTATTAGTACAATGTCCCAATATTCAACAAAATCTTCTGAGAAAACTGTCTGGAAGAAAATATATTCAGACCAATATCTCACACCATATATCAAGATAAGTACCAAATATACACATGGCTTAGATATCAAGCACTACATATATTTGCATCATGTATAATTTGGGTAGACAAATTAGAGGAGCAAAGAGGGATAATTCAAGCCCAAACAAGATATAGAAAGGAACATGGAAAATAAAATGAACAATTTTGATTATGTAAAATGCAAAAGGTTTTGCTCAAAAGTAATTAATGAATTTAAAATTAGAAATTAAATGTTTAAATGGGAAAAAACTTTACAAGAAGTTTCTGTTAAACAGATCTCATTCAAGATATATAAGGAACAGATTCAAACATATTACAACACTACAAATACCCCAATAGATAAAAATGTGTAAAAAAAATGAAGTCAATTTTCAAAGGAAGAAATCCACACTATCAATAGACCCATTAAAATGATCAAAGTTATTAATAATTAGAAAAATAAAAATTCAGAAAATCATGGTATTACACCTCTCACTTATAAGACTATCAAAAATGATCAAAAATAAATAAAAGGACAATTGTTTGTGGTGCTTTTAGAAAAACAGGCACTGAAAACAGTGTTGGTGGAGCTGGTAATTTATCCAGCCATTCAGCATGAGAATTTGGAACAATATCCCAAAAGCCATTAAATGTTGTACTCCATTTGATCCAGAAGTTCTATTATGAAATCTATAACACAAAAGGATCCAAGAAACAGGAAAAAGAGCTTATAAATGCAAAAACATTTATAGCAACTCTTTTTTGTACTGGGAAATATTGGAAAATAAAGATTGCTTATCAATTGGGATATGGTTAAACCAATTATAGTACATTAATATAATAGAATATTGTTCTGATGATGAGTGAGACTGTCATACAAACCTGAAAATTCTTGTATGAACTAACACAATGTGAAATAAGTAGAAATGGGAGAATAAGTTATATAATAACATTATAAAGTAAAACAACTAGGAAAGACCTAAGAAATCTGACCAGTACAATAACCAACCATGATTCCAGGGAATCAGTGATGAAATGAAACTAATGGTGAAATTCTTAGATGTTACTCTTCCAAGAATAAAATTATAAACTCAGGGTATAGAATGAGAAATTCGTTTTTAGCCATGTCACATGTGAGAATTTGTTTACACAAGTATATTTGATATAAGAATTTTTTTCTTTCTTCATTTCAGTTGGGGGATAAAAACTTGTGGCAGGATATGGAGGGCAGTAGTGGGATTAGTGATATATTACCAAGATTAAAAAAAAATAAAAGAGAGTCATTAAATCCTTTTCAAAAATGTACAGGTAAAAAATTTATGTCAGTGAAAATAATAATAATCAGGAAAGCATTGAAAATAACATGTTGGAAAGTTAGCATCAGTATTACAAAAATTAATCATGAAAATTAAGAAAGAATGCACTCTAACAAACTCCTTTTGTATAAGACAAATATAGTCTTAATATCTAAGCCAACTGAGAAAAATAAAAGGATAACAATCAACCATATCGTGATTTGAATAAAGTTTCAAAAATTTCAAATAAGCAATACAATGATCCAAGACAACACCAAAAGATGCATGATGGAAAACACTCTCCCCATCCAGAAAAAGAACTATGGAGCTTGATTGCAAATCAAAGCATACTAAAATTCACTTTTGTTGTTCTTTTTTGTGTTTTCATTTTTTCTTGTGATTTTTCTCTTTTGCTCTGATTCTTCTCTCACAACATGATTAATGTGGAAGTATGTTTAACATGATTATTATATATAACCTATATTAAATTGCTTTATGACTTTGGGGAGGAGAAAGAAGTAAGGGAAGGAAAAAATATTGGGAATATATCAGATATCTTTCATAGCTAATAGTAGGAGATGAAGTCTTAACCAATCAAAAATAGAGACAAATACTGGACAAAGATAAGTTAATTTTGGTTACCTAAAACTCAAAAGCTTCTGCACAAATAAAATTAATGTATCTAGGATAAGAAGGGAAGCAGTAGAAAAGAACAAAATTTACATATGTCTGATATACATTTGGTATTTGTGGTATATAAACAACTAATAGAAATCTCTAAGATCAAAAATCAATCAAAAATTGGTAAATGGTCCAAGGATCTATACAAATAGTTCTCAAAAGAGTTACAAATTAGCAAACATATGAACAAATGCTCCCAATCACAAATAAGAAAAGAAACGCATATCCAAAGAAGACTGAAGGTTCACTTTATACTAAGCAATCTTTCTCCTGGGCTCCAGTCCTAAATCATCAATTGTCTGGTGCATATTTTCAGCTTAAAGTATTATCCATATCCAAAATTCAGCATGACCAGAACAAGCACCTACTATTTGTAAGTCACTGTGCCAAGCAATGCAGATGCAAATACAAAAGTGTAGGCACTCCCTGCTCTCAAGGAGCTTACACTCTAACAGGAGGAGATAACACATAGTGGGGTGGTAGCTAGAATCGATATTTTACTTTGGAAAGTTATAGGGAAGGTGAGTGGAGCCATAGAGTAGTAGACTTAAAAAGCCTTTGTAAAAATAAATAAATAAATAAATAGAAAGCCTTTGTAATAGCAATAGCAATATTGATTTGATTATGTCTCTAGAACTGGAAAGTGGTGAGAGAGAAGAGTGGCAGGTGGAGAAGAAGAGATGTTGGAGAGGGTAAAACTGGTCTAAATATAGTGGGGCACATGAAACACTCACCAATCAAGACACTGGATTTCCAGGAGTTGAAAGAGTTAAGTCCTCTAAGGCATTATCTATGGTTCAGGTAGCAAGGTTGCCTGAAAAATTACTAGAAAGTGAAGTAAAACATGTCTGAAACTAACCTAGATATAGTAAACCACATGAGGTACTTAGTAATCAGTATAGAATTTATCATATCCTCCCTCCTACCTTATCCTATCCTCAAAAGTCTTCTATTTTTGTTAGGGACACCAACATCCTACTAGTTACTCAAATTCAGTCTCAGCTCCATGCTCAACTCTTTGCTCTTCCCCAACTACTCATCTTATCACTTGTCAAGTTTTTTCTGTTATACCCCTTACAACATCTCTTTTATCTATTCCATTATCTCAATCTTTGTGGCTTGTAGCTCCTACTAATTTAATAATCATATAAATTTTTGACAGGACAATTGCAACAACCTCCTAACTGATCCCCTAGTTTCCAATCTCTCACTACCCTAATACATCCACACAACTACCAAAATAATCTTCCTAAAATAGAAATATTTCCATATCAATTCCCTGGCTCACAACTCTTCAGTGACTCCCAACTGCCTCTAGAATAAAATACAAACTCCCCAGTTTCACACTTAAATCTAACCTTTATCGATCCTTACATTTTCGTTTTCCATATTTACATTTCAGACATCTGGACTATTGACGGTTTCCTGAACTCAATATTCCATTTCCTATTTCTGTGTCTTGTTCAAGTTTATACCCCATGCTAGCAATATACTTCCTCTTTACCTCTACCTTTCAGAATCCTTAGCCTTCTTCAAGTCAACTCTGATACCACTTCCTCCCAGAAGCATTTCTTGACCCCAAATTATCTTGTATTTTTATCTGTTTAAATGTTCTACCATCCTTCCCTCCTCACCCTCCAGCCTCCCATTACAATGTCAGATCCTATATTTCAAGAACTTTTTTTCATTATGACTGAATATCTCAGCTTCTAGCCCAGTGCCTTGCACATGGTAAGTACACAATAAATGTGTGTTTAATTGAATGTAAAATTGAATTACAATAAGATAAAATGCATGGGATTGTGTCCTTTAGATAAGTGTTCTAATCCTTGAGATTCAAGACTATTTCACTTTAGGAAACCATTTTATAGCGTAACATGACAAAATGAGAGAATGTTCTGTGGTCCCAGTGATTGGAAAGATGCATGCATTTTAGACAGAATTTAAAGGTCTGCAGAGAAGGGATGTGTCATAAATAGAATGCTGTGAAAGCTACCATATGGTAACCCTTAGAACAGTGACCTTTGTGGAGTTCCCACATTCACAGCTGTAGCATATGGAAGCCACAGCAGTGTGTAAGACACATAAGGCTAGCATTTTCTTAAAATGTAATATAAATGGATGTTTTATTCCAATCAAAAGTCAACACTCTCTTTTTTAAAAAGTCAGCACTGGGGCAGCTAGGTGGTGCAGTGGATAGAGCACCGGCCCTGGAGTCAGGAGTACCTGAGTTCAAATCCAGCCTCAGACACTTAACACTTACTAGCTGTGTGACCCTGGGCAAGTCACTTAACCCCAATTGCCTCACTAAAAAACCAAAAAAAAAAAAAAAAAGTCAGCACTATGGGGCAGCTAGGTGGTGCAGTGATAGAGCACCGGCCCTGAAGTCAGGAGGACCTGAGTTCAAATCCGACCTCAGACACTTAACAATTACTAGCTGTGTGACCCTAGGCAAGTCACTTAACCCCAATTGCCTCACCAAAAAAAGTTCAACACTGCTATCAAAAGAAAAACAGTTTTATATATTGAACTGGTAGCTTCCATGGCAAAAGGCTACCTAAATTCGGAATTGCCACAGTTATTAAACTTAGTTAATTTCTGCCTCCATCATAGACTTTTCCCCCTGATCTTCATCCCAAAGATCACTTATCTAGCTTCATTTCAACAAAAAGGTATCGACCACCTACTATTTGCAAGGCACTGGGTATCTAGATACAGAAGATAAAATGAAATATGACAAAGTCTTTGTGCTCAAGGAGCTTACATTCTAGTAGGAGAGATGTTATGTCCACAAATAGCTGTGGTACAAATCAGAATATAAAAAGTGAATAATTGAGGTATGTGGTTTTATATGTTCAATATAGTTGAGATTATTTAATTTCAACAGGCAAAAATGCAAATGGAATTCATCCCAAATATAAAGAATATAGTTATCCCTTCCTCATGGTGAGGATTAGGGGTACAGTGACCCTATGATCTGGAAAATTCATATAAAAAAATTTTGGCCCTCCCTTCATGCAAGAAAAGAAGTCTGAATTTTTTCTTTTTCTTTTATGAGGTATTTACAGTACATTATTGTAAAATTTGGGTTAAGTATTTGGTCATAGGTTCTGTGTAATCTGCTAGCCTTTACATATCATCTGCAGCTTTCACAAAACTCTCAAAAAATTCCCATTTAATTTCTTATGCCATGCAGTTATATATTGAAACCACAATGGAAAAAGTTGTGATGTGGAAGGAATAGCTATAGTTAGAACAAATGAATGATTAATAAATAAATGGATGAGTGATAGAAATGATATAAGACAAGATGAAGGTAATCATCATTATCATAGAATGTATATAAAGCTTTGAGGTTTGCAAAGTGCTTTCTAAATATTATCTCATTATCCTCACAAAACTCTTGAGAAGTAAATGCTATTATTATCATCTCTTTACTGATAAGAAGGCAGACAGAAATTAAGTGACTTACGCAGAGTCACACAAATACTAAGTGGCTAAGACTTGATTTGAACTAGGGTCCTCCTGCTACCAGAACTAACACTCTTATCCAGCTGTGTGTACAATATCAAGTAGTTGAGTTTGACTGGTATGTCAAATAAAAGATAAGGAAGAGGGCAGCTAGGTGGCACAGTGGATAGAGTACCGGCCCTGGAGTCAGGAGTACCTGAGTTCAAATCCGGCCTCAGACACTTAACACTTACTAGCTGTGTGACCCTGGGAAAGTCACTTAACCCCAAATTGCCTCACTAAAAAAAAAAAAAAAGATAAGGAAGAGCAAGACCTAGCTCTTAGTATTTTACTATGCTCGTAGTGGGCATCTAATGAATGTTTAGTGTTATTTCTGCCTCTGAGTTATGTGAGAGAATATTGTATGGTAGGAAGAGCAGCTTTGTCTGCCTCAGTTACCTCATATGTAAAATTGCTATAATAATAGCACCTACTGACCAGGATTGCTGTGAGGGTAATAAGATTATGAAGGCAGGGCCAAGATAGTGAAATCAAAGGAAGCAATACAGTTTATCTCCCTTCCACTTCTCCAAACAGAGCTACAAAATATACCAGTCTAAATCCTGATAGAGAGATCCAAAATAAGTCATAACAAGTCATTTGTCCAGTCCAGCTCACCACAAGAACACAGAAAAGAGAGATCTGCAGACACTAGGGATGGAGTCTTTCCAGTAGATTTCTGTGAGTGGATTGCTTCTCCACCCAAGGAAAGGCAGGGCACCTGAGCCAGAGGAGCCCCCAGACCCAAGCAGGAGCACCACCAGACCCATGTCAGGTTAATGCAACACACAGTGATTCAAAATGTCGTCTTTTGCCCTATCCCAGTCCCAAATTACAGATCCAAAGTTGAATGGGAAGGAGATTTTTGCATTGCATTGGCACTCCTGAGGTTAGAGGCCAAGAAAGGAGGAAGTTTAGAAACCAACATCAGTGGCAGAAGTGGTATGGTTCAAACCTCAGGCACAAAGCAGGGCCTTGCTTCCAGTGTCTAGCCCACCCTGTGGAAGATAACCAGGGCTGAAAACCCAAGCAGAAGAAGACCCTACAATTATGCTTCTGTAAGCCAACAAAAAAGTTTTCTCTTAGAGGACAGAGTCTAGGAGCAATCTACTCTTGTTGAGACCCAAACCCAGTTCAAGAACTTGCAGAGGTTAGACCAAGGAGACAGCAATAAGATTTTTCCCTGGATCAGACCAATCTGGAAGCCATGAAATCTTGCAGGCCTCTAGTCTTTCCTGGAGAACCTGGAATAAGACAACACTCAATACCCCAATAAAGCAGCAGAAAATCCATCCCAGACCTTCTCTCAAAAAGTGCCACAGATCTTATCCCTAACATCAAGCCCAAAGTCAGGATATAGGCTGGAAGAATAGGAGGAGGAAAAGGGGAAAAAAGAAGGGGAAGCAGAAGGGGAGGGAGGAGAATGAGGAGAATGGAGAGGAGGAAAAGGAGAAAAAAGAGCCAGCTTACTATAATGAACTATTACAATGGCATGGTAGTTCAAGGCACAAACTCAGAAGAGAATGACTCCAAAATATCTACATTCAAAGCCTTGGAGAAAAACATAGCTTGGGCAGAAACTCAAATAAATTTGTGGAAGACATAAAGCAATAGTGTAAAAAAGAGGCTTTAAGAGGACAATGAAATTATTTAAAAAGAGAATTGTAAAGATTACAGCTCTATATAAATGCTAAGTATGAGAAGAAAAACAAGGACTTGAGGTAAAGCAAAAGAAGGAATTATAAGGTAATTTTTGGAAAGGTTTGGAGTTATAAAAGCTTGAATTTTGGTAGAACTTGATAGGAGGTGATAAAGCACTTAAGATGAAAGATAAGAATGGATCAAATCGAAAGAAGGAAGTGGCCAGAACCAAAAGAGGGGAAGGAATTGAGTGAGAGTAACTGAATAGAAACAGGAGGAACTGAAGAGAAAAAAAGAGAAAGTGGGAGTGGGGGAGAACTTGAAGAGAAATTTGGTAAAACAAGGTGAATAAAAATAGGGAATACAAGTCGCTGAGCTAAACTGTCAAGATAGAGTAAGGGATTAGTGAGAAAAGAGAAAGGAAATTGTTTGGCAGTCAAGTTGTTAAGGAAGGACATAAGAAGAGGACCAGCTCTGGAGCTGAAAATCTCCACAAGCACTTTACCACATAAGCTCTCCAGTCAAGAGACTAGCAAGAAAGATGAGGACTGAGGAGAGCTGGATAAATTTAGCAGTAACCAGAACTGAGAGTGAAATGGTTACATTTCTTTTTTTTATTTTTTATTTTTTAGTGAGGCAATGGGGGTTAAGTGACTTGCCCAGGGTCACACAGCTAGTAAGTGTTAAGTGTCTGAGGCCGGATTTGAACTCAGGTCCTCCTGACTCCAGGGCCAGTGCTCTATCCACTGCACCATCTAGCTGCCCCGAAATGGTTACATTTCTGCCGCATACAAGTGCCAGCTATCCATGCTCAAAGAGAAGAAGAAGAAGAAGAAGAAGAAGAAGAAGAAGAAGAAGAAGAAGAAGAAGAAGAAGAAGAAGAAGAAGAAGTAGTGAGGCCTCAGAAAAGATGCTTCATTATGAAAAGAAAAATGTTAAAGGATTTGAAGAGGCAGAAGGGACTTCTAATATGCCTCAGGAGGTTGGCGAATGGTGCAATGTCACAGAGGCTGAAAGGCAGATGACTCACTGAACACCGACCAATAAAACAAAGTTGAGGCTTTTTGTGAAGTGGACAGAGCTGGATGCTCTAAGGAAGAAGGGGCTGCTTATTAACCAAGAATGATAAAGTAGATTGACAGGTTTAAAGCATCTACTAAAGGTGAGAAAAAGAGAGAAGTACTGGCAGGTCCCTGCTGAAGAATTATAAAGCAAGAACTTCTCAGCAAAATGGAGGGGTCAACCATCTTTTTGAGACATGTATCCCAAGATTTATCAAAATAGAAGGCTAGGGGCAGCTAGGTGGCACAGTGGATAGAGCACTGGCCCTGGATTCAGGAGGACGTGAGTTCAAATCCGGCCTCAGACACTTAACACATACTAGCTGTGTGACCCTGGGCAAGTCACTTAACCCCAGTTGCCTCACCCCCCAAAAAATAGAAGGCTAATACCCATTCCAGGTGATTTTCATGGATACACATGATATTACCAGAAGTAATCTTAAAAAGCACCTGAAAAGCAATAGTCTTGGGCCAGAACTTGAATAACAATAGAAAAAAGTAATATTTTGATACCACTGTCCAGAGTGAAGGGGTTCAGAAAATAAAGGCAGATTTGAAAAGTGAACAACTAGTTAAGAAGATGGCTTAAAATTTAAGAATGATGGACTCCTGGGCAGGATGGTGGAGGTCTGGGGAGGTATATCTAATAAGGGCTCATAAGAATGTATTTACATTTAGTCTTCCAAATATAATCAAGAAGACTTTAAATGAAAAGGTAAAAGAGAAGAGAAGAAGCTACCTACAAACATCCACTAAGCTAAATACCATAGAGGGTATATATAGTCAGAACTACTAGGAGACAAAACATTGTTGTTTGGAGTTTTATGTTGTTCTTCAGTCATTCAATTGGGTCCTACTCTTTGTGACCATAGCACACACCAGATCCTTCTATCCTCCATTATCTTAAAAAGTCTGTCCATTGTTTCCAACACACAACAAACAGTTAAATATAAGATGAGAGAGTCCTGTCTAGAAAGTAGTTTGAGGGGCAGCTAGGAGGCACAGTGGATAAAGTATTTGCCCTGTATTCAAGAGGACCTGAGTTCAAATCTGGCCTCAGACATTTGACACTTACTAGCTGTGTGACCCTGGGCAAGTCACTTAACCCTCATTGTCCTGCCCAAGGAGAAAAATAAGAGAGATCACTGGGTCTCCCAAGACATAGAAAGTAGTTTGTCTGAAAAAGATGGGGGGGGGATGTTTATTGAACTATAAGTAGCCAAGAACACTAGTGCCATCTTAGTCTTCTTTAAGTGGTCTAATGCACTCTTTAAGTGGTCTAATGCACAAGAGAAGGAAAGTTGTTATCCTACTGCTTGATCTCATCACATCTGGAGTCTTGGGTGCCATATTTTCAGTATATTCATAAGCTAGAGGAAGCTCAGAGAGTGACTAGAATATTAAAAGGTCTCAAAGTAATGTTGTATGTAATTTGGTTGAAGGAACTAAAGATATTTATCTTAAAGAAGAGATACCTTAAAGGAGTTTTTAACCATTTCTGGGTCATGGACCCCTTGTGTTGTCTATCAAAGCCTATGGACCCCTATTGTTTTTAAATACACAAAATATACTATTAAGATTACAAAGGAAAACAATTATATTAAAATAGTTATCAATTTTTAATTGCATGGATTACATGCTAAGAACTATGACCTAGAAGGTACATGATATCTGTCTTTAAATATTTGAAAAGCTAACATGTGGAAGGGAAATGAAATTTCTTCTGATTGAGTAGCAGGTAGAATTAGGAGAAATGGCTATAAGTGACACAGAGCCAGATTTAAGTTTGTTTTTAGGAAAGTCTTCCTAATTAATTAGAGCCATCAAAAAGTGGATATTTCAAGTGTGAGTGGATTCCCCTCAAATGAAAGTCAAAGATCAAAAGGTGGATAATCATTTGTCAAGTGTATTGTAAGGTGAATGCTTGGTCAGCTATTTGGTCACTACCTAAGCTATATGATGTATGATTTATATGACCTATACCTCCAGTCAGTTAATCTCCCCTGGGCCTCAATTTCTTCATTTTATACAACAAAGGAGTTAGATTATATGATCTTTTATGTTTCTTCTAGCTCTCAAATTCTATGATTCTTTTTTGTATGGAGCAGAACCTGTGATTTTATGGGGAGTGGGGGTCAAATCCCAACATGTAAATTCCTTCTACCCAAGCAAATTACCAACTTGTTGGTAATTCTTAAATTTTAGAGAGTTTCCTAGGGACAATGAGAGATTAAATTCCTTGACCAGGGTCACTCATGCTTTAGTTTTCATTAACTATTAAAAAGCAGGAGGGGAGCATATAAAACTAAGAGTTAGACTTCAGGAAAAGAAGTCTGCATTGCTGCTATGGTAAGACTTAGGTAGAGGTTCTCTATTTGCCTGCTAACAACTTCAAGCAATCTCCTTTTCACTGAGGCAGTTGAGGTCAAGGCTCTGTAGCATTTTCCATCTTTGAAACTTCCTGTGTACCATGTTTTGTCAAGCCAACATCTGTTTCCATAGAAACAGGAAAGCAATTGAAATTATCAGCAGAGGCATTTGGGTCTGCCAACCATTTAATCTCTGGCTGTTGGAGAAGGCCCTGAAGGCACCACTTAGCCCCAATTGTTCCATGCTTTAAAAGTTTCTATAACAGCAGGGCTTTGATTCTTGTTTTTTGTAAAGGACTGGTGGAATGGCTTCATACTTGAACTTGGAAGGTCATTTTAAGAGTATATTTGCCATGATGAGGGAAGGAGGATACATGAAAGTGAAGAAACTCCAAGTTAGTAAAAACCCAACCCCAGATTAGTGACAGAATTACAGAAGTGATGAGTAATGTACCTGATAAATTTATTCACCATAATTACCATATTTGTAAGGCTAAAAAGTTCTAATTATAATATCAATAAAGGCACACAAACACCCAGGAGATATGCTCAATGAAAATGTTTTCCTCTGACATCAAAAGACATCTCATAGAATCCATATGAAAAAGAGAGTCCTTATAAATATTGAGGTCATTCCAATGTTCTTTTGGGAACATAACAGTGCAGATGACAGTAAGTCCTGGAATA
The DNA here is from genome assembly GCF_019393635.1 of Dromiciops gliroides. Classification (NCBI taxonomy): domain Eukaryota; kingdom Metazoa; phylum Chordata; class Mammalia; order Microbiotheria; family Microbiotheriidae; genus Dromiciops; species Dromiciops gliroides. Next base: position 261,708,988 of record NC_057861.1, read on the forward strand.
CTGCAGAACCTCCTCAATGAGATACAAAGACAACCAAAAGTTCTAGTAGTTCACAAAGGGAAAGCCAACTGAAGGAAGACATATTTCCCAGACTATGGCATGCAGTTGGATGAACAACACACCCATTCAACTCATGCACACCATGGATGAATTGTATGTAGATGGACAATGAGGTGAGGACAGAATTGAAAAGGATGAGAGAGTAAGCAAGATTGTATTTGCAAAATTACACCCTGCTTTCAATATTCCCAAATGATTCCTGATACAAAGAACCATTTTTTCTAACACTAATGTTCACTCCTGACTCTATATGATAGAACATCATGAGGCATCATTATTGCCAAAGAATCTAAATAGAAGGTAAAGCCAATGTTAGACCATCCTTTGCAACTCACCCTCTCAGCCATCCACCAAGGGCATGCTGACATCTTTCCTGTCTTCACATATACAATCTCTACCCCCCCAAACTCTTTTTCTGGAGAGATTAGGTCAAACAATAGCCCTATAGACCAACACATATTCCTGATTGCTTCTTAGATCAAAAGTTCCTTCCTTGATTATTGCTCCCCTCTATATGTTATCTCCCCCATAGAATATAAAATCCTCAAAAGCAAGAACTGTCTCACTTCTATATTTGAATTCTCAAGCTTGCTTTTTTTCATTCTTTCATGGTAGGCACAGTTATGCTATACTATGATGCCAACGAGAATTTGCATTCAAGTTGTATAAAAATCATCCCCAAGGAAATGCATACTTAGAAAAGAAAGTGAGTTAGTGATGCAGCCAGAGTAAGACATAGCAGATGGATATCTAGAGCACTGAACTAGTAACTACAAAGTGTCAAGAGACTTACAGGAAGACCTCTAGCAATGTTGGGCAGTGAGATCCTCCATAGGAATTTATAGAACATGAACTAGAGTAGCATAAAATGAAAAGGTGTGGGTATATTGCTGTCTGTATTGAAGAAGAGAGTATCTACAATGATAATATCACAGTTGTATGAAAATAAGGAACTGCCCTGTAAGATTCACTAAAATTTTAACAAAAGAAGGAGAACATTCCATGCGTAGGATGTAGTATGCTCATACATCATATTGGTTAAATAGAGGCAGTATGGTATAGTGGGAATAACTCTAAATCAAGTCAGGACAGAAGGAAGTTATTGCCAGAGGTATGAGGCATCATACTTTAATGAGAAAGCATTAGGTTTGGAGCAAAAGAACCTGGTTCCTAAGCAATTTTATTACTTACTATGGAATGTTAATAATTTAATCTTTTGGCTCCCTTATCTGTAAAATGAGGGGTTGCACTAATTATTCTTTTAATTCACTTCTTTTCTAACATTCCATAATTCCTGGACCCCCCCTTCTCATAAACTATACTCAACAAATCAAGTCAATAAGCATTTACCAAGTGTTTACTTACTATGTGCTAAGTGCTGGGAATAAAAAGAAAGGCAAAAAACAGTCCCTGATCTTAAGGAGAGCATGGAATGACCCTGACTCCTAATCTAACTCCTTTTCATTCCCAAGAAGCACCACACTAAGCAAGGATCTTAGCCTCTTTGTGTCAGATTTCTCATCAATATTCTTTCTTGTTCCTATATGGCAATTCTCTTCCAATGATTCAATGTATTGTGGAAATGAACACAGGTTATGGAAGATTATTTCAAAGGACCATAAGCTCTATAGTGATCTATCAAGATGAACAGTCTTTAAGACTGAATCCAGCATTCAGTGTTATATTTGTCACCCAACCACCAGCTAGTCTGGCTATAAGAAGAAAGACTAATCACAAAAAAGTTGGTTAACCAAATGAATTCATGACAACAGCTATTTAAGGTATAGATGATAATATCACAGTTGTATGAAGCTGAAAGAATAAGAATACTGATGGATTTATTGATATTTTGAAGTATTTCTTCTATGTGGCTTATAGGACAAGTAAGAAAAAGAAAAATACTTGAAAGGGGTCAAAAATAAGTATGATTTACATGTGTGACTCTACACATAGCTAGTTGTTTGTGTGTATTTCTTTTCATAGCACTTAATACAACACTATATATGCAAAGGATTTGAGGCTGGGAATCTTAGCGTATGGATAGAGCACTGGACTAATAGGACATGAGTTTGAATCCTGTTTCAGACACTTAATAGCTGTGTAACCCTGAGTAAGTCACTGGACTTCTCTCTGCTTCAGTTTCTTTATTTGTAAAAATGAAAGGATTGGATCTATATATTTTTTTTATTTTTTGCGGGGCAATGAGTGTTAAGCGACATGCCCAGGATCACACAGCTACTAAGTGTCAAGTGTCAGGCCACATTTGAATTCAGGCCCTCAAGAATCCAGGGCCAGTGCTTTATCCACTGCACCACCTAGCTGCCCCAAAGGGTTGGATCTAATGGGCTCTAAGGTCCCTTCCCTCTCTAAATTTATGATCCTAAGCCTTTCTTGATGTAGTAGTTATACTGGTACATTTAAAAAAAGCAAAACAGTAATCATTCAAGCCACATTTGAAAATATTGGTAGTTATCTGGGTATCATGATCTATTTCTGTCCTGTATGTTATATACTGTAATCAATGTGGTGTCCTAGAAATATTATTAGATCTGTAATCAGAAAATGTGGTAGCTAATCTAGGATCAACTGCTTAGCTTCTGCTTCCTGGGTCTCAGCATAATCATAATCAGCATAAAATCCAAGCAACTCTGAGGTCCTTCCCAGTTTTAAATCCATTAATATAAATAGATGTAATGCCTGAAGTACTATAGCCAATATGATAATTTGTTGAAGTAATCAGAGTTTTTAGCTTGGAATATCTTGTAGTATGTCTTACAATTGAGAGAAATGATTATTAATAACCAAGGATTTGGAAAAATTCAAATTTCCCCCTTTTTTCTTTTATTCTCATTTCAATACCTCAGTCTCTGAAGGTTGAACTAACCTATGAGATCCCTTCCAACTTCATAATTCTGGTACCTTTCTAGTCCCTACTGCTGCTCCTTAAATGGAAGAATTAAATCAAAACTCGCTATTAAGGACACAGCTCTCATTCACCTTGTAACATAGGGAATAGAATCATAGCATTCAGAGTTAAGGCCATCCTCCAAGGTCAAGCTGAGCCCAATCGTTATTCAATTGACAAATTATATTCTTTAATATCCCAATGAGTTATTACCTATCCTTTGTCTGAAAAACCTCTCATGGATGGAAACTCACCATCACTTGGTTGGTGATTCTACTTTTTGACAACTCTAGTTGTTCAAAATTATTTCCTTTTATTGAGGTGAAATCTGATGCCCTATAGTGTCTATCCACCGTAACTAATTCTTCTATCAGACTCCCCCCAGAGATGATTAACTGACCCCCAAAGGGAAAACACCTAAGTAATTCCCAACCACTTGCAACCTTACAGTTTTGTTGCTTTAGAACACTACTCAACATATTATCTCATTTCAAAAAAAAACACACTAATTTTGCAACCATGACTGAATTCAGAGAGCTAGTCTCTAAATCAAGGGTTCCCAAATGTCATAGATTCCTTCTGGTGAAGCCTATAGACTCATATTTTAAATGCATTGAACTAAAATCAATAAGGTTACAAGAGAAACTAGTTATACTTAAAAATGTGACATTTTTATCCAAGTTCTTGGAACCCATGTAATTTATCCAGCCTGTGGGTGTCCATGTACCCCAGGTTACAAACTTTGATCAAAAGATCAATAGAAGCAATACAAATTATTCCCTGTTGCTTAAGTGTGTTGGCTGATTATAACCATCATCAAAGTGTAAACAACATGAACTTAATGGTACAACTGCACCCCTTCCTTTCCACCCTTATGTTCCAGCTACACTTATTTTTCTATTGTGCTAAGAGATACTTATTCTAAATAGGATTGATATAGTGTCTTAGACAAGGCATTAAAAAAACCAAGAGTTATGATATAATTCACTGTCTGAGTAAATACCATCTTGTTATTCTAGTAATCATATTTACATATCCACTACAATGAGAAGGAGAAGGGGAATGAAGTACAAGAGAAGGATCACAGAATTGTCACATAATGGGAGCCTAGCCAATGAGGCCAGTCCTTATTCCTTGGAGCATGGTCAGAGTTGCTTTTCCTGGTGTGTTATACAAAACATGTACCAAATAGTGCTTGACCTGGTTCAAATCTAATAACTAGAACACTGGGGAGCCAGTTTCCAGCTGTGAGTGACTGAGGTGCTAGAGCCATACAGTAACAAAAAAAAGCCTTCTAATTGCCTTTGGAACTAGGAAAACTGATGACTCAAATGAGGCTGAGTCAGAATTGAGTCTGTGTATAAAAGCAACAATTTTTTTACTCTCTTCCTTGAAAGCTTTTGAGTGAGGAGGATTGCTTTGAGCTACTGGGTTAAGAATGGGAGTGCTATCCACTACCTGTTACCTAACCAATGACATATCTATCTGTTACTGTTGTATTTACTGATTCTTTCCTGATCAAATGAATGTCATAAGATAAAAGCACCCAGATGGCCATGTCATTCTCAAGGTCCATCAGAGAGGTCATACTTCCACCACCTGGAAATCATTTTCATTGAAATGTTTGGGAAAGCTTATTTAGGAAAACAAGAGGGTGGCCAAATTGAAGTTTCATGAAATCACCTGGAAGAGGTAGTTTAGGAATATAGGACATAGAAATAGCAAAGAAAACTATGACAAATATTTTCTAGTTTGTAGGAATAATGGTGAGCTGGAACAATGTTAACACAGTAGGTCAAGGTAACAAAGAAGTCCAAACACTAAATGTAGGTTGACCAACCTAGATTATAATTTTGGATCATCTGGAATACACAAAATGAAGTCCTTCACTACCCAGCCTTGAATTCTCAATTTTACATCATTATAGCAGCACTTTTTGTGGTGGCAAAGAACCAGATTTACCCAATATACATGTTTCTCCTTGAGAATAAACCTTGAACTTTTGAAATATATTCATTCTTTGGGGTCCCTAGAACATTATTCAGACATTTTATAATGTTTAGTGTTCTTCTGTTCCTGAAATTCATTCACACAGAATCCTTCACTTCAAGAATCAGAAAAAGTACGGCCTTCTGTATGAAGCCTCTCCTATTCTCACAACTGCCAAAAGCTATTTCCCTTCCTCTCTACCTACTCTGTATTTATTTCATTATTTTTCTTCAACTACTTATATACAGGGTGGTGAGCCAAAAGTCACGAAGGGGGTTTAATATTTAATGACTCCCTTATTTATGTTTTTAACTTACAGTATTGTTATGGGAAAAATAGATGGGGGTTGGGATAGGGGTTCTTAGTAATTCCTCTTTAAAGAATTACACCCTCTTACACACAAATCCAATTAGAATAAAATAATAGTTTATTTAGGTGCTAGGGAAAGGAAACCAGGAGAGAAAACCTTGGACTTCTTCTCATGGAGAGAAGGCATGGCACAGAGGCATGGCTCTCTGAGATACCTATCTCCTCGAGCAGAATACAGGCAGATACTTTTATAGAGGCCCGATGGTGGTCCAATGAGATGATTGTCTGACTCTGGGAAGTTCCCTTATTGGGGGAGGACCATCCCCCACTGGTGGTGGCTGGGGGAAGTTGGGTGAGGGGTGGCTCTGGATCTCTCAAGCCATTTATCTCCCTCTCATGCCACAAAGGCAGCAGCCACACCTAATCTTATCTCCTCGAGGGGTAGGGGAGATTGGTTTGGTGTGTCTGTCCTTTGGTTTAGTTTCTCAAGGAGAAGGTTCTTTTTTGATTTACCCCAGAAAACTTCTGGGGTACTCTAGACCCATAACAATACCATAGCATCATATAATATATATATATATATATATGAAATTACTTTACATTATGTGTGAAAAATCAAATCTCATAAATAGTGGGGAAAAAATTTTAAGTTTTCAAAACATCATGATTTTTGGTCCAAACTATACACATGGGTTGTGTCTCCCAATGCAAACACAAGATCCTTGGGAGAAGAGACCATTTCATCTTTTTCTTTGCATTCTCAACACATAGCACAGGGCATGGAATATCATAGACATTTAATAAATACTGATTGATTGATTGATTGATACTGCTTCCAAGAGTTTCTGAAATTCTTGAGGAATAGCCTGTAAACCAGAAAAATCTGGTTCATTTTGTCCAATCATCCTCTGCCATGTTAGTTTTTACAATTTTTGGCATTGGCTTAATTTATGTACTTTGCTCAGACCCCAAAATTTATTATAATTTAGGTAATATGAAAATGAATATATTTATTGATGGGGAGTTCCATTAAGCCTGATGCCCCCAGGTTAGCATAACTGAAAGCTGGAACTGCCAATAGTTGATTTGAATGAATTGAATGGTACTAATTAAATTGGAAAGGGGAGGGGAAAAAATATGAAACCTTGCTGAAAGTGTTCCTCAAGCTAGTCAAGAGCACATATCCTTTAAATAAATATTTCTGCACAAGATGAATATTTACATCTATCTCTCACTCTTTCTGGAATCCCCAGCTTGTTAATTTCCAAGGAAATACATTTCTCCACAGGACTCATCAGTACTAATGAGCTCCCTCTCTTACAGACAAATTAGTCCTCAGGGACACTATGCTCAGACCAAACTGAACCAGCAGAGTCACGTACAACAACTTGAATGACCTATAAACATATTCAGCTAAAAGAACAGAAAGCAAAAGAGAGAACTAAGAGTTTTCACTGTCCCTGTGGATAATTCTGTTGGCTTATATTTCTTCAGGAGTTCAGATGGGAAGAATCTATTTGTTGCTTGCTTGGGTTTTTTTTTTCCATGAAGATTACTCTGACTACAATCCTCACCAAAGTACAAACCTTATTGATTTGGACTAACTTAAAAGGTGGCAAACACAGACTAGATGATTAAAAAGAAAATTGTTTCTCTAAGCTTTATACTTGTTTTTATAGAAGATTCATAATTCCAGAATTTCCAATAAGCAGTGTTTTTATACAAAAAGCAATGATGTGGAAACAATTGCTTTAAATTTACATCAGTTTTAATACATAAGTAAAAGACACCAAGTAAAAGGCTTATTTATACATGTAACTGTCAATTACTTAAATGGGATATTGGTACCTATAATACAAAACCAGACCTGAGTCAGTGAAGTTGATGGATTCATCAAACCACTGTAATGAAGTTTCAGCCAATGTGACTGAGCTGTGAACATTTTTAAAAAGCTAACATTATCACTCTCATTTCCTTGTGATGTTCTTCAATTTACAATAGTAGTGATAGACATGGTCCTAATCTCACTGACCCACACATAGCATATTCAGTCAACAAGCATAAGTGTTTCCTATGTTTTAGACAACATGTTAAGTAAGCACTAAAGGTACAAATATGGCAAAAAAAAATCTCATTTCTACCCTTAAGGAACTCACATTCTAATGGGTAGATAGCAATATGCAAATAGCAATGAAAATATGTGTCCCCAAAAACTAGCAAAGTGCCTAACACATAGTAGGCACTCAATAAATTCTTTTTGAATCAAATACAATTGAACTGCCCGGCTCAACCCTTGTTCTAAATATGCCAAAAGCATAGATCACCACGTGCTTTCCTAGAAGATATTTAATGCTACTAAATGGTATAAAGTGCTTGGGATAAAAATCAACCAAAATTATTCTCCTTAGAAAGGACAAGCATTCATTGGAAGTCAAGAAGAATAAGTTGCTGGATCCATTTGAATTCACATCTTAGTCTCCATGCCTCCACATTGATCTCCCTGGATGATCATGTCTTTAACTTTCAGTCCTTATGTAGCACTTAATTCTCTATTTTTGTAATGTATTTAGCATGCTAGAGTATGTGAGGTTAGGTGATAATATGAAACTTCCAATGAGTTGAGACTGCATTTTTTTCTCCAGCTACCATCTCTAGATAGTAAAGTCAGGGGCAATCTCAGAATTACATGCTCAGACAAAAATCTAAATATCATAGTTTTTGCCAAATCCCAGTTTAGACCTATTAACTTGTTCCTTCTTAGTATTATAGAAATAGCTTAGTGGCATTTTCCTTCCCACCCTATCCAACTAGCCAAGGATGATTTTATATATTTCCTACAGAGCCAATCCAAAAAGAGACTTATGGAGAATCATACAAAGGGCTAGTTGAAGAAGAAATCTCAGATGCTACAAACATGGAACTTCCTTGAGTAAAAGATCCTATACAATTGTCCCAACCAATCAGACTGTAAGAACAATCATTGTTCTGACTCTTCAATAACCTCTCTCAACAAGCTGAGAAAAGCAACCTATCAGATAACCAGTATCAGAGATGTCTCTGATATAGAGTCACAAGGTAATATAATAGCTTCAAGAGGGGAAGTAGCTGGTAAGAACACGGTTCCAACAGTCCCACTATTCTCTCTTGTGAACCTATACCTTTTTTCTGCATTTACACTGTGAAAACTGGATCTGTTGATCTAAATTATAGGGTGAGCATAACTTTTGCCAAGGGTATGTAGATATATATGCTGAAGTTTACCTACATCCTAGTGCACTACAGTGTTTCCTGTTGTCAACACTAACAAATAGCAGTAATAAATGGCTTATCAAAGCTATTTGGTCTCTTCTCTCTTCATTCTTTTTTTTTGTGAGGCAATTGGGATTAAGTGACTTTGCCAGGGTCACACAGCTAGTAAGTGTTAAGTGTCAGAGGCAGCATTTGAACTCAGGTCCTCCTGACTCCAGGGCCGGTGCTACATCCACTGTGCCACGTAGCTGCCCCTTTCTCTCTTCATTCTACATGACTTTCATCTCATAATATCTAGAAAATGCCAGTATATCTTATGCCATATACCAATGCAACAGTAAAGATATATGAATATCGCCTTAAATGGAATAGGGACTAACTACTCTCTGGAAAATAAGTTCACAATAGAAAATTAAACAACTCCATGGGAGATTAGAACACATATTTACTAGATGGCTTCCCAGAATTCTGAAAATTTATTATATTATTCCCATAAAAAAGTTTACTTATTAGAGAAATATGTATGACATTGTGATACTTGTCTTCATCTTCAACCTCATTCCTCACATTGATATGTTAACTTTAAAAAACTGGATCAACCCCAGAAAACTACTATAAGGAAGACATATAAAGTGTATCTTTGAATGGTTGAATGGGGCAGAGGAGACAATGCCATTTCAGTTTAGTCTAAACAATATTTATTAATCTTCTACTACTTGCAAAATACTATGCTCTGTTCTGGAGTTACTAGAGAATCACCAAATCAAAAAATTTTAGAGTTAATTGAAAAGGATCTAGTCCAAACTGTAGCAGACAAAGAATTTGCTCTACCTCCTAGGTAAGCAATGTCTCCCATATCCATCTCCTTAATTTATCAGTCTAGTATTTTAAAATACATACATATATGTATATTTGTGTTTAGCATGGGATCTTCTCAATCAAGCTATGGTGATATTTTGATCCTGATTCTGACCAATATGAGAAACTGTCTGCTGAATTAGAAATAATGGGTACCTCAGGGAGAAGGGACAATCTGAATTTAAATTCATGACAAAGATTTAAAAAGCCAGGCAAAGATTAAGACATATTTGGAGTGAGTAGGTTACAAAAGGTTCAGAGAAGAGACATCAGATCCTCTTGTCTGAATATTCCAAAAGTTTTATATACATTCCTATTTCCTATTGACTAAATCATATTCCCTTCAATTCAGTGGAAGAGGGTTGGTAGGAGTAGGGGGCATGGGATGGATACAATAGTAATGTAAAAAAAATAGTATAGAACACAATAGAAGGAAGGTCAGAAAGAAGCACAGACAAGTAGGATAGTTTTGAAAGTACTTTGTAGAACTTATTATATACTTCTTTTAAAAACAAGTATTATAAAATGGAAATTAATGGTCTCACGTAGAATCTTCTTTGTGTTCTACTGTATGTATAGAAACTCTCTTTTTTAGTATTTAATTTCAGGATAAAACAAAACAAAAAACTCAATCAAGATCTAATATATGTTTATTCAAATTTTCCCTTCTCTTTCCAATTTTTTTAATCAGCCTGAAATGCATAAAATTTGTTCAATTTTTAGACCCTTTCAATCAGACCCAAATACTATGTTCAATTTGAATGATAAGATTTTTATAAGTCCTGGCATTAGTTACCATAAATAGAATGCAGTCTTATCTGCAGCATTGCTGGCATATGGAAAATAGAAATAAAAGCCTTCTATAAGTCCATACATACATTAAATTATTTTATGTTACATATGCCATCCATGGAGGAAACATATACATGTACATATACATGTACATAAGTATGTTAATGCTAAGTTTAATAAAATTGTTTCTGGCATATTTATATCCATAAAAGTTATATATATATATATACATATGTATATATGTATATATGAATTATGTCATCTGTAGCTCAGGAGGGTCCTTCTCAGAAAGGAGCTTAAGCTTTGTATTCACATAGACTTTATTCATCCTGTTAGCAACCTAAGCCCAAAGAGAAAAAATTATGTTTTTCTTATACTCTCTGGCATGTTATGCATCTAACTTAGAATTCTAAGGAAAACGTTTTAAATAAAGTCTGAGCATGGCTCATGTCTAATGTCTCCCCTAAAAGAAATTAAGATGGTCACTTCTAGAAAAGCACAATATAAAAATTAATATTGTCCCTTCTATAGATTAAAAATAGATATTGGTATGGAATAGTTATCTCTTCTGCCACAAAAGAAATACTTAAAACACAAAAGATTTATGGATACACATTAACAAATACTAAAAACATAAAGCAATAACTCATTATACTTTTGTTTTCTCAGGAGGTAAGGACAAACTTGTTACATGCTAGAACAGATATTTTACTTTCATTTTAGTCCTGCCTTGTCCAAGTGACTCATAATATCTGGATGAGCTGAACAATCAGGGAATGTCAGACTTCTTTTAGTTCTTTCAAGTACATCTTCTTGGGAGTGGTCATCTACTCTGAGAACTGATACAATTGAAGGAATCATCTCCATTTAACCACCAACTCAATAACCCAGCAACTCTATCTCACAGGGAAGCTTCCAGGACTATTATTGCATGGCAATAATATTTGAAAAATATTAAATATTTGCATGTCAAAATTGCTTAATCTCTGAGTGTCTCAGTTTCCTCATCAGCAAAATCAGCATAAAAATTCATGTGCTACCTACTTCCACAGGATTGTTTTGAGGAAAACACTAGATAAATATAAGTTATTATTAAATGGATTATTTGAAAGCATAGACAGTGATCACTAACAGCCATCATGACTTTTCTTTTTTTAATTATAAAAGTATTTTATTATTTTCCAGTTTCATGTAGAGATAATTTTCAACATTTGTTTTTATAAGATTTCTAGTTTCAAAATTTTTCCCTCCCTCCCCCCTCCCCAAGACAACAAGTAATCTGATATGTTATATACATACAATAACATTAAACATATTTCCAGCATGACTTTTCAAGAATAGATCATGCCAAATCAGCCTCCTTTATTTTTTTCAAAAGGATGTGTGGTTCATGAATACCCTGGGATCAAATCATAGAAGCACCTGAACTGTGAGATCCTCAATACAGTAGCAAAAAGAATATTTATTGAGTGGGGCATAAACTCACATTTCCGGCAGCTAGGCAAAACACCTATAAAGACTGTAAGGGAAACATGATATCAATGTTAGAGTAGTCTCGTTTTCCCAGATTGTCCCTAGGTTTGCAACTGAGTCACACAGATCACTAAGCAATTACAAATAAGGGTCTTCATGCCCTATTTGAATGAACAAGTATAATTTATAATTCTTCTACCCCTGGTCAAAGAGTGGTTACTGCTATATCTGGAAACTAGATCGACCCTTTGCTGACCCTATGATGAATAGCATCATATAATAAAGAGCACTCCTTCTAGAGTCAGAGGACCTGGGTTCAAATCCTGTCTCCAAAGTTTACTACCTGTGAGGTATTGAACAAGTTACTTAACTTACCTGGACCACAGTTTTCTCATTTGTTAAATAGGGAGGGATGGTCTTTCTAGCCTCTGATGTCTTTTCCAGATCTAAGTCTATAGCCCCCTGACCCATGTCTTTCTGTGTCTTCTGCAAATTCACTATTTCCTATAAAGTGTTGCTCTATGGTCTTATGAGGGGAATACTGAAGATTTTAAATGCTTATCTTTCACAAACATTTGATAAGAATTACCATGTTGTATTTATGGACAAGTATAAAAGAAAAGTCATTTCAAACCACTGTGGTTGGTTTTTCCTACCTCAGAGCTTGTGCAAAGACAACCAAAAGACAGAGCCTACTCTGTCTCAGACCACCAAAGCTAAACATAGACTAGCAAATTAGAAAACCTCAGTCCTCTCCCCTAGAACACAACAAACTATCCTAAAAGCTGACTGGTTGTGAACATGGAATAACTAGATTTTTGCATACACTTTAAGTACTTATAGGAAATATCTTGTATTTAGGAACCTAAGTCTCATAGAAATTCCCTTCTCTATGAGTCAACAGATACTTTTCCCTATCTTGGCTTGTACCTATGAATTAAAGTCTTTTCTCACTTGTACTCTAAGTTGTATGCAGTAGACTTTCATTCCATGACAGCCTCAACAAAGGGAAAAAATTCTAATATAAAATTGTTCATAAATGGAATAGGCTTCCTTGGGAGGTAGCTGGTTCCCCCTCACTAGAGGTCTATAAGCACAGATGGTTATCCATTTGTCAAATAAATTATAGGAAAAGTTCCTTTTGAGATTTTATATATATATATATATAATTAAATGCCTCTGAGATTCTGTGATATAATTCTGAGAACTAACTAAAGAGATCAAAAAAGCTCAAAAGATAGGAAAGCTGTGCACTGAGTCATAGAAATGTCATAAGAGTCAAGAGAGGAAAAGTATAAAGAAGGAGACAGAACTTTGTACTCTTATCATGTCAAATGTCCCAGGGAGGGCATGAAGAATCAAAAGAGAAAGAAAAAGTCATTGGTTTTAGTGATAAAGCAAATATTAGTTACCTTGAAGAAAACTATTTCAGTAGAATAGCAGGAACATCAGTCAGATTCCAACAAAGGGTTGAAGAATGAGTGGATGATAAGGAGGTGAAGACAATAAATATAGACTATTATTTTAGTTTTTCAGATAGAAAAGAGCTTGAAGGCTTAACAGGGCCAATGAAAGTGGTGGTGAGGTGGTGGTGGTTAAGAATGTTGAGATAGATTGTATGCCAGATGCCAAAATCATGGGGGAAGGTGAGTAAATAACCAGGAATCTGTTAAATGCAAGCCTTGTAGTGTTTCATTGCTGCAAAAGCACTCTAGGTGCTCCAGTCTAGAAATCACATGGCACCCAACTAGAAAAACTGAAGAGAATTAAAGCATTACCAGAAATGCCAAAAGAACAAAATATACTAACTTTTCAGTATCCCCTGAAATAAAATAATGATCATAATCTTTCCTTAAAGCAATAACTGAACTCAAGGTATTTATTAACAACCATCTTTAGTGAAAAGGTGCTTTACAAGGAGTGAAAAATATGCCCTTGCAATGTATATAAAGCAGATTTTGCTATATCAAATAGGGATGGGATCTAGACCTGTGATTTCATTGGGAAATTCCTTCCACCAATATAGGTTGGGACCTGCTCTGCAACTTATATTATTAAAAATTGTCTAGAATATTAAAAAGTTGTCTAAAAAGGTTAAATTAATTTCCCAAGGTCACACAGACAATATGTGTCAAGGTGGGACTTGAACCCAGAGTCTTCCTGGCTCCTGGCTCCAGAGTACTTCTCATTAGCAAATCAAAACATATTTAAATGTTCTAGAGCATTGTTTTCCAACTGCCAACATCTGAACCAGCTCTGTTCTGTGGCAAAATTTTACTAATGCGCAAAACTTTCACTACCAAAGCCAATCATCACTTATTCCTTCCTTTTCCCCAGCCCTTGGTCCCTGCCCTCTGAGCTACAGTGCACAGGGTAGTCTCAGGCAGAAAAATAAAGTATTTTACCTGATTGCAATATAGTCTGAAACAGGAAACAATGGTCCATGCTTGAGGAACTTGCTGGTTGAGGGGAACCTTTGGTGAATTTTTCCATAAAGAAAATACTCCCTCCTCTGCCACTACTGCCACCAATTTACCTGTTTTAAAGTCCAAATTTCCACTTATGAGACTTGATTATATAACTCATGCTATCCTTCCTGATTCTGGTAATCATGTTTAACTTAGCTATTGGGCTCTACAGGGATACACAAAAGTCCTGTTTCTAGCCATGTGTGACTTAGCATTGAAGAACAATTGTTATTTAAGATGATAAAACATCTCTATTTTGACCAATGAGCATGAAAAGCTAGTGAGTCAATGGACCATTAAAAAGAGAAGATGCTTTCTTCCTTCAGCTCTCTTAATTGGTCAAGTGGTTTTCTTTTACTAGCCTAACCTGTCTTTTTGAAGTACAGAGTCTCCCACAACTGAACCAGTATGGGTAGTTTTATGAGTTCAATGTAGATGGGCCTTTAGTAGACAAGGAGTAGATGCAAGACCTAGTCCCCTGGTTCCAGTAACCATGATGTGCTTAGTTTAATAATTTCTTCAAGTATCACAGAGAAGAGTCCTAAAGTTCTACAGTCAGTTTTCATCTCTGCTTAGCTATTAACTCTCCCCACCTCCCATCATAAACTGTGGTTATGTAAATAATAGTGCATGCAGAGATTATCTCAGTGAGGCTCTGTCTGGGTCCTCAGGCTGAAATTTTCCTGAGATGCTAACATGTCTTTCACCAAAATCACCTCATCTCAAAATACTGGGCTTGGTTTATTTAAAGCTTTCAAAATTAGCAACTGTGATTATTGTGTTAGGCAGCAGGAAATGAGATATTATAAGCTTCTAGGGATTGTATTTGTTTGTTTTTCTGTAAAACATGGAAAAGTCATTACAATATTGTGTCATATTCAGTCAACAAATGTGACCTTAAAAGCTGAACAAATGTAGGGCCTGTGTGTATAAAATTGGGGGAGAATGGGGGCTTTTAACTGTTATTTCAAATACTTCTAAGGAAAATCCACTTAAAAACAAAATCATTCTTTTTTCTTTGAAGTCAAGCCATTAATAAGCATTTATTAAATGCCTACTATGTCAGGCACTGTGCTAAACTTTAGGGATACTAAGAAAGGCAGAAAACACCCCTTGCTCTCAATGAGTTCATAGTCTAATGAGGGAGATAATGTGCAAAGAATTATTTCCAAGAACAATCTATTTAGGATAAATTGGAGATAATCACAAAGGGAAGGCACTAAAATTAATGATGAGAGTTGGTGACTTACAGAAGATGGAACTTAAGCTGAGACATGAAGGAGATTAAGGAGATGAAGATGACAATGGAGAGAGTTCCAGGCACAGAGAAAGGCCTTTGAGAACACCCAGAGATGGGAAGTGGAGCATCTTGTGCAAAGTACAAGGAAGCCAATGTCGCTGGATTATGGCACTAAGGTGTAAAAAAATTGGAAAGGCAAGATGGGGTCAGAATATGAAGGACTAGAAAAGTCAAACAGAGGATGTGGTCATTGATCATGTAGATAAAAGGGAGCCACTGGAGTATATTGAACAGAGGGGATGGCACATGGGATATGGTCAGATCACTTTATAAAGATGGATATGATAACTAAGTGGAAGATTGACTGGAGTTCAAGCAGCAGGCTATTTCCATAGTCCAAACTTTCAGTGATGAGGTTTTATACTCGCTAGTGCCAGGGACAGTCTTTGTATGTTTTTATATAATAAAACCATAACTCTTAATTACCTTTTGTTTTTATACCAAGAAGACCTTCAGACTGGGAAAAATCAGTCATTCAATTAATAAACATTTATTAAACACCTAGTAAGTGCTGGGGCTACAAAAAGAGGCAGACAGTCCTTGAATTTAATCACCTTATAATCTAATGGGGAAGACAATATGCAAGTAAATATATAAAAAGTAAGCTATACAAAAGATAAATATGAAAGAATTAATAGAGGGAAGGCACTAAAATTAATAGGAGTTGGGAAAGGTTTCCTGTAAAAGATGGGATTTTATTTGGGATTTAACAAGTTCCAGGAAAGTCAGTGGTTGGAGCAAAGGAAGGAGAGCATACCTATAATGGGGGAAAGCCAGAGAAGATGACTAGAGCCAAGCAATGGAGTGTTTTGTTCATGGAACAGCCAGGAGGCAGATGCCACAAGATCAAAGAGTACATGGAGAACGGTAAGATATAAGAAGAATGACAAGGGAAAAGGAGGTTTTAAGGGGTTTTGAATGCCAAAGAGAGGATTTTTTTTTAGTGAGGCAATTGGGGTTAAATGACTTGCCCAGGGTCACACAGCTAGTAAGTAAGTGTTAAGTGTCTGAGGCCGGATTTGAACTCCGGTACTCCTGACTCCAGGGCCAGTGCTCTATCCACTGTGCCACCTAGGGCATTTTTTTAAAAAAATTTTATCCTATAGACAATAGGGAAACACTAGAGTTTATTGAATTGGGGAGAGACATGGTCAAATCTGCACTTTAGGAAAATCACTATAGTGGCTGAATGGAGGATAAATTGGAGCAGCAAGAGTCTTGAGGGAGGCAGACCCAATGACAGGCTATTACAATAATTCCAAGTGAGAAGTGATGAGGGCCTGTGCTAGAATGGTGGCAGTGTCAGAAGTGAGAAGGGATATATGAGAGATGCTGCAAAAGTGAAATTGGAAGGCCTTGGCAACAGATTAGATAGATATAGTGAGGGTGAGAGACAGTAAGGAATTGAGGATAATTCCTAGGCTGTGAGTCTGAGAGACTAGGAAAACAGTGTTGCATCCTATAGTAATAGGGAATGTAGGATGGAGAGAGGGTTTGGGGGGAAAGATCATGACTTCTGTCTTGGACATGTCGAGTTTAAGATGTCTACTGGACATCCGGCTTTGAGGTGGCCCAAAGGCAATTAGAGATGCAAGATTAGAGATCAGCAGAAAAGTCAGGATATAATTGATACATTTGAGAATCATTAGCATTGAAATGGTAACAATATGCAGGGAAGCTGATGAGCTCACCAAGTGAAGTAGTATAAAGGAAGAAGAGAAGAGGGTTCAGGACCATGAAGGACATCTATGGTTAGAGGAAAGAATAAAAAATTTTAATAGAAAACTAAAAGTCAAATTACAGGAAGCCTTGGAGCAAAGAAAGAAAGAATATGGTTGCCTTCTATTCAAATCATAAGATGCAGAAAACGGCACCACCAAGAATTGAAAGAATTTGCAACTGTGATTGTTGTGGCATCACAGAGAATAGGAGAAATGCCATGAGACTGAATGTGACCAGCTGTCTCCATTTTCAAAAACATGGGTAAAGTAGCTACTTCCCTCCACCTGCTGGGAAGATTAGTGGCAATTTCTCATAAAATAAATTATTAAATGGGAAGTTTATGAGCATGTCAAAAGAGAAGTGGACGTGGCAATTTGTGTACCAAGGTCCACCACTAGGTACCCCTTCCAGGAAGATTAGATTTGAACTCAGTCATGAGTGATCAGGTACCTATGTGAGACAGGTAAGCACCGCTCAAATGCCCTCTTTAATGCAGTATATATTCAGCTGGCCCTAGAGCAGCAAAGGCCCCAACTACAGACCACATAGAGATACCCAGTGGAATACAGAAACAAGACACAGGTTATTAGTTACTGTTTGCAGGTGAGGATCAACCAGGGTCACATAAAATCAACATTAAAAGACACTGGGAAGAACACCAGGCAGCAATAGCAAAAGGCTCTGATAGCTCCTTAGAGTCTGACTTGGTCATTCCATGCCACACAATGCACCAAGGAAGACAGGCTCCCTTTGGCAACCAAATCCAGTATAGACTGACCCTACCTAAATACTTTCTTTTATCTGATAAATGTTCAGCCAGAGCCCCCCAGAGCTCCAACTGAGCCCCTTTGCTCCTGCACCTGTGGCTAATGCAAGCATTCATTAAGAGCAAGTCATACTAGGCTAGCCTCATTTCCTTTTTTGAAATAGATACTAGACATGTCATAGAAATTGCAGATCTGAATTTGGCCAAGATGTTTGACAAAATTTTTCACATGCTGTGAAGAAAGAATCATAGATAGTGGCTCTAAAGCTAAAAGGGACTTCCTAGGGACATCTAGCTCAACCTTAATTGACAAATGAGGAATCAAGGGCCAAAAGAGGTGAAGTGACTTGCCCAATGTCACATATGCAATAAGCATCAGAGGCAGAATTTGAACCCAGGTCTTCTTACTACACTTTCCCCTATACTTTCCAGTATTCTAATAGAATGTTACACTTACCAAGTCATTAGCCATACTCTATTAAATAATTTTTATCAATGATTTGATCAAAGGCACCCTTATCAAATTTTCAGATGAAACTGGTCAAGATCATTATATTGAATGAAGACTAAAGATCCAGAAAGATTTCAACAGGCTGAGGTTAAAAAGATGGTATTTCATAGGAACAATTGTGAAATCCTACTCTCTAGCTCTAAAAAGTAACTTCACAAATATTAGGTATTGGGGAAAAAAGCATTTCATATGGAAAAAATAGAGGTAGAGTTTTACAAACTTAATATGGTACAACAACATTATGTGACAGTACAAAAAAGCTAATAAAAATTTGGCCTGCATTAATTAAAAAATAGTATTTATGGGGAAAGAGATCATACTTTTCCTGTACTGTCCTACTGGTATAACTTAAGAGCCACAAGAAAATCAACTGGTATTGGTAACAGACATTTTAAAAACCATGCCCAGTTCTGGGAATCAAAGCTATGGAGGCATAGAGGGGTCATTGAAAATTTGTAGCATTTCCTTGTCATTTCTCCTTTTATTTGGTTCAAAACCTCACACATTTACTAGCTCTGTGACCCTGAACCAGGCACTTAACTTTGTTTGACTCAGTTTCTCATCTACAAAATAAGAATAATAACAACTACTTCCCAAGGTTGATGTGAGAATAAAATGAGATGGATGAATGTCTAAGATAGTGAAGGTTCTTGAAACCATGCCATAAGAAAGTAAGGGAAATTTTTCAATGACTAGAAATTGGGGGGAGGGGGGAGCCTTTGGAAGGAAAACGATTATGTGAAAGAAGGATTAGATATGTTCTTATCAACCCTGAAAAGCAGAAGTAGGATCAATTAGTAGAAGTTACATGGTTCCATACAAGATAAACATTTTGGTTAGTAGAGTTTTCTGATTACCACAGAATTAAACCAAAATCCCTGCTTTTTTTGAACCCCTACTGTTGAAAGTCTTTATAAAGTGTTTTAGGATGTTGTCTTGTCCCGGCAAATAGAGTCTAATGGAGCATAACAAAGCTTTCCCTGATGATTCAGGATCTCACAATACCTCAGGGTCAGGCTTTGAAACATCAGTAAACACCATCTAGAACAGCACCTGGAGATGGAGCCAACTAAGACTTTTTAAAATGTCTGTTACCAATACCAGATTTTCTTGTTGCTGACCTCGAACTCCTTTCCCAAAGTGGATCACAGGAAAAGGATTAACTAATTAACTGAGAATTTGAATTATTTAACTGTTTTGTGTTTGTGTTTTCAATGTGCCATCAAAATTTCAGTGATTTTACATAATGAAAACAATAATAATAGTTAACAATTATAGAACATTTTATGATTGGTAAAGTGCTTTACAAATACTCTCTCAGTTTCTTATCATATTAACCCTGGGAGGTAGATAATAATATTATCTCCAACTTATAGTATATATATTAACTGATGCAGAGTTGAAGAAAAAAGCAGAATCCAGAGGGCAATTTACATAGTAACAATATAAAGAAAAGCAACTAACAGATTCTAAACTCTGATCAATGCAATGACTAACATGATTGAAGAAGAATATGAAGGAGTGTGCTTTTCACCTCCTGAAAGAGATGTAATAAATGCAAGATAAAGAATAAGACACATATTTTCAGACATGCACAATGAGGGGATTGGTTTTGCTTGATGATACATATTTATTACAAGAGGTTTTTGTGTTTGTTTTGTTTTTCAGTGGGAGGATGCAAGAAGTAAATATAGGCTAGCCCTCCCCCCCAAAAAAAATAAAGACTAGGATAATCTTAAATGCATAGAAGAGAACAGAAGGAAGACTAGAAAAAATCACAACCATGACATCTTTGAAAGTTATACATTGGATCCAAGACAATCCCAAAGACTAATGATGAAGCATACTATCCACCTCCAAAGAAAGAACTGATATTGATTGAACACAGACTGAAGCATGCTATTTTTTCACTTTCTTTCATTTTTTCTTTTATTCAAGTATTCTTTTACAAATTGACTAATATGGTAATGTTTTACATAATTACACATGTATAACCTATATATTATTACTTACCACCCAAGGAGGGGGAGGGAAGAAGGAGGGATAGAATTTGGAACTCAAAACTTTAGGTGAAAATGTTTACTATTATTTTAAAATAAATAAAATTTTAGAAGAAAGTTGTACATTGAATGCATGATATATTTTAAAAGAATACCTTCTTAAATTATTTTGTATTTGCTTATCTGTTTGTACCTCAAATCCCTCAGATGTCAGGTACTTCAATTCAGGATTTTTTTTTCCATTTTGTATTTTTGTATCACCTGTGATTTACCCAGGGTCTTATACAGAGCATTTGTTGAATAGATTTGAATGGAACAGAACTGACTTGAATTGAACTTAACTTGGTTATTGTGGAGATCACATATGTGATGTGCCTCAGAACTATAAAGTGTTATACAATGTGGGCAACGATTATATTAGGCTCTCCTTTTAAAGAACTCTGGTGCTAAATGTTCACCACTATTACACTGCTAGATGTGGTTTGTGATAATTATGCAAATAACTCCAAAAGTACAGGCCTCAATAATGTGACTGAATAGAGTCCGCCAACTTTAGCTGGGCAATCCCTTCCATTCTTCACTGAATTTTGCCATTGGATTCTTGTACAGTCAAGGCTTTTAAAAGGACGGTGGCCTCCAAGGCATGACTTACAAATGAATTATCCAAGTTAGACTCAGAGAAAGAGTTAAGGAAAGACATTTGATGTAAAATATTCACAAAGAACAAACCATTTCTTTTTTTAAAAAGGCATTTATATTTAGGTAATTTTAGTAAAAATAGGATATACCTAAACTAAAGGAATATAAAAGGAGAGTCACACTTTTCTTGTAAAAGCATCCAGAACAAGGAAAGCTAGCTTCCATTACTATTTATAACCAGAGTTTCATTTTCTTTCTATTATTCTATTATTCAGGAGAAGGGTTGTAACCATAGGAGCAGTGGAAATGAGTAAGAACACAGAAGCAGATTTGCATTCTGTTAATTCCCCATGCAAATTCTGGCCCAGTATGATGTCAGGCTTAAGAATAAAAAATTATCAGTAAGTGACTATTCTCAAGAGTTGCTTTATCAGTAAAAAACAAAAACTCACAGGAAAGTCTAGGAACAGAAAAATGTTTCAATCAAATTTCTTTGATAGGAAAGGAATTCTCAGTTGCTACATGAGAAAGGCTTCAGGAAACAAATGGAATCAGGCACTGCTGTGAAGGCCAGTGCCATGGGAATAGTTTTGCATCATTTGGAGGTAGAAGGCATTGGTCTTTGAGTCAGAAGAACAGATTTAAGTCCTGGCTCCAATCTTTATTAACTTTGTGACCTACAGTAAGACATAAGACCACAGGAATAGAGCTAGAAAGGACTCTAGAAGCCATCTTGTTCAAATCTCCTGTTTTATAGATGAGGCAGCTATATGACAAAATCAAGGGAGCACCTGACCTGGAGTCATGAAGACCTGAGTTCATATCTGACCTCAGAAACTTACTAACTGTGTGACCCTGGGAAAGTCACTTAACTTTGCTTCAGTCTGTGTTCAATCAATATCAGTTCTTTCTTTGGAGGTGGATAGTATGCTTCATCATTAGTCTTTGAGATTGTCTTGGGTCCAATGTATAACTTTCAAAGTTGTCATGTTTGTGATTTGTTTGCTGGAGAAGGAAATGTCAAACCACTGCAGTCTCCTTGCCAAGAAAACTCCAAATGGAGCCATGAAGAGTCGGATGCAACTGAAAAACGACATAGATGAGGAAATTGTGATGTTTAAAATCTAAATTGTGTGATGGCTTTAAATTAGAAGCTTTAACACCAGTCTTTGGGCATTAGACATTTATTAAAGCATACAGGTATTCATGTAGAGTTCAGAAATTTAAGAAAAGGCCTATCTAGCCTAGAATTCCAGCTGGGTCGGGTTCTTCCTCAAGTCCTCTACCACAAGCCTGCTTCAATCACAAACTCCCCAGCAAACTGATTGTAGAAGCTTTTTATAGGTCTGGAGCATGGACGGTCCTCACACACTGCTTCAAGCTGTCATCCAAATCCATTGATCACTGGACTTTAAGGTGGTCTCGAGTTAAGTTCAAAGTCTAGCTTCTGAGAAAAATACCTTCTTAAGGGCTATCCAGGTGTGATTACAATCTAGTTAACTTGAAGTAGGTTAATCAGCAGTCAATCACTCTCACTGTAAACATTGTATTCATCCAGTATCTGGTAAATTCCTTAAAGGTCTGGCTTATATTTCATTTTGGTCTTTTACTCTAATGCCCACTCATAATTCATTACACATAGATGGCATTTAAATGCTTATTGGATTGAATTTATTCAGACCATTTTATTGGATTGGGAGCCAAATAAAATATAGATATCACCTCAATATTTCTAATCAGAGATATGGCATTTAAATGTATCTGTGCTTAAGTATTCTCATCCATAAAATGACTTAGGGGAGGGGTGCATGGAGGGCATGGACAATATTCCTTGGGAGTACCTAGAAGAACAACAACAATGGAAAAAGGAGTAATGGAAAGGCTAATTCTTTGTCACCACAAAACATGGATAGACTTCCATGAAATAATGAAGAGTTAAATGTACAAAACCAATAGAACAATGTATATAGTAAAAGCAATATTGTTTTTGTTGTTGTTTTGTTTTGTTTTTGGTGAGGCAATTGGGGTTAAGTAACTTGCCTAGGGTCACACAGCTAATAATTGTTAAGTGTCTGATGCCGGATTTAAATTCAGGTCCTACTGAATCCAGGGCCAGTGTTCTATCCACTGTGGCCACCTAGCTGCCCCAAGCAACATATTTTAAAGAATGACTTTGAGCAAATCAGTCATTTTGACTATTATAAATATGCAAATTAACTACAAAAGACAAATGAAGGAAAACACTACATCCAGAGAAAGAAATGATAAATAGAAGCATATATAAAATGATTTTATATATATATATATATATTTGTGTCTAATGGTAGCCCTTTATAGTGTAGGGAAAGGGTGGGGGAAAAAGAAGAAAAAAAATTTACACAATAACTTGATTATATATTTTAAAGGAATAGCAAGTAATACATAATAGATTTGCAGTTTCATGTATAATCATCTTATTATATTATGTTATGGAAATGCTTGTTTTATTCCATGAATGAATGAATTCATGAATTCATGAATGAAGGTGGAAGAGAACATAAAAGCCAAAACTGAAGGATCCTGGAAAGTACATAGATTAACCTGTTTGCCTCCTGTAACTGGGGCACAGAATTATTTTTTTAAATAATAAACATTTTTATTTAAAGTTTTGAGTACCATTTTCCATCCCTCCTCTCACCCCTCACAGAGGCAATAAGCAATCAGATATAGGTTTTGCATGTGCAGTTATGTAAATCATTACCATATCAGTCATTTTGTATAAGAAAACTTGAATAAAAGAAAAAATGAAAGAAAGAAAATGAAAAATAGCATGTTTCAGTCTGTGTTCCATCACTAACAGTTCTTTCTTTGGAGGTGGATAGTATGTTTCATCATTAGCCCTTTGGGATTATCTTGGATCATTTTATTGCTGAGAATAGTTATGTCATGCATAGTTCTTCATCAAACAATATTGCTGTCACTGTGCACAACATTATCCTGGTTCTGCTCACTTCACTATACATCAGTTCAAACAAGTCTTTCCAGGCTTTTCTGAAATCGTCCTGCTTTTCATTTCTTAGAGCACAACAATATTCCATCACAATCATATACCGCAGCTTGTTTAGCCACTCCCCAATTGATGGACATTCCTTTGGTTTCCAATTCTTAGCCACCACAAAAAAGAGCTGCTAGAAATATTTTTGTACAAATAGGTCTTTTTCTCTTTTTGTGGGTATGTCTTTGGGATATAAACCTAGCAGTGGTACTGCTGGATCAAACGCATTCACAGTTTTATAGCCCTTTGGGCATATTTCCAAATTGCTCCTCAGAATGGTTGGATTTGTTCACAGCTCCACCAACAGTGGATTAGTGTCCCAGTTTTCCCAAATTGGGGCACAGAATTCTAATCCACTTTTCTACCACTGATCCCATTCCACAATATTCTTAAATAAACACAGGAAACATCTGTCAGGTGCTATAGACACTTAATCTTATTTTCATCACTTTATAAATAGCATAGGGGGCAGCTAGGTGGCACAGTGGATAAAGTACCGGCCCTGGATTCAGGAGTTCCTGAGTTCAAATCTGGCCTCAGACACTTGACACTTACTGGCTATGTGACCCTGGGCAAGTCACTTAACCCCCACTGCCCTGAAAAAATAAATAAATAAATAGCCTAAAGACTTGGTTTCCTCCTCTGTAAAATGGAGATAATGCTATTTGTCCTACCTGCATCATAGGGTTGTTGTGAAAGCAAGATTTAGCACCCTTTGAAGATCTATAGAAATGTAAGCCAATATCACATATTCCTGGGAAGTTCACTGCTGGGTTCCTTTATTGTTCTTTTTAGTCATGTTGTTATTCAGATATTTCAGTCATATCTGATTCTTTGTGACCCCATTTGGAGTTTTCTTTCTTTTTTGTCATTTGGGGTTTTCTTGACAAAGATAGTAGAATGGTTTGCCATTTCTTTCTCCAACTCATTTTACAGATGAGGAAAAAGGGTTAAGTGACTTGCCCAGGATCATACAGCTTGTAAGTGTCTGAGGCTGGATTTGAACTCAGGAAGATGGGTCTTCCTGACTGCAGGCTTGGAACTCTACTGTGCCACCTAAAGATGATCATCATCCCTAGTACTGGTTCAGCACCCTGATTAGCTTCAAAATATTAATTAAGTGCAATATGTGTCCCCTAAGAAACTGGAAATCAACTTATCAGTAATTAACATGTTCCATTTTCTTATAGGATATGAGGTCTTCCTAAAATTATAGGTTGATCCTTTGCAAAGCCAATCACATTATAATGAAACCATGAGAGTACCACCCCTTTCCACCCAGAACAAGAATGCATTATCAAACACTGACCCAGTGGCAACATATAAGGTTAAGGGCAAGATCACTCTTGATTTATGATCTCTTCCAAATTCCTTTTTTCTCAGTTCCCAAGATGTGGGCCACCTCTATTTCAATCCTGCAAGAGAGCAGAAAATTGGCTTTCTGTAAATGACTGAAGCTGTAACCAGGACTTGGCAACTGGAACTTTATCCCAGAGTGCTAAGATAGAGGGCATTAAAAGCACTTGGAGGAAACAACAGAACTTAGTACTTAGCTTAGTGCTTATTAGATAAAATAGAAAACTATCAAATGTAGCTTCCTCCCTGGCTAAATCCTCCTCCCACCCCCATGGGTTTGCCCAAAGTGTAATTTATGCTGCCTGCCTATCCCAGTTTTATTACTCCTATAGCCTACTAAGCTAAGAATTCTTACCCATAATATTTTAAAACTAAATTTACATTTACAATATCCAGAAAAGCAACAGGCATTAAATAAACTTAGAGTTACAAAGTAATTCAAAAAGACACATTGCCTAGCTCTCCAATATTAGCTGCACATCTAGTCCAGATGTTTAATGATAAATTAATTATTCTACATTAGCAGCATGCCTCCAAATTCTACATGAACAGATACATTTCAAAGGAAAAATCTGTCCCTCTGCTGTCAGGAGTCCTGACTAGAAGACTGAGTTTTCAGATGTTTATATTCCGGTTCTAGATAAAACTGAACCTGGGTCAATGCCTTAGTGTCTAAGATATGTGATGTTTAAAATCTATATTGTGGTCACCTTAAATTAGAAGCTTCAGCACCAGTCTTTGGTCATTAAATATTTATTAAAGCATACAAATATTCACAAAAGAGTTCAGAAAGTTAAGAAAAAAAAGAAGTCCTACCTAGCCTAGAGTTCCAGCCTGGTTGGGTTCTTCCTCCAGTCCTCCTCCACGAGCATGCTTTAATCAGGAACTCTCAGCAAGCTGATTGTGGAAGCTTTTTATAGGTCTGGAACAGAGGCGGTCCTTACACGCTGCTTCAAGCTGATTGGTTGGCATCATCCAAATCCCTTGGTTCTGAAGGTGTTCTCAAGGTGTGATTACAATCCAGTTAACTTGAAGTAGGCTAATCAGCAGTTAATCACTCTCACTTGATTCAATAAGTCTAGATTAATCTCCAGGTGGATGCTTGAGTATCTGCTAAATCTCATTATTTCATCACAGATACTCCTCATTGGAGAATGCAAAACCACAAGGCTATAATTCCCCAAGGCATACTGTGTTGACTTACAATACATCCTTCTAAATTTTTTGTAGTAAGCTTAAAATATTCATGTAGTAGAATACAAATTGTCCAGATTTCATTTTAAATTTAAGTAAAAATTGATTTCTCACATGTCATATGATTAAAGTTATTACATAGGTTTCCAGTTTTGTTTTTTCAAACTTCATCTTTGAATCAGTTACCTAGCACTAGAGTTTAAGCAGTCAATAAAAACTAATCTTCCAAAACATATCATTTATTCAAAAACTATTTAACAGCTATTATATGAAAGGCCCTGGACTAGATGCTGGGAACCATGGTAATACAAACAAAATATGGTTTCTGCCTTTAAAAAGCTTCCAGTCTAACCCACATGTACAAAAATACTTATAGCAGCTCTCTTTGTGGTGGCAAAGAATTGGAAATTAAGGGAATGCCCATCAATTGGGGAATGGCTAAACAAGATGTGGTATATGAATGTAAAGGAATACTATTGTGCTGTAAGAAATGATAAGCAGGAGGAGTTCAGAGAAACCTAGAAGGACTTACATGAACTCATGCTGACTGAGAGGAGCAGAACCAGGAGAACATTGTACACAGTAACAGCAATATTGTGTGATGAACAATGGTGACAGATTTGGCTCTTCTCAACAGTGCAATGATTCAAAACAATTTCAAAGAACTCATGATAGAAAATGTTCTCAACATCCAGAAAAAAAGAACTGTGGATTATGAATGCAGATTGAACCATACTGTTTCTACTTTGGGGCTGGGGTTTTTTTTCTTCTTTTTTGAGATTTTTCCCTTGTGCTCTGATTGTTTCACAATATTACTAATGCAGAAATATGTGATTGTACATATATAACCTATATCAAATTGCTTTCCATCTAGGGGAGGAGGGAGGGAAGAAGGGTGGGAGAAAAATTTGGAACTAAAAATCCTATGAAAACAAATGTTGAAAACTATAAAATAATCAATAATAAAATACTGAAAAATAATAAAATACTTTTATTAAAAGCTTCCAGTATAATAAGGAGAGGTGACATATATAGATAAGCATAATAAAATTAGAAAATTAGTGATAAGCTTATACTAAATCACTTCTACATCCTTTACAACTCTAAATCAATGACCTTCTGATTATAAATACAAAATGCTAGGAATTCAGAAGAAGGAATTTTTTCATCAACTCTACCTCCAGGAAAAAAAAAGACACTAATAGTCATTGTTGGGTCCAATTAATCTAACGCAAAATCAAATATACAGCATTGTTTCAGCATGGCCACTTTTTCAGTCATGTATTCATCTCTATGTGAACTTTTGTTCCTATGGATTGTATCTATAAATACTTACCATATTAGACATTTTAATATTTTACAATATTATTATGAAAAGTTTCATTTTTCAGGTACCCTGAAAGGATCTCAGGCATCCTCAGAGGTTTCTAGACCATGCTGTGAGAACCATTCAGCTAGATCATTAGACCAAATCCCAAAATATGAAATTTATAGTCATATATAGAAAGTCTTACCCTTGGGTAGAATCAAACAACAAGAAAACATTAAGCACTTCCTATTTGCCAGACATAGGTCTAAGCTCTGGGATCACAAAGGAAGGCAAAAACAGACTCTGTCTCAAGTAGCTAACATTCTAATGTGGTACAAAAATGGGTTTCATATGTATAAGATAGTATGGGGGAGGACATCAATTAGATAACAACTGTTCTGAAAAGGATCTAGGGGAAGGGGGAGGTTAGTGGAGAGAAAGCTCAATATAAAGCACGAGTGTGATGTGGCAACCAACCACAAAAGCTAAAGTGCTATTGGGCTACATTGAGAGGTGTAACTTCTAGGACTGGGTATGTGAAGCTCCCCTGCACTTTACCTTTAACAGGCCTCATCTGGAATATTACATTCAGTTCTAAGGCATAGCATGTCCAGAAGAAGACAGTGGGAATAAGGAAGGTAATTGAGTTCTCACTATATGAAAACTGATTGATGGAACTGGTCATATTTTAGCATAGAGAGAACTTGAGAGAACAAGATGAAGGAGAGATTAATTTTATTCCATTTGTCCCCAAGAAACAACATGGTGTAGTGGACAGTCAGGAAGACCTGAGTTCAAGTCCTACCTTTGACACATACTGGTTATATGACCCTGTGTATTTCACTTAATCCTCTGAGTGCCCTAAGCAAGTCTTGAAGACTATAAATTGCAGAGAAAGAAATTGTCTGCATTGGCAAAGAGAGGCTTCTCTTCCAGAAATTCCTTGTACTAGTGAAACCACAGGTCCATTCAATTTCTTGTTGCTCAGTCATTTCAGTCATTTCCACTACTTCATGACCTCATTTGGGGTTTTCTTGGCAAAAATACTGGAGTGGTTTGCTATTTTCTTCTCTAACTTATTTTACAGATGCGGAAACTGAGGCAAACAGGGTTAAGTGACTTGCCCAGGGTCAGAGAGCTATTAAGTGTCCGAGGCTGGATTTGAAACCCAGGATGATGAGCCTTCCTGTCTCCAGGCCTGGCACTCTATCCACTGCACCACCTAGCTGTTCCAATAACCTATTACTGTTCCTCAATTTTGGCTCAGAGGACAGGTGGAAGTTGGTAGAATTTAGGTATGATGTCAGGGAAAACTCCCTAATAATTAGAGCTGTCCAAAAGCTGTCCTGTGTAGTGGAATAGGCTACATAGAAAGTTCTGGGTTCTTCCCTCCTTTGAGATCTTCAAACAGGAGCTAAACATTTAACAGCATTTGTTGGTTTTATTAGAGTGGGAATTCCTTTTGTAAAGACTTGGGACTACATGCCACTCAGATTCTTTCTAGCTCTCAAATTCAATTATTCTCTGATTCTCCAAATCCAGTATGTGTTCTCCTGCTCTAGGCTACCCTTTAAGTGTTATGTGGGATTTAAAGCTGAACAAGCCTTTGGATATCAGTTAATCCAACCCCTCCTATATTTTATAGTTGAGAAATATAAGACCCAAATAGTTGGAGTTATTTGCCTTAAGTTCACAGAACTAGCACATGGCAGAACAAAGTCATAAACCTCATAGAATGTGAGAGATAGAAAGAAACATCTGAATGTCCAGGTCCCACATTTTAAAGATAGCTTACATTAGCATACTCCTTTAAGGTTAGCCAAGTACTTTCCTCCAACAAAAGTGGGAGATAGGCAGAAGAAATGTCATTATCTCCACTTGACAGAGGAGGACAAATAGCCTCAGAAAGGGCAAGTGATTTATTTTTTGGTCTTTGGCCACATTTTGGGAAATTTTCCCTAAATATGTATCGTCTGCCTCTTTACCTTATAGGGTACATTTGTGTAGAGTGAGCCAAGATATGGGGGAGGGGATCCTGATCCAGTAAGGACTGGGGATGTGATTTTGGCATTCATCTATGGACAGGTGGTAATTGAAATTATGTGAGTAGTTGAGCTTCCTGAGGAAGGGAGTACAAGGGGGAAAAGAACTAATTACTGAAGCCAGGGGAAGCCTTGGGGTTTAGTCTTTATTGTACTTGAGAACTCTGCATCAGAATAAATTGTACCCCTCCATTTAACGTCAAATAACTGGATTTCAAGTCAAAGTCTTAGGATAAACTGATGCAAACAAATATATCATATGTCTCCTTCTTTTCCTGCCTTTATTGTTGTGGCATGATAAATATTCCTAAGATCATCATTTTGGAGCTGAAAAAACCTTGTAAGTCATCAAGTCTAGCTTCCTCATTTTGCAAATGAGGAAACAGAGGCTTAGAGAGGTGAGGTTATTTGCACAAGGTCATTTAGATAATAACTGTAGTAAGAGATGGAATTAGAACCCAGTTTTTCCTGACTCCTGACTTCCTGACTCCTAATAGTACTGCCTATTTCTACTGTGGCCAGAAGAAGATGAACATAATTCACTTGAAATGGGAGTTCTAAGATTTAACTAATGATTTTTAGTCTAAGGCCAAGGGAGAGATAAAGCAGTGATGAGGTCGCAGCCAAGTAGATGATGTCAAAGGGAAGCCTAAGAAGATTGGTCTGCATGACCATATTTACTCTTTGGGAAAAACTGAACTGGTGTGCATCCAGACCAAGTACTGTGATATGTTTTCAAAGAAGCAGAATTCAGAAAACTGATGATTCTTCTGGGAAGGAGAAATTCAATGATGGGATTATAGTTATTAAAATTCTATAATAAATCCAATTTCAAGTTTGCAAGCTGATAATATGCAAAACTGGGTTGATAGGGAGTATATAAAGGTCAACAGATTTTCTTACAATTTCACAGCTAATTTCAGCAGGCATAAATATATTTGTTTTCATTTTTAATAACCCAATCAATTTTGTGTGGCACCATGGAAACAGCACCACACTGGGAGTCAGAAGGCAAATATCACAATCCTGATTCTGAAACTTCAGTAGCTATGTGAACTTTGACAAGCCACTATCGTTCCCTGGGCCTCATTTTCCCCATGAACAGATTGAGAAGGTTAGAACAGGTCAATCAACAAACTTGATTAAGTGTTTACTATGTTCCAGGCACTTTGCTAAGTGCTGGAAATACAGAGACAAAAGTGAGACAGTACCTGACCTCAAGGAGCTTACATTTTAAGAAAGAGATAACACACATATAAGGCAGTGGTGGCCAGGGAAGTGAATTTTGGTCTCAACATTTAAAGGGATAGTGAGCAGAGTTGTAGAGTAAGAGACTGCCCTACCATTTCCATTAAAATGGTAGCAGTGATTAGGAAAAGGGGGAAATTGGGGAAAGAAAAGGAGGGAAAGGGGAAGAATAAATGGAAAATACATATGTAGTAGGGCATATGACAAGGTAAGGTAGACATGGCTGGGTGGGATATGAAACAAAATCTGGGAATCTAAATGCAGATGCTCTCTATAATCCCTTTCTATCTGCAAAACCGTATGGTTCCATTACTCTTCACAAGTACTCTCAGATCTTTTATAACAAGCAAGCAAAAGAAAAATGGAGAGAGAATGGCTATTTAAAATCCAATGACACACAATATGACTAATATGGAAATATGTTTTGCATGACTTCACATGTGTAATCTACATCAAATTGCTTGCCTTCTCAAGGAGGGAGGAGGGGAGAGAAGGGAGAGAATTTTTAAATGTGCAATTGAGAAACATAGAAATTGAAATAGAGAAAGAATAAAATAAATAGAAATATGGAAATAAATACAGAAATTTCTCAATAAATTGAATAATATAGAAATAAATAAAATATATTGGGGGAAAATATAGCCAATGACAGTGATTTCAGTTTAAATTAAGTATCTCTGTCCATATCCCAAAGAACAATGGCATTTAAATACCATCTATTCCATGTCACAGAAGGGGAGTGCTAGGAAAGATTCAGACACCCACTTAATATTTTATTTTATTTTATTTTTTGCGGGGCAATGGGGGTTAAGTGACTTGCCCAGGGTCACACAGCTAGTAAGTGTCAAGTGTCTGAGGCCAGATTTGAACTCAGGTACTCCTGAATCCAGGGCTGGTGCTTTATCCACTGCGCCACCTATCCGCCCCTACCCACTTAATATTTTAAAAGTGTATTTCCAAACACATTTATACATAATAATCATCAGTTAATTATGAATTTATATAGAGTAGTGTAGACTATAAAATAATATACCTGGATTTTAATTTTTACCACATAGAAACTTAAAAATAATAACCAGTTGATCTCTGGGCTAGGATGTTAATCAATATTCTAAGTTCCCAAGTAAAATTATAGCCCTGGTTTTTTTGCAAAGGGGTCTAGACCTTTGATTCCACTGGTTTAAGGAGTTTTCACTAAGGAAATTCTTTCTACCAATGCAGATCTGTAACTTCTCTGCCACTTATCATAAAAAGGTCACCTAGGGCACAGAATAACTTAGCTAGGGTCACATAACCAGTACTCTTCAGACAGAACTTGTATACCAGTCTTTTGAGTCCATAGCTCTATTCACTATGCTATGCTGCTTCTTGCATTAATAATTGCAAAATAAACCAGCTACATGGACAATATTTGCATACATGGCAAGAGGAAAATCCTTCCATGGTGCTCCTATTATTCTGATTCTTTGTTGTTTGCCATTTATTGACTTTTGGTCTTAACCTTCAATACCCTGAGTACTTTTCAGGAAATTGGGGAATTTTACTCGGTAGGAGTTTCATTGAGGTTGGTATTGCGGCAAATATAGTATTATGGTTTGTTGTTGTTCAGTCATTTTCAGTCATGTCCAACTTTTGCTGACCCCACTTGGGGTTTTCTTGGCAAAGATAGCGGAGTGCTTTGCCATTTCCTTCTCCAACTCATTTTAGAGATGGAAATTGAGGCAAGCAGAGTTAAGTGACTTGCCCTGGTCACACAGCTAGTAAGTGTCTGAGGCCGGATTGGAACTCAGGGAGATGAGACTTCCTGACTCCAGGCCCCACACTCTGTGCGCTATGGTGCCACCTAGTTGCCCCAGTCTTATGGTGCTTAAGATCCAGAGTTCTTGATCTAGGATCCAAAGACCTAGATTTTAAGGGGTCAATAAACTTGGATGGGGGGAGGGGAGAATTACAATTTTATTTTCTCTAACCTGTAAATGAAATTTGGTGTTTTCTTCACATTATCTGAGAGGGGAGTCATTGGCTTCACCAGACCAACAAAGGAGTTAATGAGGTATCTGTCATACTCAGAAATATCCCATATTAAATCAGCAGGGCTTTAGCATCAAAAGAGAACTAAAGTTGGAGTTTTGTGATATAAGAAAGCAACCCTGGATCTAGTGTTCAGAGGTCTGAATTAAAATTTGAGCGTAGTGGCCTTCTGACCATGGGAAAGCTCATTAACTCCCTGGCATTCAATTTTCTCATCCATAAAATAGGCACAATATTCTCACCATGCTTCTGTGATATATAAATGTGAGCTGATTTGACCAAGGTAGGTTCTAAAGACAGCTGGTATAGGTGACTGTCCACATGGTGGTATCTGAAATGCCTCCTGTGTCCTAACCTTACAAATGTTTCCTTTGTCTGATAACTGATCCCTTAAATAGGACTTTTTTCTTTTATTCTATTAACCTTAAGGCTTTTATCTTAGTAAAATGCTAATAGGCCTGGGACAAGCTTTACTCTGAGCTGTAACAATTGATTATGAAAATGTTTGAAGTCCTATATTGGGGAAGGGAGCAGGGAGAAAAGAGAGCATGAGAGTCCTGGGATCCTGAGGGGAGTGAGATGTGTCCCAGAAGGAGAGATAAAGGTGCATAAAAGGGAGAGGTTCAGATAATAAAGACAAATCTGCTCCAAATTGTCTTTGGGGACTACTTTGACCTGGTCAGATCCAACTCTTTCAGCAAAAACTCTGAAGGAGCCATATTTATGTTCATAATGGTAGGTTAAAGTTTTTGTTTTGTTTTGTTTTTTCACAGAAGGGAAAGATAATTGAGTAGGTCAGAAATTTCCAGGCTCTCCAGATTTTCTCCAAAAAAGGGCAGAAAATCTCCACAAAATGAATGTAGAGCAGGAAAAATAAAGGGTAAAGCAGTTGTTCTCCTAAGACATCTTTAGAGGACCTCAGAGAAGACCCCAAGGACTGAGGTTTGGTATGAGTGAAGTGTAAATTAAAAATAAAGTTTTAAATAATTTTTAAAGTTTTTAATTAATAAAAATCTTTTTAAGTTCCCTCTTAATCATTCATTCATATCACATTCTGACAAGTTCTACCAAGCAAAAAAAAAAGACTTTTTCAATAGTACAGGCCTCTAAAAAGGAGTCCATTTCTTTCATTCAAAAATAGAAATTTTGTCTCAAAATTGCCGAGTTTAGAAAGGTCCATGATCAGGTAGATTGGCTGTACGGAGATGAGTTTTTTAACCAAAAAGCAACCCTCAAAGACAATCTACCAAACCATAAGGCGCTGCAATCTGAGTCAAGAGATAGAATACTCACACCTATGAAACTAAATATCCCTGAATTATTGAAATATAACATTGTACCTGTCTGTACCAAATCATTGGGACATAAAGGGGTTTTTCACAATATATTAATGTTAATAATAAAAATGAATTAATAATAGCATTTATATGGTACTTGAAAGATTGCAAATTGCTTCTAAAATATTAACACATTTGATCCTCACAATAATCATAAGAGGTGGTCACTATTATTATCCCCATTTTATAGATGTGGAAACTGAGGCAAATAGAGGTTGTCACTTGTGCAGGGCCACAGAGTGTTTGAAATCAGATTTGAACCCAAATCTTCCTTTCTCCAGGGCTTATATACTGTCTCCTAGCTGCCAAAAGATTCAGGCAGACCTGTAGCCAATAATGTTCCATCATAATCTCATCCCATGTTTTGTTCAGCCATTCCCCAACTGATGGGCATCTCCTCAATTTCGAATTCAACTTTTTGGTTTTTATCTCTTTTTGGTTACTGACCTAGTTTATAGCATTTATAGTATCACATTTAACTAACAGAAGGCTTAAAATGAAACACTCAGAGGCAAGAGAATAGGGGAATACCCCTAAAGGGAGGAAGGGATTTAAGACAAAGGATAGTAGTAGGTCTCATTTATTACAGATGCTAGATACAACCAGTTTCATTCATCAAAAGGGTCATTACTGGATCCTCAGCTGTGGTGGTTTTTGGTATAGGGTTGGAAAGGAATCATTTTTAAATGTTTAACAACCAACTTTCTGAAAATGCAAGATTCACTTTTGGGGGGGGGGGCAATGAGAGTTAAGTGACTTGCCCAAGGTCACACAGCTAGTAAGTGTCAAGTGTCAGGTCCCAGATTTGAACTCAGGTCCTCCTGAATCCAGGGTCATTTCTTTATCACCTAGCTGCCCCCTAGATTCATTTTTTTTTGCGGGGCAATGGGGGTTAAGTGACTTGCCCAGGGTCACACAGCTAGTAAGTGTCAAGTGTCTGAGGCCGGATTTGAACTCAGGTCCTCCTGCATCCAGGGCCAGTGCTCTATCCACTGCGCCACCTAGCCGCCCCCCTAGATTCATATTTAATGATTAATATTTTCTCCATCATTTTCTTATGTCTAAACAATCAACAAAATAGTAAATCAAGTTCTTATTTGTACCATTTATTAATTTCCAAGTTGTAAATGCTCATTCAAAAAATTTAACATTCAGCTCTTGTAAGCTGGTACGATCTGACTCCAGCACATCCCTGATTATTCCTATATTGTGGCATCTTTATAATTTTGATTTTCATGTATCTCATTATTAGTTATTTGGATCAATGTTTTGCATAGTTGTCAATAACCTACAATTATTCTGGCTCCAGCACACCCCTACTTTTATGCCATAGTCAATATAGGAAAAGTCTTGGTGTAGGAAGTCATTAAAGCTCCTTTATAACAGCCACCTTTTTTCCCATTTATTTAGAATTTTATTTTTTTCCCAAATTACATGTAAAAACAATTTTAACATTGATTTTTAAAACTTTGTTCCAAATTCTCTTCCTCCCTCTCCCTCACCCTCGTTAAAAATGCAAACGATTCAATATAAGTTATACATGTGTAGTCATGCTAAACATTTTCACATTAGTCAGATTGTGAAAGAAAACAGACAAAAAAAAACTTAAGAAAAAGGAACTAACAAAATATGTTCCAATCTTTATTCTAACACAATCAGTTCTTTCTCTGAAGATGGATTGCATTTTCATAAGTTCTTCAGAGTTATCTTGGATCATTGTATTGCTGAAAATAGCTAAGTCATTCGTAGCTGATCATCTTACAATATTGCTGTTACTTTGTATACAGTACATTTCACTTTGCATCAGCTCATGTAAGTCCTTACAGGTTCTTCTGAGAGCATCTTGCTCATCATTTATTATAGCACAATAATGTTCCATCATAATCTCATCCCATGTTTTGTTCAGCCATTCCCCAACTGATGGGCATCTCCTCAATTTCGAATTCAACTTTTTGGTTTTTATCTCTTTTTGGTTACTGACCTAGTAATTATAAAACCCTATGCAAGGGTTTTATAGTCTTTTGGCCATAGTTCCAAATTGCTCTACAGAATGTTTGAATCAGTTTACATCCTCACTAACAGTAAAACAGGGGCAGCTAGGTAGCGCAGTGGATAAAGCACCGGCCCTGGATTCAGGAGTACCTGAGTTCAAATCCGGCCTCAGACATTTGACACTTACTAGCTGTGTGACCCTGGGCAAGTCACTTAACCCCCATTGCCCTGCCAAAAAAAAAAAAAAGAGCAAAACAGACACCTTTGGCACAGTAATCCTTTGATAACCCAGTAACACTTCTACACTACTATGAAGCACTAGAGTAGGACTTTGGATCATCAACCATATTGTTACCTTCATACATGCTATATTGATATTTCAGTCCATAAAATAAAGAACAAAAACAATAAAATATCATTTTATAATATTCAATATCCTGGCCAATTCCCTCATATAAGTGAACTTTGGTTGGCCACATATCTGAAATGATACTTTTTTTTTTAAGAATAAGAGATATCAACTCATTCATCTTTGTCATTCCAGATCCAAAACATTTCAAGTGCCTCATTAGCTGTCCTCAGTCTCCATTATCTTTCCTGCAGCAATGATAACTACAATTGGTTCTATTGAAATATGCCCAACAAACATTTCATAGAATCAAAGAATCTTAGCACCAAAAGGGACCTCAGAACTCATCTATTTTACAGAAAACCACAGTCCTCTCCAAGAAAGAAAAAAAAAATCAGTAAACAACATGGCGGAGTGGAAGAAGAGGAGTAGACTTAGAATCAGAACAAGACTTTAAAATCAGCTTCTTACTACCTGTGTGACCTTGGGCAAATCACTTTAAATGTCTGTACCTTTATTTCTGCGTTTATAGGGAGGGTGTTGGAATAAATGATCCTTAAGATTCCTGCCAACTCTATGGCCTGTGATGAAACAATTTGCCCAAGGTGACATTATGAGTAGTTGTCAGAGCTTGGAGTCAAACCAGGGTTCTTTCCACTCTTCCATCATGCTTTCCTTCAACCCTATTAAATGAGAGGACCATAATATCCTGAAGGTTTTAAGTCCCCAATGAAGACTAAAAACTCGATGTGTATTCTTGATCTTTATTTCTTTGTATTCATATTTCCAAATATTTAGTAATAAAAGTTTTTTTCTGCTGCTCTAAACTATCAAATTGTTTTTAAAAATGAGACATTCTGCCCGTCATTATTCTGTCATGAATTTGAATCTTTATATTTGTGTTACAGTTAATTTTCTATCCCATGCTGCTCAAATTCCATCTGAAAGCTATGTTACCTGTTTTGGCAGTTTTTATTCAAACAAAATCATTTCCTATTCCTTTTAAAGCACAAAATGTTCATCTATAGCAGTAACAGTAACATATGTCCTTTAACAGTTGGTTTAAAGTTTCTCTTTATACAAAGGTACTTTTTAATGCTTGTTTTAGCACTAAAATCCTCCATATTAAAAGACCTTTAAAAGAAATGGTACATTGCATACAATTCCTGTTCTTAATTAAAAATCAGTTGAGTTGAACTTTCTATACACCTGTCACAAAGAAAAAAGAAAAAGTCAAACTAAAATAAGTTTAACTACTTTATACTTATATGTAGCCCTTGGAAGATATTTTTCCAGTATGTTAGCAGGCTCGTATAGGAAAAAAAATTCTTTACTCCTGCTTTATGATATATCTTTTATGTTCTTAACTCTATGTCTTTCCTCATGGTATTGTGTGCCTCCAGAATGTTCTCCTTCACATCTTAACTTCATGAAAAGTGGGAACAAGGGCAATCACCTAATATTCTAGTTATTTATGTGTATGTTCCTCTACTAAATTATAAGTCCCCTTAAAGACAGAAAGTATACCTAATGCATATTTGTTACCCCTATAGTACCTAGCACATCACCTTGTACATGATACAGATGCTTAGTAAGTTTTAAGTGATATGATGAATGGCTTCAGACGGTCTCTAGGGAAGTAAAATGAAAGATGTCAAGATAAAAAATGGAAGCCAAAAAGCAATGATGGGTCTGCACCACCTCAAATGCCTATGATTTCAAAAGCGTTAGCTCCCATAGGCAGCGACCTGCTTTATTCACCATTTGGATTATTATCATCTCCAACTACAGAGCAATTTCACTCCCTCCACTAAACATTTGTTTAAATTTGTCAGCTAAGTGACATTCAGAGAATATGCTTTGTCAAGAATGCAGCAAAAGAGACATCTCAGGATTATGAAGCAGAGTTGGCTTATATAGTAGTTTGCAAACATCTAAACTAAAAATTGTCATATCTCAAGCAAAAATTATGAACAGTGTTAAAGTTAACACAGATGATTTTAGGGGAAGAACAATATGTGCATTTGGGGCACATGGCAGATCCACAGAATCATTTCCAAGCCATAATCTATATCCCAAGTAAATATTAAACCAGACATTAAATAGTTCAACTGCCTCGGTTTCTATGTACACTTCACCCATTCATTTTGCTACTGCTATTATGCATGGATTCAGAAATTCAATGCTTTAGGGCTATGGAAGGGAAGGAGAGAACTGAATTAATGCAACGAGTAGGCAAGATTACCTAGAGTGATATCAAAGAGCACTGATCTTGGAGTCAGATTATCTGGATTTTAGTCTCATTTCCATCACTTATTATCTATCAGAGCCATAAGTTGGAATACTTTCTCTTGGGGAAAAAACCATTGGGTTGGGAGAAACAATGAGAGAGACAGTAGGCTATGAGTATGGAACAGAAATCAGAATAATTCTGGGTGTTGTCCAGGATAGGGGGATGATCTTACCCTTGCTTTAGTGGTGATTAGGCAAAGAAAAGAAAGGTAGGTCACAATGAAGGTTAGAGGGGTTAGCCCACAGTTGTTTGTACCATGTGGCGATGTCCAGCAACAACAGGACCCCAAAACAAGTCAGAGAAAGGTCAACCTTGAGGAGGAAATGTGCAACCTCGGAGGATGTTGGTACCCTAGGGCCTATGAGAATCAGGGTGCTGCCCCTGCTGAGAAAGACATTGTGAGAACCAGGTCGACACCCTCTTGAAAAGAAAGCATGTGACTAGCGTCTGGCATCTGCCAGGCATCCAGAAGTTACTCATAGACCACCTGTAAGTCATGTCAATCAATGGACCAGCCAATTAGCTTGGAGCTGTGTGTGGGGAATGCTCTTCTTCCAGTCCCACTGGAAGCTTCCACTGGAACAGACTGATGATTGCTCTTTTTTGTTCGAGAACAAGTGTGTGGTGGCAGGGCAGGCAGAGTAAACAAATCACCTAACTTTCAGAACTTCATATGTTCTCTTTGAAAGCGTGGATAGCTAGGTGAAGGCGGCTTTCTCTCTCTCTCTCTCTCTCTCTCTCTCTCTCTCTCTCTCTCTCTCTCTCTCTGTCTCTCTGCTAACCCCTAATATACTTTAATAAACACTTAAAAGCCTAAATTGTTTCCCAATTTATCAGTAAACTTAGCTAGTTCTCCCACACACACAGGGGTGGGGGGGTGGGGAGGGGGTGCCGAGAAGATAAGATGATCACACATTAGATTTTAAATATCACAG
Organism: Dromiciops gliroides; assembly: GCF_019393635.1. Taxonomy (NCBI): domain Eukaryota; kingdom Metazoa; phylum Chordata; class Mammalia; order Microbiotheria; family Microbiotheriidae; genus Dromiciops; species Dromiciops gliroides. The sequence goes on from NC_057861.1 coordinate 261,749,149, forward strand.
GCCCCATGCCCTATTCACCTCATGCTGATAGTTATGTCTGTTATCTATATTACCTTGGACAAATCACTTAAATTCCAAGAACCTAGTGTTCTTTCTTAAATCGGGGTTAAGACTTGCCCTATCTATATTGCATGTTTTAGTAGACAAAGGGAGCTGACAAACTTTCATGGTGTAGGAGTCTACATGTCCCAAAATTATGTAAATATGCACCAATAACTGAGTTCATAGACATTTGTTCCATTAGCCTGCTTCCACTGATAGGCCCTATGATTGATATGAGGAAAAAACTAATAAGAATATAGAAGAAATGCACACAAAATGCTCAAAGAAATGTAGAGAGGAAGATAATGGTTTCAGCTAGAGGGGGTCAGCAAAGGAGGAAAGGAGGAGGTGACACTTGAATTTGGTCATGCTATGGCAGAAATCTAGAGGAAGTCTATTTCAAACTTGGGGAGCTATGTGTAGGAATGCTCAGAGATGTTCAAAAAGAACCATTTGCTGTATGGAGTAAAAAAAAGCATTTAATTCATCAGAAAAGCAATTAAATAACTGGCAACAAAGGATGTTGAACATATTTATCTACCTCTAAGAGCTGAAAAATGTACTCCCTTGAGACAATAGAAAGATACCCACCATCTTAAAAAGTACTATTCATTGAGAGAATTCTACATGTTCACATTTGGTTTAATTATAACAACATTGTTGTTGATTTTTGTAGAGTAAAGAGGGCTTATTAAAGCTGAGTCTCAAGTCAGATAATTTGGATTTGCCCTTGGCCAGATTATCCATGTCTTTTCTGCAAATCCTTGTAATCCTTGTGTCCAAGATTCACTCATTATGTAAAGGGCCCAGGCACAATTTTGGAGATTTTCTCATTCTCCTCTCATTGCCTCCATCCAGAAATACTAGAGAAATCTCTGAAGGTTACATTGTGCATACACACACACACACGTATGCATACCCCTGACTACTTGTGAGTATTATTGTTGCTGTTGAGTCATTTTAGTCATGTCCAATTATTGATGATCCAATGTGGAGTTTTCTTGGCAAAGATACTAAAGTGGTTTGCCATTTCCTTCCCCAGTTCATTCTACAAATGAGGAAACTGAGGCAAACAAAATTAAGTGACTTGTCCAGAGTCACACAGCTAGTAAGTGTCAGGCTGAATTTGAACTCAGATATTCCTGACTACAGATCCAGTGCTCTCTGAACTGTTCCACCTAGCTGTACTTGTGATTATACAGTTCACAAAGTTAAAGAATGTAAGTTTTATTAACTGATAAAAAAGAGAATTCACAGCTAAGCTCTTAGAAAAATAAGCAGACATACTCCAACAAGTAACATTCTTCCAAAGAGCTATATACAACCTCAGCAATTTATAGTCCTAAAGAAGCAGGCTGTTCCCTAGCTGCTCTCAGCAGGTGCTGCCAGATAGAGTTTCTCCTAGTTAGTCAGCTACTCTTCCTGTTGTTCTATATAGTTTCCCTATTATGTCTAGTCCCATCATCCTACCATTCACCCAGGCTCAACACCTAGGTATAATCTTCAATCCCTTACACTGTATCAACCCTCATATCCATTCCATTGCCAAGACCTATGGATTTTGCTTTCCTGATAACTCTCACATACACTGTCCCGCTATCCTTTGACAACAAAACGACCCTGCAATAGCCCTTCACCAACTAACATCTGGACTCTTGCAATAGTCACCTGGTTGATCTCTTTGCCTCAAGACTCTCCTCATTCCAATCCATCCTCCCCTCAATTGTTAAACTTATCTTCCTAAAACACAAGTCCAATCATGTTCCCACTACCACCCCCATTCAATAGATTGTGGTGACTCCCAGACACCTCCATGATCAAATATAAAATCCTCTGGCCTTCAGAGTCCATCATAATCTGCCATGTCCCATTTTTCCATTCTTCTTATACCTTACTCACCCCCATGTACTCTGCAGTACAGTGACACTAGTGTCCTCATGTTCTTTGCACAAGACACTCCATCTCTCCACAATGGGGTTTTATGCATTTTCCCAAGCTGTGCCCGATGCCTGGAAAGCTCTTCTTCTTCAACTCTGCCTCTGGCTTTCCTGGCTTCTTTCAAGTGTCAGCTAAGATCCCACCTTCTATAGAAAGTTTCTCCTGACCTCTGCCCCTTAATTTTACTGCCTTCTCACTGTTGAATTCTTCCTATTTATTTTGTATATGGTTTATTTGTACAAGTTGCTTACAGATTGTTTTCCCTTTTAGGCTGTGAGCTCCTTGAGAGCAGAAACTTTTGCCTTTCTTCTTCTCTCCAGAAGTTATTACAGTGCCTGGCTCTTTCCAAAGTTACACAGAGCAACTAACAGCAGGTGGAGGTTTTGTGCTGTAAGTGTTCTTCCTATAATTCTGCATACCTTCTAACAGGCAGTATCAAGTATGGCTGACTCTCCGTACTGGCTTTTTCTGCAGATCAGCATCTTCTATTCCTACAATTCTCTGATTGGCATCAGTAAGTATTCTGAGGTAAGGCCTAATTCTGCCAAAGTGAATCTTCTCTATCATCAGGTGCGTCCTTTGCCACCCTTCTATGGTAGCAAAAAAAGAATATACATTTAAATATATATTTACATTTAACACATATAAAAATAATTCACAAAATACACTTAAAATGTTTTCCACAAAAACGAGAATATATTGTACTTAATCCTGAAAATCAAAGGAGAATTAACAAAAATGAAAGCAAAAAAGAAAGCTATGATGAACTGATAAGTAAAACAAAGAACTAGTTTAGTTTAAAAACTAAAAAGCTAATCTAATGTTTAAAAGAGAGGGGAAAATCAAATATCAAAAACAAAAAAGGATAATTCACAGGGGCAGCTAGGTGGCACAGTGGATAAAGTACTGGCCCTGGATTCAGGAGGACCTGAGTTCAAATCCAACCTCAGACATTTTGCACTTACTAACTGTGTGACCCTGGTCAAGTCACTTAACCCTCATTGCCCAGCAAAAAAAAAAATAAATAAGTGGATAGATAGATAAGTAAGCAAATGAATGAATGAATGAATGAATACACTGAAATCAAGGCACATTTAGTGGGTACTTACCATGTGCCAGATATTGTGATGGGTACTCAGAATACAAAGAAAAAATAAAAGGTTTTTTTTTTTTTTTTAGTGAGGCAATTGGGGTTAAGTGACTTGCCCAGGGTCACACAGCTAGTAAGTGTTAAGTGTCTGAGGCCGGATTTGAACTCAGGTACTCCTGACTCCAGGGCCGGTGTTCTATCCACTGCGTCACCTAGCCGCCCCTAAAAGTTTTTTTTAAAAGGGATAGTTCACAACAATTTAAATAAAGGAAACTGTTTTTGCACAATTATATGCCAAGAAAACTAAAAGCTTTAATGAAATGGATGAATATTTATTTATTTTTTCATTAAAGTGTTTTATTATTTTCCAGTTACATGTAGAGATAGTTTTCAATGTTTGTTTTTATAAGATTTCTTGTTTCAAATTTTTCTCCCTCCATCCCCTCACTCGCCCCTCCCCAAGACAACAAGCAATATGATATAGGTTATACATGTACAGTCACATTAAACATATTTCTGCATTAGTCATGTTGTGAAAGAAGAATCAGAGCAAAAAAGAAAAACCTCAAAAAAAGAAAAAAATAGAAATAGTATGGTTCAATCTGCATCTAGATTCCATAGTTCTTTTTCTTGATTTGGAGAGCATTTTCCATCATGAGTCCTTTGGAGCTATCTTGGACCATTGTATTGCTGAGAAGAGTCAAGTCTATCACAGTTGATCAACATACAATGTTGTTGATACTGTGTACAATGTTCTCCTGGTTCTGCTCATCTCACTCAGCATCAGTTCATGTAAGTCCTTCCAGGTTTCTGTGAACTCCTCCTGCTCATTGTTTCTTACAGCACAATAGAATTCCATTACATTCATATACCACAACTTGTTTAGCCATTCCCCAATTGATGGGTATCACCTCAATTTCCAATTCCTTGCCACCACAAAAAGAGCAGCTATAAATATTTTTGTACATGTGGGTCCTTTTCCCTTTTTTATGATCTCTTTGGGAAAATACCTAATTGTGGTATTGCTGGGTCAAAGGGTATACACAGCTTTATAGCCCTTTGGGCATAATTGCAAATTGCTCTCCAAAATGGTTGGATCAGTTCACAGCTCCACCAACAATGCATTAGTATTCCAATTTTTCCATAGCTCCAACATTTATTATTTTCCTTTTTTGTCATATTAGCCAATTCAATAGGTGTCAGGTGATACCTCAGAGTTGTTTTAATTTGCATTTCTCTAATCAATAGTGATTTAGAGCATTTTTCTATACAATAAATAGCTTTGATTTCTTCAATGAATATTTAAAAGAATGCAAATAATAACACAAATGCTACATTATAGGATATGAAGACAGAAACTTTCCTCCTGTAGTAATTATATTTTTTATACTTTGGATGTCAAATCAACCACGATTTTTTTAAGTGTCTACTGTGGGCCAGACACTGTGCTAAGCACTGGAGATTCAAAGAACATCAAAGTCCCTGAGCTCATTCAATCATGTAAACAAATGTGTATAACAAATTATATATAGCATAAATTGGGTATAATCTCAGAGGAAAAGCAGCAGCATGAAAGAGAGTTGGGAATCACATCTTGAAGGACACAAACTTTAGCTGAGACTTCAAAGAAACCAGAAGGTGGAATTGAGGAGGGAGAGAGTTCAAGGTATGGAAGGCAGTCAGTGAAAATTCCCAGAGTTGAGGAGATAGATAATAGCATTCAAGGAACAAAGCACCAGTATCAAGGACTGCAGAGAAAATGGCAGGGAGTGAGGTGGAAGAAGACTGGACAAGTAGGAAGGAGTCTTATGCAATTTTCACATTGATTTATAATTCTTTTTTTTTTTTTTTAGTGAGGCAATTGGGGTTAAGTGACTTGCCCAGGGTCACACAGCTAGTAAGTGTTAAGTGTCTGAGGCTGGATTTGAACTCAGGTACTCCTGACTCCAGGGCCGGTGCTCTATCCACTGTGCCATCTAGCTGCCCCAGCAGCTATAATTCAATATTCAATATTCTAATGGATCTGTAATCTCATCAGTGTCAGTGTTCTCCCATGGTATTCATTTATAGCTTTTAAACACGGTCATTTATATTGCATGTTACATTGAAAAGAAGACTACACTTAGGAGTTAGAAGAAATGGACTTTAGTCCCACCTTTAACACAAACTAATGGTTAACTTCAGATAAGTCACTAACCCTCTTGGGATGTAGTTTCTTACCCCAGAAAGTGAGAGAGGTTGGAGTAAAGGATACATTTTAATAAATAAAACTTTTAAGCACTCACTGTCTCAGACATCCTAATAAACACAACTAGAGAGCAAAGAGGATAGTGTACTGGACTCGAAGATAGGAAGACCTTAGTTCAAATCCTGCCCCAAATATCTATGAAGCTATCTGACCCAAAATCTGGGTAATTTAACCTACCTGTGCCTCATCTGTAAAATGAGGGGATTGGACTCAGTGACCTCTAAGGATCCTGACAGCTCTAAGTCTATGATCTTATTTAGGAGTAATTTGAAATAAGAAATCTTTAAAATCCCTTCTACCTGTATGATTTCTGTGCTATTCCAATCAATAGGAAAGTAAAGAATAAACTTTATTACATTCGTGAACTTTGGTGAGCTAACATACTTATGAAGGATTCTACATAGTATTTAACATGTGTTTCAAATCATTATTAACCTAGGCTCTATAGATTATTTCTTATTGTGTTGCTTCCTACTAAGTAGATTTATATTTATATTATAAAAATAGTTTAGGACATTTAAAACAAAAAAGGTCAGTCCCTGACCCCAGAAAACTTACTTCTACAGGGGCTGAAGGGTAAGGGAGAGAGGGAGGACATGCATACATATTAAGAAGGCTCAAAAATATATTCAAAGTATCCACAAGGTAATCTTGGGGAGGAGCCACTCCTAGAGGGAATAACTCAGTGGATCAAGAAAGATTTCAAGTAGGAAGTGCTGGAACTACTCTTTGAAGAATGCTAGACATTCTAAAAAGCAAAGGAAAGGATTGAGTTCATTTCAAAGAACAAAAAATAATAGATTTTATACAGTACTTTAAGGTTTGGAAAGCACTGCATAAACATCTCATTTTATCCTCCCAACAACCCTGTGGGGTAGATTCTGTTGTCCCCATTTCGCAGATAAGGAAAGTAAGACAAATGGAGGAAAAGTGGCTTGTGCAGGGCCACACAGTAAGGTTCTGAGGTAAAATTTGAACTTGGGTCTTCCTGACTCCAGGTTCAGCAGTCTATCCATTACCCTACCAAGATGCCTCAGTAAACTAGGAGTGGGTAAATTGGCCAACCACCTAAGGCAGAAGATGAAGCAGACCCATAATGTGGGATGCTTTATAAATATGACTTTCTAATAAATGCCAGAAAATTCCATGCTCTGTAATACATAGTTCTGTACTATGCACTTAGGTTGTATTCACTGCATTAAAGGATCTTAGTCTTTGGGGGATAACAATGACATTCAATTCAATTCAAAAAAATGTTCTTCAATATAAGGACTGATATACTAACTCAGTGGGCGACCTAATGAGTTAAATCAGCATGAATTTTCTACTAACTAGCTGTATGGCTGTGAGCAAGCAACATCTGACATTTAGGGCCTCAGTGTTTTCTTCTATAAAATGGGAAGGTTGGAATAGATGGTCTAAAAGTTTTCTTTGTGTGAGTCTGATTTAGTTCGGATTTAGCACATATTGAAAGAAGAGAGAGCAGCAATGGAAAGTTATTTGTATTTAGCCAGGATTCAATCATAGAGGTCTCACATTTTTTTTAAAGTTCCAAAGGTTTTCTCATATAGGAGATATCTCTAGATCTCAAAGAAAAATAGCGTGCAGAAAGGCCTCTTTGTAGAGCAAGTATTCTTTTGTTTGTTTGTTTGTTTGTTTTAGTTTTTGGTTTTTGGGGGGTTTTTTTGGTAGGGCAATGAGGGTCAAGTGACTTGCCCAGGGTCACACAGCTAGCAAGTGTCAAGTGTCCAAGGCTGTATTTGAACTCAGGTCCTCCTGAATCCAAGGCCAGTGCTTTATCCACTGTGCCACCTAGATGCCCCCTAGAGCAAGTATTCTTAAACTGGGCTCCATGGATCATCTCCCAGCAATGTGTACAAAGAGGGTCCACAAATTTGAATGGGAGAAAAAATCTTTTTCACACACACACACACACACACACACACACACACATACACAAAACCATCCTTCAAGTACATATTCTGTTCATCATTCAAAGTGCTGAGGATAAAAATATGAAACAAGACACAGCCTCTGTCCACAAGGACTTTACAATTTATTCAGTGTGCTAAGTATAGGTGTAACTAGTAGGTTATATTCAATCAATAACCATTTATAAAGGGCCTCCCTTTTGCCCTGCATTGGGCTTTGTGCTGGAGCATACAAATAAATTAAGATAGATACTTTGCATTGCAAATATATTCCACAACCAATAACCTTGAGTGTTTGCCCTCAAGAAGCTTACATTCTACTTGAGAAAAAATTTTTTACACAACGTATTTTTTAAAATTAAAACATTCCAAAAGCAATGGAATAAGGGAGGGGTGAATACCAACAACTAGAGGAATCATCAGGCCCTCTTGAAGCAGATGGAATTTGAACTGAACCTTGAAAGGAGTGAGTAGTTCAAAGAGACAGAGGAGAGAAAGAAGAGTATTCCAGGCACGGAGGACAGCTTGTGTGCAAAGGCACACAGATTGTGGGCCAGATTGTGAAGGGTTTCAAATGCCAAAAAGAGGAGTGTGAATTTTAAATTGTAATGTGTACAATGTATATAAGAGAAAACCAAAGATGAACAGATTGCTTATAGTTAATGGGATTATGGAAACCTTCATGATGGCTCCTGAGCCAGACCCTGAATTCAAAGCAATTTAGTAAATATTAATTAAGAACTTTTATAAGGCAGGGGAGATAGAGTGCTCTCTTCATGGCATAGGCTCGAATCTGAGTTCTCCCATAACACATACTGGGGACCCTGGGCAGGTCACTTCTTTTTTTTTTTTTTTGCAGGCAATGGGGGGTTAAGTGACTTGCCCAGGGTCACACAGCTAGTAAGTGTCAAGTGTCTGAGGCCGGATTTGTACTCAGGTACTCCTGAATCCAGGGCCAGTGCTTTAACCACTGCGCCACCTAGCTGCCCCGGCAGGTCACTTCTTAACCTCTCAGTGCCTCCTCACATATACTCCCTTGACAACTATGTAATGCGCTAAGGACAGGAGCCCTGGAAATTCACATTGGTGGAAGGCTTTCCTCATAAAATCTCCCTCTACCTATGAAATTACAGATCTAATAAAAAAGAATCCCAATAGACAAAAATATGCAGGAAAGAGATCATTTATAGAATGTTCTTGCAATTAGTAACATGATTTTCAAACATAGAGGCTCAGGGTAGATATTTAATTTTGAAAACTTGTCTAAGGGACATAAATATCTTGTCCTAGCTCTGCTTGTGATGGGAAACAAGAGAATAGAAAACATCCCTATCTTTAAAAAATATTAATAATAAAAGCCACAGGGGCAGCTAGGTGGTGCAGTGGATAGAGCACCAGCCCTGAATTCAGGAGGACCTGAGTTCAAATCTGGCCTCAGACACAACACTTACTAGCTGTGTGACCCTGGGCAAGTCACTTAACCCCAATTGACTCTCTTTTACACACACACACACACACACACACACACACACACACAGAAAAAAAATAATAATAAAAGCCACAAAAACAATGAAAAGAGTAGAACACTGGGCTTGAAGTCAGGAAGACCTGAGTTCAAATCCAGCCTCAGACACTTATTAGCTTTGTGATACTTGGCAAGTCATTTAATATCTGCCTGTTTCCTCAACTATAAAATGGGAATAATAACAGCAACTACTTCAAAGAGCTGTGAAAATTAATGGAAGATGGAAAAAAACACATTCATAGAATGTCATACTTGGAAGGACCTCAGAAAAAACATACGATTTACTTCCTGGGCACCTCTAAGCCAGGGCTTCTTAAACTTTTTCTACTTGCAACCCCTTTTTGTCTGAGAAATTTTCACCCAATTCTGGGCATATAGGTATATAAAATGGGTCTACATAACCTTTGACTGTTACCAGATTTTTTTCAACCTCCACTTTGACTTATGCAATCCCATATGGAGTCTCGACTCACAGTTTAAGTAACTATGCTCTAAGCTACACTCTTACAGAAAATATTAGATTAGTCTGAAACCAATTCTCATCAGTGATCCTATCAATGTAACTAGTTCAGGTCATTTCTCCATTCTCCATTTTCTTTCCACCACCCACAGATGACAGGGTCTATCCCCATGATGAGAGGGGAGGTATATATTTGATCTGTGGATAACTCCAAATGTAAAAAATATTTTTCTCATGGTAAACTGCAATCTATTTCCTTATCACTATCCCTGTTATTACCTTGTATATATTTGTATTTATATGTGTTCTTATTGTTTCCCCCATAAGATATAAGCTCCTCAAGGATAAGAACTGTCCCATTTTTTCTTTGAAACCCCTGCACCAGCACAGTATTTTGAACATTTTGGTCACTTAATAAAATACTTGTTAATTAATTAGTCCTGGTTCTCTAGGACCAAGTGAACCAAATCTAATCCCTTTTCCATCTAACTATACTTGAAAGATTTGAAAAGGGTTATAAGGTTTCCCTAACATTTGTCTTTACCAGACAAAGTAGTTATTTCTACTTCTTTTAGCTAATATTCATATGACATAGCCACATAATCACATACTTTTCATTGTTTCTCAAAAATGGCTGAAGGATGAGGAAAACCAACTCAGGGAGGACACATCACCACAACACGGCATCATCACTAATATAACAATAATAAATAATAGTTGACCTTTATATAGCATTTTGGGGCACCTAGGTTGTGCAGTGGATAGAGTACTGGGCCTGGAATCAGGAAGATCTGATTTCAAATCCAGACTTAGGTACTTACTATTTATGTGTCCTTGTGACAAACCACTCCAGTATCTTTAAAAAAAAATAAAACCCAAATTGAGTCACAAAAAATAAAACAGCACTGAAATGACTAAGCAACAACAAAACATAGCATTTTAGAATCACAATCCTTCTGTCTTGTACAATCTAGGTCCAAGACCCATCTTTATGGGATTTTTGTTGTACTTCTAGAGAGTTTGACTTTATAGCAAAGGATTACAGATTTCCTAGGCATTGCTACTAACACAGTACTATGAGAAAAAAATCCATTGTAAATATGTCTATGTTGAGGCAGAGCAGTGGGAAGATCTGCTCAATTTGCTATAATCAATTATCCATTAATATTTTACCTTTCTCAAATTATTCCAAAAACCCCTGCTTAGCCAGCTGAGCCTCATTGGCCTTCCTAGATTTGATGATGATCCTCATCAATCACCTAGCTTTTGTACCTGCCCCTCCCATCTAACTTTGTACCACCCTAGTTCGATTTGTCTCAATTCTCAAAAGATTATAAATTATTTAGCTATACCAAGTTTAAATGGCTTGGAAACGGGGCCATGGTAGCTTGTATGAAAAGATATAAAATGCCTTTAATTAAACTGAAATCTTAATATTCTGAATAAATTCTCTAACACCTTCATTTTTACATATGGAGAAACTGAGGCTTGGAAAGGTTAAATGACTTAGCTGGGGTCACACTGGTGATAAAAGGGAGCACCAGGATTCATGCTCTGGTTTTGTGAACTCAGATCTTGTGACTCCAATTTAAAGCTCTTTCTGTTTTGTCATGCTGCTTTTTTAGAGATTATCTCATCTGATCCTCATAACAATCCTATGAGATAGATAGTGTAGGTATTATGAAGTCCAAGTAGGAGATTCAACTTTGCAGTAACTGGAAGGGATCCAAAAAGCAAAATATATGAGGTTCAATCCTAAACTATCTTCTTATTTCTCAGTCTCAGGTCAATCACCAGTATCTAGGGAAATAACTAACCTAAAGAACACAGCACTCCAAACTTTTATCCCTTTTTCTAGAAGTTCTGTCATGAGCTCATCAATAGCTCAGCAGCAATCACACAAGCTGAGTAGCCAAGGGGAGATGAACAAAGAAGAGAACAAGCCTGCTGAGATCAGCCTCATCTCTTCACCCCCAGCTGAAAAGACATTCACAATGGAATCATGGATGTACTCTCCTCAGTTTTCTCAAAGTACTCACAAGATTGGAGCTAAGGAACTCTCAGCTCTGTGGGTGTCTGTGCTGTGGCCTGTGCAGCAGATATTCAGCTTAACTGATGCTGGGCTTCTATCTATAAGCCCTCAAAACCATCTCAGAGAAGTTCAAGTACTTCAAAAATAGGTATTTTGCTTTACAGGGAGGAAAGGTGGTTATCCCTTTCCTCCTTCCCTGGATATCTCCAGAGATGCCTGAAAAATTTTCTTTCTGATGCATACTCATGGTTGGTTGGTTGTTGTTCTTCATTCTTGAAGAGGACCAAAATGACATCACTACATTAGAGTCAAGTTACAGTGTATCTGACTGTATCTGTCTGACTGTGGCTGATCAGACCAACATGAGCTCAGAATACTCAACCACAGACAGGTTGGGCACACATAGTTCACATGAACATCTGGAGTAGATTCTCTAAATGTACACATCTTGTATTTCTTTTGAGCTACTTCAAATCTGTTTTGCTCATAAAGCATAGCACCTTCTCTGATGAGGGCACATCATGATGAGTGGTCCTATACCAGGGTCACCTATGTCATGTAATCATATGCTTACTCATATGATATTCATGAATATATCTTAATAAGCAAGCGACATAAGTCTGAACAATGAAGCAAATTCATAGCCTTAGTCTCACTTGATACAATTTAAACAGGAGATTCCTTGTCATCTTTAAACCATGTTTCAAAATCATCCAAGTCAGAAACATTTAGAAATTTTATTTGTCTTTTTAATATCACTTCTGTTTTCTTTGCTATTCCTTAGGAATTAAAGTGTTCAGGGGATCATCTCCCAAGCTTATCAGTCTTCAAAAATAAAGACTTGTCTGAAACTAAATGGTGCTATCTCATCATAATTTTCTTTAGCTGGTAAAATATTTTATTCAATTAGTGTGAGATAAAGAGTACTAAATTAGGGATAAGATCTGGGTTTAAATCGACCCACTCAGTTACCACTTTTTTGACCTTTAGGCAGGAAACCACATAACCTATATAGACCTCAGTTTCCCCATCTGTAAAAGGAGGGACTTGGAGTAGATGAATGTTAAGGACATCATTTGTTTTCTACTGATAGACTATTGTACAAGGGGGACATAAGGCTCTTTGAAGTTGAAGACTAATAAATAATTATACAGTAGATTACTATTACTCCATCAATCACAGAGTTCATGAACTCAAAAGCTCTACAGATATTTTGTCATAGGAAGTTATGCTCCTCAGGCTGGTTTAGCTCTGGAATATCTTTATGTTGTGCCTTTATACGTGTTGATAATAGTTTTGTTTTTCTTACTATAAAGCTCAAGAGACTATATGCCTGAGGTAGGCATGTATCTTATCACGGAGCAAGGAGTTCCTAAAGCTCAGAGATGCAAAAAAAAATCGAAATTGTTACCACTGTGATTAAAGACTTTATCTGGAGGCATTTTTCATTGACTACTTTTAAATCTCTCAACTGTCTCTGAATTCATTTTAAAATTGTGTTGCCTTGGGCTTATTTTGCTTCTATATCTTAATATCATCCACTCTGAATCAGTTATTAGGAAATAAAGGAAATGTGGTTGTGTGTTTAGAAAGGGAAAACAATAAAGAGGTTTTATAATTAAGTTTAAAACCATTTAGTCAAATTATGGTAGAATTTTTGTTCCAGGGCTAGGAATGTATAACATGTGATTCAGTTTGTTGTTTCCGGATTGGTTTTATATAACTGCAGCTCTGGGCTCACATGGACCTGGTTCAATCTCCAAGGCTACTCAGTAATAAAAGTCTTTCTTTGGCTCATACCCCTACTCAGTGTCCAACCAGGGAATATCAGATATTCAATTGTTTCTGTTCTCTCCTATAAATATTCAGTTCCCCTGGAAGCACAAAGCTATAATACAGTGTAATACCATCACAAAGACTCTGAGTTATATTGTTATACACCTTAGGAATAGAGAAAGTTTACGGAAGATAAGGACTTGAGAAGTTTTGTTTTTTTCCCCCTGTGTAATGTAATTTTGGGGGGTTCTTTGTTGTTGTTGTTGTTTGTTTAAGTGACTTGCCCAGGGTCACACAGCTAGTAAGTTTCAAGTGTCTGAGGCCAGATTTGAACTCAGGTCCTCCTGAATCCAGGGCCAGTACTCTATCCACTGTGCCACCTAGCTGCCCCCTCCCCCCAGTTTTCTTTGTTTTTGTACAATGTGATTTTTAGGGAGGAGACAGTGACAGAAACAGAAACAGAGAAAGAGAGACAGAGTAAACACAAGAAGAGAAGAGAGAGATAGAGAGATGGATGTGTTTCCAACAAAGTCCAGCAGCCAGTGATATCCACATTTGCTCCAAAAGCTTCAGAGAGAATGCATTTCTTATTAAAATCTCACAGTGTGTCCATTCAGTACAATATAACATGGAGACTTTACAATTGCCTGACTCATTTAATTGATCCATCAATAAGCATTTACTATATGACATACCCTATGCTAGAGACTAAGGATTCAGGTACAATCAATCAATCAATCTGTACTCTCAAGGAGTTTACATTCTAATGGACAAAATGACAATTACATTTCAAGAATTAAGATTCAGGTCTTGGACCTAAATTTTTTATTCTTTTCTTTATAGAGGCAGAAATTGGGTTTATAAAGTTGATTTTTGAATGGATTAATGAATTTCTACTTTGTTAGTCTATGAAAATGCCTCTAAATATAACATAAAAAGGCCATTAGTGTCCTGAAGAAATAGTCCCCATTATTTATATAGTCGTATACCTAGCCTATGTGAGTGGGAGTTGGGAAACTCCCAAAACACAAAGGGTGGGAATTACTAGGATGGTAAATAGCTAATCTTTTCTGAAAAGTGTCAAAACGATATGTGGTATTCTTTAAAAAGAAAAAAAATAGAATAAAAGCAGCCCAGATAAGAGCAGGCTAAAACAGAGATGTCATTAACCTATTATATGTCAACATGTATTGAGTACCAAATGGTAGTATACATTATGAAAAACACCAAATAAAGACACTTTCTTATGGGTCTCTAAATGTAACTAGAATAATGGCAATTAGTATTTCAAACAATAATATGTGTGTTTCAGAACAATGGAAAAAATATATTAGCAGTCTGTCTCTAATATCCTAGAATGACACAACACTCAATAATATCCCAAGAAAGCAGCAATAGGATCTGCCCAGACCTTCCTTCTAGAAGTGTAGCAGAGCCCAGGCTTAACATCAAGTTTGAAGTCTGAAGGTAGGCTAGAAGAAGGGCTATTATGGCAGCCAAATGTTCAAAATACAAACACAGGATGAAGAGAATGACTCCCAAATATCCATAAGCAATGCATCAGAGAAAAACATAGCTCAAGTACAAACTCAACCAGAATTCCTAGAAGAGATAAATAAGAGTCAAATATATTTTTTCTACAAATAGAATGATAGTGCTTAAAGGGAAGAAATAGAAAAGAAATGAGAGTTAGGGAAGAAAGAACTGGAAGAAAAATTAACAGATTTCAGTTCATTAACTCTTAAAAGAAAAACTGCCCAGATGTCTTAGAAGTAGATGACCAAGTGAAAATAGAATGAATATACAGTTCACTTTCTCAAAGAAACCCTAAAATGGAAACTCCCAGGAATGTTGTGTCTAAAATCCAGAACTTCCAGATGAAAGAAAAAAATACTTCAAGCAGCCAGAAAGAAAGAATTCAAGTACAAAGGAACCATATTTGGTGGCAACCACAGTTTAGCAGACACAATTATAAAGGATCAGAGAATTTGAAACAGAATATCCTAAGACAAAGCATATGGGCTTACAGTAAAAAGTAACTTACCCAGAAAAAAAAGAAGTATAATTTTACAGGGAGTTGGGATAGGGAAAGTGGTCCTTCCGTGAAATAGAGGACTTTCAAACATTCTTGATGAAAAGACAAGAGTTGTGGAAAAACTTTGATGTTCAAACATAATAAGAGTGAAGAGAAATACAAAAAGTTAAACATGAATAAACAATGAGAGATTAAACAAGGAAAAAGTGCATGTATTCAAATATGGAGAAATGATACGTGTATCTTCTATCAATTTCATGATCATCAGGGTTCATAGAGTAAATCCACTTAGAGCATAGGAGTGGTTCTGTTATATTTTAATGATCCTAAGAAAGGGATGGAGAGAGAGAGCAAGATGATTACAAAGGGTTAGGTGGGGGGAGAGACATGATGGAAGAAAGGTTAGGGGGATTTATCTCCAATAATCATAATCAGTATACATAAGTCAACTCTAAAAAAACAAACAAACAAAAAAACAACCAAAGAGCAGATGGGGGAAACAGCTGATACGAACCTCACTCTTATCTGAAATGGTCAAAAGAAGGAAGAATACATGTATGCTCATGCACACACACACACACACACACACACAGAGTTGGATACAGAAATACATTTCACTCAACAGGGAAATGGGAGGAAACAAGGAGAAGGGAAGTGGAAGAATTGGAGGGAGATTAAGGGAGGGCTCAGTCCTATATATGTATAAAAATATTTATAACTCTTTTTGAAGTAGTAAATAATGGGAATGTAAAGGGGTGCCCATCAATTGGGGATGAACAAGTTATAGTGCAGACATAGAGATAGATTAAAGAGACAGACAGACAGAAAGGTAGGTAGATAGATAGATAGACACAAATATATACATATGTGTGTGCATATGTGTATGTATATGTGCATAAGCACATATAAATGCACATATAATAAGTAGATAGATAAAAATATGTTCTACAATGAATAAGCATATTCTGCTATATAAATGTGGTGAAATACTTTTGTGCTGAATTTTCAGCAGTATTTTGATCAATTATGAATCCAGAGGAGAAGGATTCCAGGCAGAATGAAACAAATTATTTTCTGGTCATGATCAAAGTGGAAATTTAATTGATTGTACAAGTTTGTAATGGGTTTTGTTTTTCTAATATTCTAAATGGAGGGCAGTGTTGAGGTATTAGGGCAAGAAGATAGCTTTCAGCTGATGAATAACTTTTTTTAGAAAAAAATGTATTAGTCTGAACATTGGAACATTTTATGGAAAAATAGGATTGACTTTTAGATGATTTTTCAAAATTCTAAATTATCACATAAAAATGATGATAATGGCATAGAAGCATGTCTGTGGATACTGCAAAGTTGAGAATTAATTAATGCAAAAGTTAAGTACACAAATACAGGATGGCAAAGATATGACTAGAAAATAGTTCAAGTGAGAAAAACTTGAGGGAGTTTTCATAGACTAAAAGAACAATATGAGTCAGCCATATGATGGGTAGACCAAATACAATGTTAGGCTTCATTATTAAAAGTAAAATCTGCAGAGTGAGAGAGCTGGCAGACCCATAATCCACTCTGGTCATACTCTCCCTAAAATATTAAACCCAATTCTGAGCAC
Source organism: Dromiciops gliroides (assembly GCF_019393635.1). Classification (NCBI taxonomy): domain Eukaryota; kingdom Metazoa; phylum Chordata; class Mammalia; order Microbiotheria; family Microbiotheriidae; genus Dromiciops; species Dromiciops gliroides. The sequence goes on from NC_057861.1 coordinate 261,765,835, forward strand.
AATCAATTGATGAATCGATCAACATTTGTCAAGCACCTAATATGTGCCAGGCAATATGCTAGATATGTATTGAAATTATAAAGGCAAAAATAAAATATTCCATTCCCTAAAGGAGCTTATATTCTATCAGACCAGCACATATCAACAAATTTTAATATGTCCAGAGAAGACTGACCAAGATGGTTAAGGGAACTTGAAATCATGTCATAAAATGAGTGTTTGAAGGAATTGGAAGTGCTTATCTTGAAAAAAGAGATGCCCTGGATAGGAGCTGATAAAAATATTCAGATATATGAAGGATTATCATGCAAAGGATGTATTACAATTTTTCCTTTGGCCCCACAATGAAAAATTAGGACCAATAAGCAGAAAGTTCTGGAGGATTTATTTCAGCTTGGTCTAAGGCAAAACTAAGATCTGTACTGAAATTAAATGGGCTGTCTCAAGAGATAGTGGGTTCCCTATCACTAGAGACACTCAAGAGAAGGTTGTATGACCTCTTGCAGGGGACCCTATGAACAGAATTCATGATTAAGATAGGATTTAAACTGTGTAATAATAGTTCTCATTGGGGCAGCTAGGTGGCGCAGTGGATAGAGCGCTGGCCCTGGAGTCAGGAGTACCTGAGTTCAAATCCAGCCTCAGACACTTAACACTTACTAGCTGTGTGACCCTGGGCAAGTCACTTAACCCCAATTGCCTCACTAAAAAACAAACAAACAAATAATAGTTCTCATTTATATAGCACTATAGTTATCAAAGTGTTTTCCCATTAAAAATCTTGTAAGAAAGGCAGTGTAACATTTATCATCCCCATCTTACAAATGGAAAACCATAGCTCAGAGACATGGAGTGTGTCTTAAGGTCACACTCTAGTGAAAATCAGATGGAATCAGGGGGCAGCTAGGTGGTGCAGTGGATAAAGCACCGGCCCTGGATTCAGGAGTACCTGAATTCAAATCTGGCCTCAGACACTTTACACTTACTAACTGTGTGACCCTGGGCAAGTCACTTAACCCCTATGGCCCTGCAAAAAAAAAGAAAGAAAGAAAGAAAGAAAGAAAGAAAGAAAGAAAGAAAGAAAGAAAGAAAGAAAGAAAGAAAGAAAGAAAGAAAGAAAGAAAATCAGATGGAATCACACTGTCTCCCCTTTGAGATGAGCTCTGAAGTCCTCTTTCAACTCTACACTACTCACCATAATCCCTTTAACATCCTCATAATTAAGAATTGACTAATATTGTTTGCCTATTTTACATATTTAAAAATTCATTTAAAACTGCATGTAAAATATGTAATTGATTTACCCAAAGTCCCAAGTTAAACAAGGAACTTTCAAAAACAAGCAATTTGAAAGAGACATAAATGAAACATAAGAAAGCTTAACCTTGGAAATTGACTTTTTCCTGCACTTTAAGTATAAAGGAAGGATAATGATTATTTTGGCTTAAGTATAATCTCTAACATTCTTGTTTCCATTTAGTTCAATTTGGGGGTAACAAAAGTATTGTAGCAAAGCAATGCTCAATCCCCTGCCATTATCCCCCATTCTACAATGTCCCAGGATCTATGGCCTAGTCTGTCAAATCAATAAAGGACTTTCATTATAAAGCATCTTTCTTTTTTCCAAGTAAAACTGGGTTTTCAAGGTTGTGATGGAAGTGATACGGTTCTGCTTTCAGATCTGTGCCCCATAAAAATCACTTATCTAGCCTAAAATAATCCATCTTTTCTTAGTGTGTGCTCAGTTGAAGCTATCCTCTGAGTCATTCGGCTCCAGCAGTAGAACAGTTGGCATCCCATCAAGCCCAAAATGTGCCCTAACCTTGTATTTGGGGTTCATTAATAACAGCATTTGCCATTTGTGGCACCTCTTTATAGAGTATTGATGAAAATGTTTTATAGCCCTTCATGTTTTGTGATAGCACCAATCACTGCTCCCACCGGATAAATTAAGGGATAGAGCAACCCTTAAACCTATGTCTCATTACATAAGGCCAGATCTATGAAGTGATCAGCTGCATTATTCAGCCAGCTCAATACACCAATCCATGTCTTTTTTTAATGTCTCCTTTGTGCCCAACACTGTGCTAGAAGATTACAAAGGAAGTGTATGACATAGTCCCTGACTTCAAGAAGCATACAAAATCAAATTCATCTCTGACTCAGCCCTCTTTTTCATCCCCTCTTTCCAATTTTTCATGAAGTCCTGTCATTTACTTCCTTTGAAATATATCTCTTGTCTTCCCATTACCTCCATTCCCACTGCTACCACCCTGATCCATGTCCTCATTCCTTCACACCTGAATTTCCACAACAAAATTATTCCCCACCTATAGCTTCCAATCTGACTTACATAAAGCAATGTGATTCATCATGCCTAATCTTAATGAGAAAATGCCCACTGTTATTTGGAAGGTAGCAATGCTTTGTGGAAAAAATAACCAGAGGTATTGAAATTACTTATGCTTCATTGTGAATGTGTGACTCTAGGAAAGGGTCAACTATCAATGTTGGAATATAGGTATGTAAAGCTCCTTGAGATAAAGCCAAGAGAGCAGAAGAGAGGCAGCCAAACAGCTGAAATCTTCTAACATGCCCCTCCAAACAACTTTAACATAACACCTCAGAACAAATTTTAAATAAGCAAAGCCAAAAAACAAAAGTGAGGATGAGACATTTTTACAGCCTAAGACAATTTACAAGGTCAGCAGGAGAGGTCTGTGACACCAGCATATGGAGCAGCATCAATGACAGACCCTGGAGGCAGGAACAACATGCGCCAGCAACAATAGCAGTTTCAAAAGCTCACAACCCAGAGATGGTAAGGCAGTCTAGCAATTGGTCAAAAAGAGATTACAGGGGACCCTTTCTGGGACTGGATGCAGCTGGTGCTGATTGGCAACTCTATTCTCCATAAGCAGTTCCGGGTCACAGTTTCCATGTGGAGAGGAGCATATGTAGTCAGCTAAAAGGAAGAAAGGTCCCTAGTCACAGTTCCAAAGCAGGGAGAAGCAATATTCATTGTGGCTGCAAGGGATCAGGTTCCCTTCCTGGATAAAGACTAGAGTGCAGACCAGGAAAGCTGTGACCGCACCTCTCCCCCAGATCACACCACCTTATAAACACCAAAAACTTATAGACACACCACCACCACCACCAAAAACATGTAGTTCTGAAAACAGCAGCATGGAAAAACCTAAAGCTTGATATATTCCTACCCACAGGTGAACAGAGATCAATATCAATATAAAGTTCAAATTCAATATACAGACTGGAAAATAAACAAAAAATAATAATAATAACTTGACCATAGAAAGCTACTACAATGGCAAGGAAGACATCAACTTAGATGACAACAATATGAAAATAGCTGCACCAAAGCCTCAAAGAAAAACATTAATTGAGCCCAAACCCATAAAGAATTTCTAGAAGAGTGTAGACCTGAGACAAGGAGGTAAAAAAAATTCATTGGAGAAAATAATTCCTTAAAAATTAGAATTGGGTAACTGAAAGATAATGATTTTATGAGTCATTAAGAAACAATCAAAGGAAAATAAATAAATAAATAAAAAGGGGCAGCTAGGTGGCACAGTGGATAGAGCACCGGCCCTGGAGTCAGGAGTACCTGAGTTCAAATCTGGCCTCAGACACTTAACACTTACTAGCTGTGTGGCCCTGGGCAAGTCACTTAACCCCAATTGCCTCACTAATAAATAAATAAATAAATAAATAAATGAATAAATAAATAAATAAATAAATGAATGAATGAATAAATAAATAAATAAGAAACAATCAAAGGGGCATCTAGGTGGCACAGTGGATAGAGCACTGGCCCTGGAATCAGGAGGACCTGAGTTCAAATCCAGCCTCAGAAACTTGACACTTACTAGCTGTGTGACCCTGGACAAGTCAATTGCCTCGCTAAAAAAAGGGGGGGGGGGAGAAACAATCAAAATCAAATGAAAAGTAGAAGAAAATGTGAAGTATCTCTTCAGAAAAATTAGTGACCTCAAAAATAGATCAAGGATATTATTTCATTGTCTATAGTACCTTTTAACAAAATATGAGTTCCCTGATTTTCTCTTTTAATTAAATCTGATTTTGCTTTTACTTTGTCTGAGATCATGGTCCCTATCCCTATCTTTTCTCCTTCTGCTGAAGCATCAAGATTCTACTTAATCCCCTTATTTTAACTCTCTATATATTTCTCTTTCTGTTTCAAATGTGTTTCTTATAAACAACATATTATTGGATTCAGGTAATCCATTCTGCTATCTGCTTCTGTTTTATGGGTGACTTCATCCCATTTACATTGTTATGCTTACTGTGTATTTCCTTCCATCCTATTTTCTTCTATTTATCCTTCCCCTCTCTCCTTTTATCTTGTCCCTCCTCAAAAGTCTGTTTTGCTTCTGACCACTGCCTCCCTTAATCTACTCTCTTTTTTATTATTCTGGGCTGCTAAATTTTTGTGATATTGACTTCATGATATGTGAATAGTTTCTTTCTGATTGCTTGCAATATTTTCTCCTTGACATTGGAGCTGTGGAATTTGGCTATAATGTTCCTGGGAGTTTTAATTTTGGGATGTCTTTCGGGGAGTAATTAGTGGATTCTTTCCACTTCTATTTTACCCTCTGAATCTAGAATATGAGGGCAGTTTTCCTTGATAATTTCTTGAAATATGATGTCTAGGCTCTATTCTTGATCATGGCTTTCAGGTAGTCCAACCATTCTAGGTAGTCCAACCATTCTAGCAAACAATTTAGATCTATGTCTCAAGAGTTATAAAATTATGAATACCCTTTAACCCAGCAATACAACTACAAGGTCTGTACCCCCAAAGAGATCAAAGAAAAATATAAAGGGGCTTATATGTACAAAAATATTTATAGCAGGTCTTCTTATGGTAGCAAAGAATTAGAAATCAAGGGATTGTCCATCCATTGGGGAATGGCTGAAGAAGCTGTGATGTATGATTGTGATGGAATACTATTGTACTATATGAAACGATGAACAGGATGCTTTCATAAAATGCTAAAAATACTTATATGAACCCATGAAAAGTGAAGTGAGCAGAACCAGGAGACCATTGTACACAGTAACAACAATATTGTAATACTGATTAACTGTGAAAGACATAGCTGCTCTGATCAATACAATGATCCAAGCAATTTCCAAAGGAATTATGATGAAAAATACCATCCACATCCAGAGAAAGAACTGATGAAGTCTGAGTGCAAACTGAATTAAAGTTTTCTTGCCCTCCTTATTTGTCTTGCCTTTTGTGTAATGTGGCTAATATTGAAATGTCTAGCATGATTTCATATATATTTATAACTGATATATTGCTTGCCTTCTCAAGATGTGAAGCAGGAACAGGTGGGAGGAAGAGAATTTAAAATTCAAAATTTAACAAAAGAATTAAAAATAAATGATATTTTAAATGAAATAAACTAAAAGAAAAAGAAATGTAAGTACAGAACTGAAGGTCCTCTTTGTCCCAATCCAGAAACTATTGCAAGGCCAAATAGTTTTATAAAGCTTCAAATATCTGAGTAATGTGAACAGAGGCAAACGATTTCTCGCAAAAGAGACAGAAAAATGACAAGACACAAAAGCAACTCAAGTAACCTTGTAATGGGGCCAGAATGAGAATAGGTGAAGTAACCATTGAAAAGAAGTATAACAAAAGTGATCTTTGTATAAATGGCAGCACCAATTGGGATAATGAAAAGACCAATTATATTTTACATTTAAAGTAAGTCTCAGGGCAGCTAGGTGATGCAGTGGATAGAGCACTGGCCCTGGATTCAGGAGGACCCGAGTTCAAAGCTGGCCCCAGACACTTAACGCTTACTAGCTGTGTGACCCCGGGCAAGTCACTTAATCCCCATTGCCTCTCAAATAAATAAATAAATAAATAAAAATAAAGTAAGTCTCGGGGCAGCTAGGTGGCACAGTGGATAAAGCACTGGCCTTGGATTCAGGAGGACCTGAGTTCAAATCCAACCTCAGATACTTGACAACTTGCTAGCTGTGTGACCTTGGGCAAGTCATTTAACCCCCATTGCCCTGCCAAAAAAAAAGAAATCTCACTTTAAAGTAAGTCTCATTCCTTTCCTTCTATACTATACTTGGGAAACTGTGACTTCTACATTTCAAAAATGAAAAATAAAAGTCATCAAAGAGAAGGGTTTGGGCAAGAAAAAGGGGAGGAGGGAGAGAGGGAAGGAACTAGAAGAAAGAGCACATTAGCTTAAGTCCAAGAGAAAACTATAAAAACAGACATTTGTAGTGAAATTAAAAGTTTGTGAAGCTCTTTCTATATATTATATTCATTTGAACCACACACACAACAGCCTGATAAAGTAGACACCACAAGAATTATTATCCACATTTTACAAATGAAACTATGGCCCTCCCAGAAAAATTAGCAGTTACATAACTAGTAAGATTGAGAGGTTGGATTTAAACCCAATGTTTCCCAACTATAAGATCAATGCCATAACCACTATGCCACATCCAAAGGTGGATGAGTAAGATGAATGAGAGTAAGAATAATCCAAAGGTACACAAGACATTGGACAATCTAGTAAAGATGTATTCAAATAATTTGAAATGATGTTTAAGACCTAAGGCAGAATCACTCCCCAGACTTTTCTACAGATAGCCAAGGAAAATAATAACACAGGAGTGATTTAAAAAGACCTGCATGGAGAGTTTGGCTTTAGGGAAAGACATGTCCCAGATCCTCTGGCAGAAATATCACTCACCACCTTTGTGCTAGCCACCTGGGAACCACACTCCTCCTCCTAAGTAAACTTTCACACAAAATTATAAGCTAGCTCCATCACCAGACCATGCAAACTACTCAGTCATGCAAACCTAGCTGACTGACTCAAAACACCTCAATACCCCAAATGCACCTACTCCAGGGAGAGAAAAAAATATTATCACAAAAGGCTATTGATCAATTGGTCTGTAAAGCAGAAAAGTACCAGCTGTTGCTGATAGCCACTTGTCCCACCATCTATTCTCTTCTGAGGCTTCCTCTAGGTAGACCACAAAAGCAGAGCTAGCTAAGGATTCTGGGCCATTGATAGTACAGAGAGTAAGAGATCTAGGATCTCTATGTGACAAATAAAGAAAACTTTGGAGCATCCAATTCCCTGCATGGCTTTCCATGTGTATCTTTCTTTGTGTCAGGAAGTATCTAAACCAGTGGGAAACATTAAAGTGCTTAGAAGTTTTAAGGCACAGCATATATCAAGGCTGAAATCTTGACCTCTTCTAAATAGTTCTCTATTACCTCAGGTGTTTGCCCATGAAAGAGATAGGAAGACACTAGTGATGACAGGTAGATGGACCCTTAAACAGTATAAGAAAGTATACCTCTGACTTCCTTCCTATAATAGCTAATATTGATATATCGTATTAAGGTTTGGAAAATTCTTTACAACTGTCTCATTTTGTCCTCCCAACAACCCTGGGAGGTAGGTGTTATTAATATCCCTATTTTACGGATGAGAAAACTGAGGAAGACAAAGGCTAACTGGTTTGCCCAGGGTCATACAACTAGTAAGAAACTAAGAGGATGGATTTGATTGCAGGTCTTTCAGACTCCAGGGCCAGTGTTCTATACATTGTGCAACCTAGTTGCCTAGGCAAGAATTGCAAAGGCTCATGTTGTATGGAGTAGATAATGGAGACCTTCTTTTTAGGTTACTCAACAGGAAATCTTAAGTTTATCTTCCTTCCTCCAAACAATTTATACTATCAGAGTACACATCCTCAAAACTGTGAATTCACACTGTAATTTAACTGTAGCTTCCCCATGGAATATGCCCATCCAATTCATACTCATAGATTTGGGTCAGTAGGAAGAGCGGCTCTCCAAGGTTTAAGGCACTTTTTGTGGGTTCAGCCTCCTAAAATTACACTTTATAAGACCCCTCCTCTAAGAATTCACCATTAATAGTCAGTCACTTGACATAATCAGCTCAAATCAAAAGCATGAAGAATCATGCCAACATTTTTCTCAAACTTGAAGCAGTCTTGTTCTCAATAGGCAGAGTCAATGGGAATAGGGAGCACACACAAAATAATAGAGAAGAAGCACAAGGTATACATGTGACCAAGGTAATTTATGCTTCTAGCAGGGAAGGACCCTAAGTTTTCTTTTCACAGTATTCTCACACTATTCCCTTTGGGATCAAAATTTCTAATGAGTAGGTCTTTCCAGTGGAATCTCTGGGCCTGTTCCTCACCTCAACTGCACTTCCTAGGCCTGGTCCCAAATAGGCAAGTCATTTCCCATGGCTATTTGCTTCTGCAGCAAGACACCCTTGCTGAGGAAGGAGGGAAAGAGGGAAAAGGAAATGGCCTCCCCACCTGCTATATCATCCAAGAGGTACAATGGAAATAGCGAAAAATGAGTCCTCAATACTGAGTCCTTCCTTCAGAGCTGTCTCTCTTGTCAATGGTCAGAACTCCTCAGCTGACTGCACAACTGCTTAGCTTGTCTTTACCACTAGTCATTTCCTGTGTGGTATCACTTATTTTCATCCAATTACTACATCCTTTAATCCTCTCAAATTGATTAAGGAATTTCTTCACAAAGAAGTCACTCAGAGTATGAACCATTCAGTGTTTTATACCCTTACAAAACTGAACAGGCCAAACCAAGTTTTTTACCTTTTACAATCAATAGTAGCTCAAGGTATTAAAGGCATTCTCTGAAATTGCCTTATAAAAACCACCACAAAGTATTTTTCTACTTCATTTCTGCTCTGTTCAGATGTATTGTTTCAATATATTAAAGGAGGAAGAGAAACACATAAGCAGGTGACTGTGAAAGCAAAAAAAAAACTTTTGATCTTTTAAAACACTATTAATTTTCTATGGATCCGTGAGTACACTGATGTTAATTGACACTGCAGAGACTTCATACTCTCCAAATTTCTCACTATCATTATCAGATATGACCATGCAATTGAATGTGACCATGGCTTGGACTTGGACAAAGAAAGAAAGAAGGCAGTAAGAGGTCTTGAGAGAAAGTCTTAAGGATAAACAGAATAAACTCATGAACCCTAAGGTACAATGTAATGTAATACCTTCTCACTGTTTGCCCAGCACATGCTGATATTCCTGGCAGAGGAGATTTGTCTGGCAGGTGTGACAGGAAGTGAGCTACAATATGTATGCCACAGCTTTGGCAAGCAGATGTGCCATTCAAGATCACTGTGGAAGAGATGCTATGACGAGGGCAGAAGCAGGCTTCTCCTTGTCGAAACCAGCTGCTGAAACCATGCAACCTGCTCCATGATAGGTTAGTTGAACCAAAAGAGGTCAGAGGTATATTCTAAGAGGTGCAAGGGAAATGGTGAAAAATGAGTCCTAGACGCCAAGTCCTTTCTCAGAGCCATCTCTCCTCTCAATGGTAAGAAATCCCGTCTCAACTAATAATGACAAGACAGCCGGAGCTGAGTTGCATACCCAGGACGAGCAAATACCCTGAGACCATCTAGATGCTAAGTTCATTGTTCTGTGAGTCCTGGATTCTGTTTTTCTCTTTAACATCAGCACATACTAACTGGTCCAAAAGGAAATGAGTCATGTATCCTGTGTGAATTGTGTTGTTATATTATTATACCTGCTCAAAGGAAGATTCAAACTCCCAGCATTCCCTTGACTAAAAGTGATGCTATGTCTAGCAGTTGTTGGTTTGGTGACAGGGTTCTGGGGTGAAGGAATGATAGACTCACAGTCAATTGGTAGATATCGTTTTTAGCATGGACTACGTGCTAGCTATTTTGTATTATTTATTTGTGTGCAGTTCTATCCTGAATAAAAACTAACTATATTCATCATTCACATCTGTATGCCAAGATCACATGACTTGCCCTAGCCCTTAATGAAATACATGTTCGGGGCAGCTAGGTAGCACAGTGGATAGAGCACCAGCCTTGGATTCAGGAGGACCTGAGTTCAAATCCAGTCTCAGACACTTGACTCTTACTAGTTGTGTGACCCTGGGCAAGTCACTTAACCCCAATTGCTTCACCAAAAAAAAAAAAAAATACATGTTCAAAAGAGAAGTGGTGTTCCACCAGTAGAGTGTGGATCACAGCTGATTTTTATTAGGTAGTGTCAAGATATTAGGAGATACCCTGTCTTGCAGAGGTAAGATACAACAATCAGCAGGTGTTCTCTGAGCTCGGATGAGTACAAGACAAAATTGGACATGTACCCATGTTCTAGTCATGAAGCCCTTCTATGAATCAAACTTGTTTCCTTGTTGCTGTTATCCCTCACTGTCAGAGCTGGAACTAACTGCGTAGCCATTGGTGTAAGTACTGAGAAGTCCCTAATACACTGCCTCAAGTACCCCTATTAGGGGTATAGCTCCTGGCACATCTGTCTAGATCCCTCCTTGCTTGCAAGCCATTTCCCTCACTTTGAAATTAAACTTCTGTTTGATCCCTGATTCACCTAACTCTTGCCTGCTCTGTTTGGTTCTGGCCATCCACAGCTTAGAGGAAGGTTCAATACGGTTGATATCAACTATACAAATTCATACAATCCCTTGACAGTGAGTCAGAGTTGCCTTCAAGAGCAAAATGGAGATAAAAAATAGGGAATCTTGGGGCAGCTAGGTGGTGCAGTGGATAGAACACCGGCCCTGGATTCAGGAGGACCTGAGTTCAAATCCAGGCTCAGAAATTTAACACTTACTAGCTGTGTGACCCTGGGCAAATCACTTAACCCCAATTGCCTCACTAAAAAAAAAAAAATAGGGAATCTGCGGCTGATAGTATTAAGTGGCTTGCCCAGGTTCACACAGCCAGTAAGTGTCTGAAGCCACATTGAACTCAGGAAGACAAGTCTTCCTCTTCCTGACTCCCTGTCAAACATTTTATCTACTGCACCACCTAGCTGCTCTGGATATGTACAAAGCACCAAAGTGAACACAGGATTCCCCAGTGAATGCCACTTGGTGGCTCAACTTAGAAGGAAAGAGGGTTTTTCTCTGGTAATAAAAGAATGTCAAATAAATTACAAAGTTGGGGGATGAGATAGGAGACAGAACTGAGACAGAGCCTTGAGATTCCCCAGAACCCTCTTTCATCACAACTACTGCTGTCATCAGTCTTCTACCACCTTCCAACACTCCCTCTTTCCTATTATGAAATATATACTATTCTTCATCTTTCAAAGACTTCCATGATACGGCTGCACCCTATCTAGCCAACCCATTTCACACTTATTAATGCCTAACACATTCTCCAAGCAACATTCTCACTGTCCCACAAATACCATATTTCTGTCCCACAAGTAGCATCCTTCCTACCTCTGTGAGGTTGACTTAAAACTATTTGTCTTTAAAAAGCAAAAACAACAAAACTCTTTTCTCCCTTATTTTGTGAAAGATTGGACTTTTTTTTTTACCTTAGGTCTTTGAATAATCGAAGTGAAGGTTAGTCCAAGGTTAAACAAGTATGACAGTCCTGGGGATGTGCCTCTCGTTGTATGATAGTGGAAACAACCTTGACTCAGGAATCAGGAGAACTGAGATCAAATGATTCATCTCTTGACTATTATCTATATGACCTTAGGCAAGTCACTCTGGCCCTCATTGGTCCAGAACCCCTATAAAGGTTCTTTCTGATGAAGATCTAGGATTCTGTGAACCCCTGGTCCTCTGAGTCTAAAGCCAGAGATCTTTCCACAGCACTGCTAAGCCTTTGCTAATACACTCAATCACTCAAAACATTCAGACCATTCTTTCTTTCTAATACCCTCAAACTGACCTGATAAAAATGCAAACTACACAGCTTTCATTTTTTTCGCAGGGCAATGAGGGTTAAGTGACTTGTCCAGGGTCACACAGCTAGTACGTGTCAAGTATCTGAGGCTGGATTTGAACTCAGGTCCTCCTGAATTCAGGGCCTGTGCCTTATCCACTGCACCACCTAGCTGCCACCTAGCTGCCCCGCCCCCCCCAGCTTTCATTTTTCAGCCTTGCCTTTAATTTCTTATTGGACTAAAATATGCCCTTCAGTTCACTTGACTTTGAAAACAAGTGATTTGGATGGTTTGAAATAAGAGCCTAGAGTAGAGCATCATGAAGGAATTGCTCAGCTATATATTGCTTTACAATTTACAAAGTGCTTTTTTCACAATAACCTTTTCAGAGAGGTAGACGAGTATTATCACTACCCCCAATTTTACAGATGAAGAAACTGACAGTCAGCATGGGTTAAATCTTGTCCAAGGTCCCATAGCTAACAAGTGGCTTAACGGAGTCTCCAAATCAGATTTCTGAACTCCTAGGTCAGTACTCTTACCACTACTCTATGCTGACTTAAATTCCTTTGATGCATTTTTGGATGGTTGTCTGTTAAGTGCAAAGCTTTACATACCATATCCATAACTGAGAAGGCTTCCTACATTTATATTTTGTAATGTATATTATGAGGACCTTACAAAAGGTATAGTGTCTAAAGCAATAGATTGGGAGTGGGGAAAATATATTCAAACCTCATTTAAGTCACCTAGGTTCAAATCCTGTTCCAGATACTTAACTAGTTCTATGAGTATAGACAAGTAGCTTAATCTTTCTGAGCCTCAGACATCTATAAAGTCTAAATGGGTTTATATCAGACTGGTTGGAGGAGTCCCCACACCCAAAGGTCCTATATGTTTATGACCAGTATCTTGCTGAACTTATTTGAAGTATTCAATTATCCAATTCATATATATATAGGGCAGCTGAGGAAGTGAGAGAGTCTGTGATCCATCCTGACCTATTCAGTAAATGAGCACCTATGATGACATCCTGCATCAGGCAAAATAAATCTAAGAAACCTGCTTCTCCCTTAAATAAGCAGAAGCCTTACAGGAAATAAATTAACTTTTCATTTAACTACTTGCTTTAATAATATGAATAGTGACTCTTCTAAGGCCCTGGGAAGACATTTCATTATATAGTGTCTGACAGCTCTTAAAGAGTTAATTTTTTGCAGAGGGAACAACAAGTGAACATTTTGTTCATAGGGAATGGTTCCTTCACCTTAAAAATCAGACTTGCTGTGCTAGGAAAAGAACTATTTTTATTCTTCCTATAGAAAGAAAAGTCACTTCTACCCCTTACATAGAGAACAGTTCAGTCACATGGCAAGGACATTGCTTTTTCCTCCCCCCAATGTATTGTTGGTTTCTTTGCACCTTGCCTGTAATGCAGATAAGCCTAATTAAAGATGTTTTGGTGGTAGGCTATTTAGGAAGATGCTTACAAATTACCTTGCACTTCAACAAATTCAGAATTTGCTCTACAAAGTCAGATTATTGACAAAACATTAAATTAAGCTTGATTTGAGGCTATAATTTAATTACTCAGAGCCAGGATTCTGCAATGCTCTATTTCTTTGGGGCATTATTTTTATGCTAAGGAATCCTACCTTAGCAATAAAATCTTCTTTGGCCATTTCCACTCAATATAATAATGTCTGCTCCTTTCTCTGTAGAAATGGTTATAGTTGCACGAGGTCAGACTAGAATAAAATGTAAGCAGCTTCAATTTAGACCTATAAAGGTACTAGGAATTCAATGAGTCTAATTCTTTCATATTACCAATATGAAAACAGAGGCCAAGAGAAGTTAAGGATCACATAGTGGGTAAGTAAAGGCAAGATTCAAACTCAGATCTTCCTGACTCCATATCCAGCTGTTTATATACTATACCACCCTGATTCTGTATAGTAATGACAAATTACATGCAGTTCATCCCATGGCTCCAAGCTTGGATCACTCACTCTCTTTCAACCTGACTTCTCTACCTCTCCCATCTCCCACATATCCCTGCCCCCCCCCAAACCTAAGCACTCTTGTATAGTTTCCATATATCCAAGCACCTATGGGTAAGCAAGCAAGAACATTCCTTCAACTGTGTCATGCCTGCAACAAATCACATTCTATACTTTTCCAGTCCTGATGTTTTATACAGATTCAAAAGGTTAAGATATTCACAAGGAGCATCCTGGAAGAGGATAATAAGTCCCCATAGGAAGAAAAGAAACAAGCATCTATTAAGTACCTACTATGTTCTGGGCTGTGTGCTAATTGTTTTACAGATATTTCATTTAATAATAACAAAAACCCAGAAATGTAGGGACTGTTACTTTCCCCATTTTACAATTGAGGAAACTGAGGCAGACAGAGGTTAAGATTAAGCCCAGGGTCTTTCAGCTAATAAGTGTCTGAGGCCAGCTTTACATGGAGATCTTCATTACTCCAGGCCCAGTGCTCTGTCCATTCTGCTACCCAGCTGACTATGGCAGCCTTTGGGTTATATAAGGAAAAGTAGCAGATCAATTTCAGTCCTCTATCTTAGTGATAGAGATGGAAGAAGTTGAAGATGAGGAGAAAAAGGAAGAGGTTGGGATTAGTTCTATGAATGTGAGCTTCAGGTCTTCTTTGGTACCTCATAGTCGTCCTATATCCTTTTCTCCACCAACTGCCTCCAAGTGCCAAAATTCAGATTCACGAATGAAAGAAGCCCTGGGTGTGGCTCAGATAGTTTCAACTGACAGTCTAAGTTAGGATGTTTACAGTAAAATCAATAAACTGAAATCTCAGTGACCAAATTGGGAGACAACTACCCATTTGACTGCATCTGGAAGGGACGTAGAAGACTATAGGAGAGAGTAAACAAGCAGCCTCAGCATTGTAGAGGAAGGGAGATGATGGAAGAACAGAACCCTTCTCCCATGGAGATGTTTATCCTTCAGATAAAGCAGGATAATGGGGAGTGTTTTCTGAGGGTTTTTCTTAGAGACCCAGAAATTTATAAGACCACATAATTTGCAACTGGAAGGTAACTTAGAGACCACCTAGTTCAATCCTATCTTTTTTTCTGTTTAAAATAATGGATTTGCCTAAAGTCACATAGGTCATAAATGTTGGAGCTAGGATTTCAACTCATACATACATATCCCAGGCTTTTTCTAGCAAGTTGCTTACACTAATGAATTCTAAACATGTAGGCATCATCTTGGTGTACCAGCTTTTATTTGAACCTCATCATTTATCAACCAGTTATAGCTATGCACTACAGTTTCTCTAAGAGTGCAGTGTCAACAGCTTTAGAACTATAAGGGATACTAGAGAGCAACTAATCCAGAAAGGCTAAATGATTTGCCCAAGCTTATACAGGTACTGAGTGGCAGAAGTAGGACCCAGATCTTCCTACTCCAAGGCTGGTGCTCTTCCCACTAAACCATACTCACTCAGGTTAAAAGTTGTAGACCTGATTTGAAGAAAGCACAGGTATGAAAGGGTCATGGCCAGGGAGGGTCTCTCAGAAGTGTTCAATATTTCAGATGTTGTGTTACTTCTTCAAACCGGCAATAGAGAAACCCTTGGGTAAAATGAATCAGCATTCATTTTCTCTCTGTTTATACTTTTCTTATACTGTGGAACAAATAGAAACAAATAGAACATCAAACTGTGTTCATCGATCCCTGGTTTAGCACAAATTCAATTTGGCAAGAAAGAATAATTATTCCAATAAAGCTTTGCATTTATAGAGCAACCTTACTTTCAAAGAACTCATCTCATTAATTCTGCCAGGATCCCAGCAAGGGAAGCAGGAGGTTTTATCTCCATTAATAAAAACATATTCTATAGAATTGCTGATTTAAAACCTCCTAATGAGATCAACAAGTTCATGACACAAACCCCCAGCAAAACCAAAGAGACAGCAATTAATAAAACCTTTAGTTTACTGTGACACAAACTGAAGGAATGAAATGTGATGTGCAGGGCTGTTGCAGGGGAAAAGAACAAGGTAACAAGTGGAAAGGGAAGCATAAAAGACTTAGCCCCATGAGCCTGGGTCTCAACAATCACCAGAACTCGGGAACTGGCTAGCCTTTGACAAGACTCCAACTGGAGCTTTTTTAGCTGAGCTTAGCCCTAGACAGCGCTAATAGGATAGTTAAATGCACAAGATTATGATCATAAGAACATAGAATAACACCTCTTCTGGACCACTTCCCCAATTTCTACTAGTCTCATGGGTTAAGCTCCCAGAAGGGGGATGCTACAATTCTTAATACTATTGCTCAGGAGCACCAACAGTATGCTCTCATTAACAAATATCCAGTGGACTTAATTAGTTTTTATCTGAGGCATTTAATAAAATGGTATAGTAAGAAAAATTGGCACAAATCATTCCTCCCAGAATCCCAGTATGTACTCTGCCACACATAAAACAGCATCCATGGGAAGAAAGGGTTCAAACTGAAAGTACAATATCAGTGAGGTACTCGTTTGGCAAAGGTAATACACAAATCCTGGTACTGCAAGGCCTATCTCCCTGCTGAGTTCTCATTTAGCTTCCCTTTGGTGTTGCATGGGGGGTGGGGGGGCGGTCAATCAGCTAGTCTCCCAAAAGCTAATCCTTTCTTTTAGTTCATAGCCAGCTCTCTCAGTACAGAGAAGTCACACTCGCTGAACCTTCTGGCAACTGTCTATATCTGTATTAATCTGCTGTGTATATCTCTGTTCCTTACTGTATAGTTTTCTGCTAGTCCAGTTGTTCTGATAACATAGCTGAAGGGGCCCCTTCTCTTGCTTTCCTCAGGTACAAGGGTAGAGGTCTCCTTTTACAATGGCCTCCAATTCTCAGACTTGAGTTTTTCTATTTGGGAAGCTAAGACTGAAGTAAAGGTATCAACACTTAAAAGTGACCTCTCTAGGGAAAAATCATCTGGGGGAAAAAAAGACTCATATGAATTGGTAATTGTGTCTTCAAGTTGAGAGGAACCTGAAAAAATGTGATACCAGGTCAGAAAATGTAAAGCAAGACAGCCTAGCAGTAGCAGCTTTCAAACTATATACAAAATGCCAATCATAAAAACATCAGTGGAATAGATTAGGTTATACATGCACAGCAGTAAATGACCATAGAAAAATCTATATCTTGTTAAACCCAAAGATTCAAACTTTTGGGGCCAGACCTCATCATTTGACAAAAATTTCTAGGAAAACTGAAAAGCAGTTTGGCAGAAACAAGGCATAGACCAACATTCACACCATATGCTGAGATAATTTCAAAATGGATCAAAGATTTAGACATAAAGGGTGATATCATAAATAAATTAGGGGAATATAAGAAAATTTCCCTGTCAGATCTATGGAGAAGGGAAGAATTTATGGTCAAAAAAGATAAAGATAAAAGTAAGTAAAATGGATGATTTTTATTGCATGAAATTTTAAAAGTTTTGCATAAACAAAACTAACGCAATCAATTAGAAGGAAAGCAGAAAACTGGGAAAATTTTACAATAAATTTACAACAAATTTCTCAGATAAAGGCCTCATTTCACAAATATATAGGGAACTGAACCAAATTCCTCAGTTGATAAGTAGTCAAAAGATATGAACAGGTAGTTTTCAAAAGAAACAAAAGCTTTCAATAGTAACATTACAAAAATGCTCTAAATTACTATTGATTAGAGAAATGCACATTAAAACAGCTCTGAAATACCCCCAGCAGAATGGCTAATATGACAGAAAAGGACAATGACAAATGCTGGAGGAGATATGGAAAAATTGGGACATTACTGCCCTGTTGGTGGAGTTGTGAATTGGTCCAACCACCCTGCAGAACAATTAGGAATTATGCTCAAAAGGTCATAAAATTGAATATACTCTTTCACCCACCAATACTCAGTCTGCATCCCAACATAGCCCAAAAAAAGGACTTATATGTGCAAAATTATTTATACCAGCTCTTTTTGTGATGGCAAAGAATTAAAATTGAGAAAATGCCCATCAATTGAAAATGGTTGAACAAGTCGCAGTATATAATTTTAATGGAATACCATTGTGCTGTAAGAAATAATGAGCAGGGGGGAGCTAGGTGGTGCAGTGGATAAAGCACTGGCTCTGGATTCAGGAGGAACTGAGTTCAAATCTGGCCTCAAACACTTGACACTTACTAGCTGTGTGACCCTAGGTCAGTCACTTAACCATCATTGCCCTGAACAAAAAAAAAAAAAAGAAAAGAAAAGAAAAGAAAGAAAGAAAAGAAATTGGAAGAAATAATGAGCAAGATGCATTCATAAGAACCTGGGAAGTCTTATATAAACTGATGTAAGGTGAAGTAAGCAGAACCAGGAGTACATTGTACACAGTAAAAACAGTATTATAATGAAGATCAATTGTGAAAGACTTAGCTACTCAGATCAAGATAATGATACAAGACAATTCCAAAGGACCCATGATGAAAAATGCTATCCATCTACCTCCAGAGAGTGAATCAATGAACTCTGAGTACAGATGAAAGAATACTTTTTCATGTTCATTATTTTTCTTGCTTTTGTGTCTGTGTTTTCTTTTGCAATTTTTCTAATAAGGAAGTGTTTTGCATGGTTTTATATGTATAATCAAATATCATATTTCTTTTCTTCTCAAAGTGTGGGGGAGGGGCAGGAGGAAAGGATGAAATTTGGAACTCAAAATTCTAAAAAATAAATGTTAAAAAATTAAATATAATTGGTAAACATTTAACAAAATAAGTAAAATATATTAAAAATAAGCAAACCATAGAAAAAACTCAGTGGGATAAAACACATGACTGGAATGTGACTTTGGGAAGGTATACCTTATTTTTTAAACGAATAGATTCTTTAAAAAAAATGACAGGGGGCAGCTAGGTGGTACAGTAGATGGAGCACTGGCCCTGGATTCAGGAGGACCTGAGTTCATATCCGACCTCAGACACTTGACACTTACTAGCTGTGTGACCCTGGGCAAGTCACTTAACCCTCATTGCCCCACAAAAAAAAAAAAAACGAATAGATATAAGAAGAGCTGATAAAAGAGATGGCCCTTGTGATCCTTAAGCAAGGAGGCTAATTTGACCACCCAGGCATCCTTGTTGGGATGTTATTCATTATAGGGAAATGTCTCTAAAAGGGTATACTTTAATTAAAAGAAACAGAATAGATAAATGGGCAGAAAGCATATAAAAATCCTAATTATCTGAGTATTCATTAAAAGGCTGCATTTTGGACTTACCTGTGATTCACTAGAGTAGGGCACTCAGTAAAGAAACTTGCTTCCAGTGCAGATCAGCAATTGCTCTTTAATTTATAGTTCTCAGTTGGTAATTTGCTAATCTATATCAGAAGGGCACTTGAATCCAAGTCTTCCTAACTCCAAAGCAAACTCTCTATCTACTGTAACATGCTACCTTCCTGTGACAGTGCATGGGTAAGCAAAAGTTATCATAACATGAAAATATCCAGTAATGAAGGGACCACTTAAAAATTCAAATATCCCTCCCATCTTTAACACTATAATCTCCACTTGCTCATTGCAATAGTCTTGTCTTTCTTTCCAATCTTTCCCCAGACATTGGTAACCACTCCCAAAGAAAATAATATGAATACCAAAGAATTAAGGGGAAGCATTTAGAAATTCAATGAAAGCCTCTAATATTTTTGCAACAATTAACTTCTTAGCGATCATTCTTCAAAAGTCAAACACTAAGGATTTCATACAGTACAACCAGACAATTTTGTTGGCAAAAAATTGTGCCAAAATATGATTCATACTTCATTTATCCTCAAAATTAGTGCATAGTTGCAATTAAATTCTACATATTGCAAAACATAAATTAGTTGCATTTTCAAGATAAATTCCTTATCAATCTTTTTAAATTATTAACTATAAAATATTGATCCATTTAAAAAAATTCCCTGTAAGTGGTCTTTTTCCAAGACCAATTATTCTGGCTGAGTCTTTGGGTTTTTTGGAGGGGTTTTTTTGCGTGTGTTTTTGTTTTTGTTTTGTGTGGGGCAATGAGGGTTAAGTGACTTGCCCAGGGCCACACAGCTAGTAAGTGTCAAGTGTCTGAGGCCATATTTGAACTCAGGTCCTCCTGAATCCAGAGCTGGTGCTTTATCCACTTTACCACCTAGCTGCCCCCCTAGGACCAATTATCTTGATCACAAGGACATATTCATGTGAGGTCAGCCACCATTGCTAAATATCTAATCCTACTCAACAGGAACACTCAGTAGCTTGGCTAATCCAACACTCATGTTGGCTTATTTAATCATCACAAACCTAGGTGAAGTAAGTATGATAAGCTGCATTTTATACATGAGAGAACTGAGACTAAGAAAAATTAAATGACATGCCCATGGCCACACAGCCAGAAAATACCACAGGTGAAGTTCCAACATAGGTCTTCATGACTTCCATTACATGTATTGCAGATGCCCAAGAAAAAAAAATAAGAAAAAGATGTAGCATCTAGGAAATAGAACATAAACTTGTTTTTTTAAAGTTCTGATATAGTTATCATAAGGTAATTATAATCGTAAGTCTCCCCCTTTTTCTCTTTGTCTCTCTGTTTCTGTATTTCTCCCTTCTCCCCTCTCCAAGAGCAAAGTAAAAAACTCAAAAGTTCCATCCTTCCAAAGGTAGAGGAAACAAGCTGGGGAACTTCCATTCTGGTCCTCATTCTAGCGAACCAGGAAGAACAGAAATGAGGGAAACCTGGGGAATTCCATACCAGAATTCACAAAGAAAAAAGGAAATACAAGTCTGACATGTATCCTCAATTTAGGGAGAAAAGATCTTAAAAGATTTAACCTGGATTCCACAAATAAATTTCAAGGAGTCCCTCAAGTTGGATGGGGGGGGGGAGGGAATGGAAATTACATTTGTGTTTTCTGTAACCTTTGATTTCCCTTAAACCCTATGTATTTTATTTTATGCATTTATACACATGATTCTGAGAATGGGTCCATAAGCTTCACCAAACTGCCAAAGGAGATCCTGGCACAAAAAAGGTTAAGAATTCTTGGTTCATAAAAATGGTAGGTTAAATTCCATGGTCTAAAAGGGGAAATTCGCCTTGGAAAAAATCTAAAGGACTAAAGAATGAAACTCTGGAGACACAATCAGAAAAAATTTATGAGGAGAAAACTAAAATTATATCTAAAAAAAGTGATGCAGATGCACAAAGAACCTATTAACCAAAGTAGATTTTTTAAGGTACATATATAAGGTAAGAGTATGAACAGAAAAGCATAACAATGCCATTAGAATAGTACTGGGAGTTTTCAAGTTCAAAATATTCTGAGACTGTCAAGAAATTTTACTGGCAATCTAAGAGGATTTTTTTTTGGCTGTACTAGATAAAGTTATCAATAAAGGAGTGGGACCATTGCTTGGCTTGGATGGAATTCCAGTTATAGAAAACAGGCAGAAAATAGAACTACCAAACCTTTATTTTTGTTCTGATTTACTACCCAACTCTAATTTTTGTTCTGATTTTTCTGCCAAGAATGATTTGGGGGGGGGGTCAGCTTGGTGGTGCAGTGGATAAAGCACCAGCCCTGGATTCAGAAGGACCTGAGTTCAAATCCAGCCTCAGACACTTGACACTTACTAGCTTCGTGACCCTGGGCAAGTCACTTAACCCCCAATGAATGATTTGGAGGGAGAGGGTGGCACTAAAAAAGATAGAACAAAAATGGCTACTGGAGAGTTTAAATCCTAGTAAGAAAATAATAGGAAGACCTCAGTGGTCAATTAATTTAATTTGCCAGACCTAAATGAATTTTAGGCAAGTCTATTTTTGTGCCTTAGTTTCTTCATATGTAAAAGAGAGAAGGGGGAAATTCAGCTATATATCCTATGATAGCCCTGCCAGCTCAAATTGTACAATGCTATGAAATATGTCATGTGATAAAGTAAAAACCGGTTGATGGCTTTGCTGAGTCACTGTCAGTAATCTCTAAAAAGATTCTATAGTATGGGAGTTGCTATAGACTCAAAGATTATAAAAGTCCTGATTCCCCCCGCCAAAAAAGGATGGGGGAGGTAATGCTGTCTACAAATTACAGTCCAATAAGCTTCACTTTGATTCCTGGCAAAATTCTAGAATATATTATTAAAGGATTCTTTTATGACTATTTCCTTCATCAAAAACAGGTTTTCTATATAACTTATGAACAAACAAAAGAATTCTTTTTTTTTTCAAAAGAAGAACTGGAAACTACAAATTGTATGAAAGAATATTCCAAATCACAAATAAGAGACTAGATCCAAATCAAACTGATGTTACATAATCTCAACTAGGCCCTAAATTCAACAAGGCAATCTTTTTTCTTCTACCTAATCATTTCACTTTGCCACTCAGTACAGTGACTATTACAAGCCTTTTTATCCTTTCTTAAACCTTCCATCACTCCCATCCCTCACCTTCTCAACTGAGAACTTTGATTCATACTTCACCAAAAAAAAAAAAAAAACATTGTCCTTGTCCCTCTTCTCCACTCCCTTTATATTATCTCACTTGGTGATCTCATCAGTTCACATGAATTCAGTTATCATAATTATACAGATGACTCTCAAAGCTATTTATCTAACCCTTACTTCTTTAGTGAACTCCAGTTTTACATCTTTACCTGCTTGTTGGACATCTTGAACTGGAAGTTCCATAGAAATCTTAAACTCACCATGTCCAAGAGAGCTGATTTTCTTTTCCCTAAACATTCCTCTCTTCTGAACTTCCCTGTTGAGGACACCAGGCAGGGAGGAGCGGAGGGGAAGGGAGAGGAAGGGAGGGAGAGAAAAAAAAAGGGAGGTGGGGAAGGGAGGCAGGGAAGGAAGGAAGGAAGGAAGGAAGGAAGGAAGGAAGGAAGGAAGGAAGGAAGGAAGGAAGGAAGGAAGGAAGGAAGGAAGGAAGGAAGGAAGGAAGGAAGGAAGGAAGGAAGGAAGGAAGGAAGGAAGGGAGGAAGGAAGGGAGGGAGGGGGGGAGGGAGGGAGGGAGGGAGGGAGGGAGGGAGGAAGGGAGGAGGAAGGAAGGAAGGAAGGAAGGAAGGAAGGAAGGAAGGAAGGAAGGAAGGAAGGAAGGAAGGAAGGAAGGAAGGAAGGAAGGAAGGAAGGAAGGAAGGAAGGAAGGGAGGAAGGGAGGGAGGAAGGGAGGAAGGAAGGGAGGAAGGGAGGAAGGGAGGAAGGGAGGAAGGAAGGAAAGGGAGTTCATAGTAATCACTGCTTCTCTGTGTGAGTATTAACAAACCATCCCCTAAATTGTACATACTAGAATTTGGCAAAGATCAAATCCATGTGCTGTCTCCTGTTCCACCTCCCCCTTTCCACACAATTTTTCAAAGATCACCAACAAGTAATCAGTCATACCAATCAGTTCTTTCTGGCATGTAACTGATGCAATGAACTCAATGACTTGATCCCAGTAAGAGCTCCAGGGTGCTCTCTATCCATCCCATCACTTATTTTGATTTTGATTTCCCATTCACTATATATGTTCTGTATTTCTCATTCTGTTTTTTGGGGGGTTGGGCAATGAGGGTTAAGTGACTTGCCCAAGGTCACCCAGCTAGTAAGTGTCAAGTGTCTGAGGCCAGATTTGAACTCAGGTCCTCCTGACTCCAGGGCCAGTGCTCTATCCACTGTGCCACCTAACTGCTCACCATATTTCTCATTCTGAAAATTATTCTCTTTGATGTAAAAAAAAAACGCAGAAGCAAAATAGGATTATCAAAGCTTTACTTTTTTTCATTGTCCCTCATCATCAGTGAGTGACACATAGTAGGTATTTAATAAAAGTTTTGTTTACTAATTTTCCCAAGCATCACTCTCCTTTCTTTGGTCTTCCTCCTTTGATTTTCTTAGCATTCCTTATGAACGTCAGCTTATTCTGGGCTTTAGTCTTTCAGTTCAGATTTGTATTCCCCTTCAGCTTCCTATCTTAATTTCCACCATTGACTATTGTCTTTTTTTTTATTCTTAGTTTGATTTAAACAGGTCCCTCTCCTCTTTTTTCTCAACAGAATTTGAAAGTATCACATCTTTCTCTGCTGAATTTTAAAGGAAGTGTGACTCTGTCATTATTAGCCAGCATCCTTCTCATTCTGGAAGATCCCTCTGCCACTACAGCCCTATCTTCTAATTGGAAAGTTCCATCTGGAAGGGCCCAGGCCAGTCATGTTTCTTCCTTCAGTCTTCTACTTTTCTTTGAATTCTATCATAGCCTTCTCAAGCCAAGTGAAGACCATAGCTTAAACCTAGTTGATTAGGTGAACTCCTTCATCTGTCTATAATTACCCAGAGACATAGGATTCTTTTCAGGGTCCAATATCCAGCTCCATTTATAAATTTCATGGGGTCCATGAACTTGAATAGAAAAGAAAAGCATCTTTATTTTCACTAACTTCAAACTGAAATTTAGCATTAACTTAAATTATGAATGTAAGCACGAAAACCTTTTCTGAGGAGTCCAGAGGTTTTACCAACCTGCCAAAGGGGTCCATAATGTAAAAAAAGGTTAAGAGGTCTGCTCTCATTGTACTTCTGCTTGGTAGAGCAAAGTTGTTTACTGGCAAAAGCAAACTGTCAGGGCAGCTAGGTGATGCAGTGGATAAAGCATTGGCCCTGGATTCAGGAGGACCTGAGTTCAAATCTGGACACTTGACACTTACTAGCTGTGTGACCCTGGGCAAGTCACTTAACCCTCATTGCCCTGCAAAAAAAAAAAAAAAAAAAAAGGCAAGCTGTCTTCCCTCCTCCTTCACACCCCCAGGACACCCCTGCCCAAGTCAGGTATACTCCTTTGGATACTTGCATTTTGTAACTCAGCTGCATTATATAAACAAGTCCAAAGAGGCTAACCATTCTCTTGATTAAAAGAGGAAGTGGTTGGGGCAGCTCTTGCTTGATTCCTTGTTGGAATCCATGATATCATGGGCCTTGGGGAAACAGAGTTTGGATACTGAGTATAGCTTTTCCCTTTCATCTATGCAGTACATAGTCATCCTTAGGCCAGATGGAACCCATCCCTATAGCTTCAAAATAAGCCAGATAGTTGTGGGTAACACTTCTCTTTCACTTGTTTTGCTCTGTTATTTCCCTAATCATCCTGTTCACTCATATTTAAAATGAGGCTATATTAGGAATGCTTGGTATCAATGTGAATGGAAGTTTATATTTTAAAAACAGAGGAGAGAGACCATTCAGAAGGCATTTAGCACAGCAAACGTATTCCTATACAAGAGTTCACATTGCATTTTAATTATTGAGATAAATGCTTTGCATCTAAGGCTTTTAGAACTTATGAACTGATAAAAAATGGCAGGGAGAGGGACTACTGAACAACTTCTGCCAAAATAATCAAACGAAAAGATATGACACTTTTAGATCAAAGCATTGGCAGAGAATTTATGGTGCAAAGAATAAATATCTTACCTAAATAAACATTTCCCCTTTAATGGAACATCTTTTTTCTACAAGATTCTTTGGGGAGTGCTTTCTTGGGGTCATTTTTTTGGTTCAGCACTATAAATACCCACGATACCAACAATATATAGCCAACAAACTAAAGTCCAGAAGGCACAATCACAAGCATTTATTAATCATATAATTGCCAATCATTGTGGTAAGGACAAGAGGAAAAAAAATGAAGCAGTCCCTGCCCCCAAGGAGTGGGGTGTTCCATACAACATATGAACAAAAAAGTTAATATATGATCATGTGAGGAGAGACAGCACAATAACAGGAAAGCAGATGAGGAAAGATTTCTTATAAAAGCCAGTGGGGCAGCTAGATGGTGCGGTGGATAAAGCACTGGCCCTGGATTCAAGAGGATTTGAGTTCAAATTCTGCTTCAGACACTTGACACTTACTAGCTGTGTGACCCTAGACAAGTCACTTAACCCTCGTTGCCCCACACACACACACAAAAGCCAGTATGTGAGCTGAGACAAGGATTTGAAGAGGCAAAATGATTAAGCTTTTCGTGTTACTATATAGAAGACTTGAAAAATAGTTTTCAAAATTCATTAGGATCACAGAAATACTAACACACCTGTCGCATTCACTTTGACCCTGATCAACTTCACCAGTTCTGTCCCTCTTCCTTCTAACGAAAAGTAATCATTAACAGCTAGGTATCAACTTGAAGGGAGATGTCTAACAAAAATCCCGTGATCTGCCCTTGTCCCTGAGCTGTTTAATATTTTTCCAGTGCCTTGGATAAAGGAATACATGACACTCATTAAATTTTGAGATGGCACATTACTAGAAGAGTATGTTAAATGACAGCATCAGGATCCAAAAACAGCTTGACAGGCTAGCACATTGATCAATATATCAAAGGATCAAAATGTAATAGATGCAAATGATAAATACCTTAGGTTCAAAAAATTAACTGCCTAACTATAAGATACAAAAGTTATGAGTTGATAGACTTTTATCTGAAAAAAATCTGCTAGTTTTAATGGGCTACAAGCTCAATATGAATCAACAAGACAATATGGAAACTAAGATAATCAATTTTACTTTAGGCTGCACTAAGAAGCATAGTATCTATGTAGTTGATAGCTCTACTGGCCTTTGCCCTGCACAGATCAATGTGTCATATAAATACTGAGTGGAACATTTTAGGAAGGGTATTACAAACTGAAAACATACAGAGAATAGGAACCAGAATAATGATGAGCCTTGAGACCATAAGAAATAAGGAACAGTTGGAGGAACTGTTTATCTTAATGCTGGGGAAGAGAAGAACATAATAATTGTATTCAAGTATTTAAAGAGTATTCATACTGAAAAGGCATTAGATTTGTTCTGCTTAACATATTGGAGCAGAACTAGAAGCATTAGGCAAAAGGTGGGCATACCTACATCAACTAAAATCAGAAAGTCATTTAAATATTTTATTCAATAAATCCATACCATGAGTGAAAGTATTCATTTCAACATGAATCTATGATATCAGATTTCTGTTGGAGTTCAGGCCCCCTTCTTCTAAGCAAGTTTCATCAAGAGATTTATATAAGACTTAAGTAAGAACTTACACCCAAGTTATGAGTTTAACTACTAGAATGGAGCAGTGAGAAAGGGCACAGAATGTCCATTCCTGGAGAACTTAAATGATAACATACCACAGCCTAATGCTGAGGTAAGAGGTCAGACTAAGATGAATGGATTTCTCATTCACCTAATCTTCAAAACTGTCCCTTGAAAATTAGGAATAATATACAACCTCCTCTCTGGCAACCACCTTGGCAAACACCTGGAAAAAAAAATCCTGTGGTTGTTATGGATATCACAAATCATAGAGCCAGTCCACCAGAGATCTCATTGACTTGAAAATTGAAGTTCTCAGGTGACTGTAAGGTGAGAAAACAGAAATTTCAGGTATGTTGGCAAGCCTGAAATGCAACAAGGGAGCCTAGTCAGTAATACTAGTCCTCATTTCATTTTATTCCCTCTCATGGGAAATAGAAACCGTACATAGATGGCCTCAATAATGACCCTCTTACTCCTCACCTATTTACCCCCTATTTGAGTAATGATCAAACTAAGTATACATTCCCCTTACCATCTCTCAGTTATCTGACAAGAGAAAGCCTCACTCCCATGAATAACCCTATTATCACTCCACCCAATTCTGGGAAAATAAAAGCAAATTTCCAGTCAACCAAAATACATATCACCAGAAGAAAGTGGAAGGAGTTGATCTCAATTCAGTTTTTAAACTTTAAGCACTTACTGAATGCAAGCACTGAAGAAATAAAAAGTTTAGTTAAAACAGATATGGCACATGCATAGATAGCTATGATGCAAAATAAATGATAGGTTCATTAGAAAGATTTTTAAGTGCTGTGTTAAGGAAAAGGTTATTACCAAATAAGAGGAAGAAAGAATTCATGGAGATGGCACATCTGAATTAAGTTTTAAGGAATGAATAATAATTCAATAGGCGAAGAGAAGAAAAGAATATGTTCCAGGCATAGGGACTCAGAATATCAAAGAATGATCCTTAGCCAAGGAAGACTCCCATATTAAGTTGTCTGATCAGTCAATTCAAAACTCTCTAAATTCTCCAGGCTAACTGGAATCTGATGGTATCAACAAAGTCAACTCCTATTTGTGTACATTAGGGTCATACAAAGGAGACTCAGACCTTGAACCTAATTTTCACACTATATTGTTTAGGCAAAGGATGTTAGGTTTTCCTCTTTGAACAGGGCCAACAACCAAACAGAATTGAATTGTGCATTTATCTTTGTGAGTAATTATATTTCTGTCACTTCAGTATATTCTGGGTATGCAAAACTAGACTCATCATGGTTGTGTTAGTGGATTTCAAGAGCAAGAGGAAATAATGGAGTTCCCCTCATTGGGAATGGTAGGCAATTTGGGCTTGGAGATTCAGAAAAGACCAGATCTTTCTGACCATTTCATCTTCCTAAAGCCTGGTGTTAAAAGACTGAAATCTGTGCTTTTAGTTTCTCCACTTGCATTCTTACCCATTTTCAAGTTAGGATCTAATGAGAGGTATCTTAGCTTTTCCAAATATTCATAAGCCTGAAGGATTTTCATTACCTGATTCCATGCTGACCACTAATTGGGACGTATATGCAACCTTACAGTCATTTTCTCAGGAATTTAATTTTAAAATTAGATAATGTCTCTGGACAAATTAAAAATAGTTAAGATAACCATGTCTAATAATTGTTTGACACTTTAAGGTATGCAAATGGCTTTAGATATATTATCTCATTTGAGTCTCAAAACAATCCTATGTTTCCAAGCTTTATCCCCATTTTACAGATGAGAAAATTGAGGCTGATAAATTTTAAATAACTTGGCAAGGATCCTACACAAAATAAGTATCCAAAGCAGAATTTTCCCTAAGTTCTTTCTGACTCCAAATTGAGTGTGCTACCCACAACATCAAGTTGCTTCCCCATAAATAAGTGATATACGTTTAACTACAGTTCAAGGAAAGGACATAAAAACCATATAAGAACATTTGGTAGGAAAATGACAAAAAAACAGTATGGCTAATCAAAAAGGTTTATCTTCCAAGGAAATGGAGATTTTAAGTCCTTCATATATCGCAAAGAATGATATGATGTCCACCATGTTAGGTCATTTGGACAGAATGCTTTTCTTTCCAACCTACTGCCAGATCATAAGGACCTTAGGGTCTCTAAACCCACCTTGAAGTTGAATCTTCCCACATTTGATGTGATCTTTAAGGAATCATTCAAAAGAGAAGGAAGAGGGGCAGCTAGGTGGCACAGTGGATAAAGCACCGGCCCTGGATTGAGGAGTACCTGAGTTCAAATCCGGCCTCAGACCCTTGACACTTACTAGCTGTGTGACTCTGGGCAAGTCACTTAACCCCCATTGCCCCACAAAAAAAAAAAAAAAGGAAGAAGACTAAGAATGAGAAAATATTGTTCTTCTCTGAAAAAAGAGTTAGAGAGTAGATTCTAGAGTACAGAACTAGAAGAAGACCTGTGTGTGTATCCCTCAGCAAAGGATAAAACTTGTGGCCTTTGGTACATGAAAAAATGTATGTTACTGCTCACAATAAGCTTTTGAGGCCTATAACTCATGAGCCTTGGATGATAGTTAATTCATGTCTTCTGTCATAATATGGGTATGTTGTGCCCTATGTTACTACCAACCTTACCTGCTGCTAATCTTAGCTCTAGCTGAATTCAAAGATTGAAAAGGGTGGTATAAATTGCTGGAAAAAAATTAGAGCCGATTATTACACAAATAGCATTTTCTAATTTAGGAAGAGAATATATGACTGCAACCACAGGCCTGCTTTTCTGCCCTGGAACTTTTAAGTCCTTTTTTTTTTTTTTTTTAATTTTTGCAGGGCAATGGGGGTTAAGTGACTTCCCCAGGGTCACACAGCTAGTAAGTGTCAAGGGTCTGAGGCCGGATTTGAACTCAGGTACTCCTGAATCCAGGGCAGGTGCTTTATCCACTGCGCCACCTAGCTGTCCCCTTTTAAGTCCTTTTAAACTGTGGCTGCAAGCTCTTATGTGCTGGTGTTTCTCCCCAGTCTGGGACTGCCACCCAAGACTGTGACTTGGATCCAAGTACAGGCAAAACAACAGAGCCTCAGTGCTAGCAAAGATATCCCTGTAATCCTCTTCTAGCCAGTTGTTTGATCCCCTTACCATTTTGGGGATGAGTTCCAGAAGTAGTTGCTGTTGCTGCTGATTCAGAGGCTCCTGAGGCCTGCTTCTGGTTTGCTGGGACTGGGGCTGCACTGGGGTTCGGTCTATGCTGGCTCCCTGTGCTGAGCTGTGCTCCACTCTCACTCCTGTACAATAGAGCCTTACTGCCAACCTTCTAAGTCATTTTTGGCTGGAAAATTATTTCATCCCATCTTTTTGTTGGTTCTACTGCTTCAAGAATTGTCTTATGGCATTATTTGAAGGTATTTGGAGGGCTCTTGCGGACAGCTCATGTAATACATCTTGGCTATTAAGTTCCTTGTAAGGTGTTCTCAATTTGAGTTCACAGTCTAGCTTCTAGGAACAATACCTTCTTAAGGGTTAGCCAGGTGTGATTACAATCCAGTTAACTTGAAGTAGGCTAATCAGCAATCACTCTCACTTGATTCAATCAGTCTAGATTAATCTCCAGGTGGGTCTTTGAGTATCTGCTAAATCCTATTATTTCATCACATCCTGTTTCTCTTCATTTTAGTATGCATTTGTTCATACAAGCCTTTACATATTTCTCTGAATTTGTAGCAGTTCTTATTTTTTAAGGTGCAATAAAATTTTATTACTCTCACATGCCCAATTTATTCAGCCATTTCCCAATTGGTGAGCACCTATAATATTTTATTTCTAGTTCATTGTCACAATGAAGAATGCTACTTTAACTATTCTTATACATATAGGTCCTTTCCCTCCACCTCTTATCTCCTTGGGATAAATGCCTACTGGTAGTATTGATAATTTGACTTTAATCAGAGATATTTTATGTGAGGATTGTTTTCTAAATTAAATTTTTACCTTCTCATTCTAACTGCATTTTTTCTCACATCAAAGTTTTTCAATTTTATAGAATTAAAATTCTTTATTTTATTTTTTATTTTATCTTATTTAGGTCAGCATTCTTTCCAATGATATAACTATAACTATATAGGGCAAAGAATAAACAGTTTGATGACTTTTGGGGTATGGTTCCAATTTGTATTCAGGAATGGTTGAAGGCATTCATAGATCCACCAACAGTATACTAATCTGGTTTTCTACTCCCCCTCCAATAAGTGCTATTTTCTTCATTAATTATTGTTAAAAGAAGACCCCAGACCCAAAAAGAGACCCTAAATGAAACAGAGTCTGATCACAGATTATTAAAGTGTTTATTGACTGAGAAGACATGTAAGGGAGAGAAGAACCTGCAAGGGAGCAGAGAGGGAACAAGAATTCTCAGCTGCTCAAAGGGTGTGTGTGAAAAAGGGTGAGATATTACTAGTTTTTAGAGACTTTGGGGCAGGAAGTGGGGGGTTAAGGGAGAAGATGTCTGTAGACACAATAGTCCAGAGAGCAGGATAATTAGAAAGTCCCAAGCAAGATCTTGAGTCTGCAGCTGTGACTCAAGGTTGCCCTTGGTTAAGGCTGGTTCCCTGGTTTCTGACAGCTACAGGCATTTCCAAATTTGGCTAGCACTTACTCACAAAGGATCACTGGTATATCAAGCAGCTCTGAGCCTCAGAAATCCTTCTAAATGGCAGGTTGTTGTGTAACTCCATTGTCCTGCTTTCTTGTGAAGAGGAGAAGTTCTAACACATAGAATAATTATTACAAAGCCTATGTTCACATCATCTATGTCAAACTGATGAATAAGAGGTAACAGTGGTTATATACTAACAAATTTAAGTAGAAGGGTCCCTGTGAGGTGCATATTGACATAGAAAACCACAAATTAATATTATATATGTTCTATTTTTATTTATTTTGTTAAACATTTCCCAATTATATTTTAATCTGGTTCATAGTACTTGGGAGCTTTGCTGGCTCATCACTGGGTGGGTCCGACACCTCTGAGGTAGAACCTCAAAGCTGTTTTGATGTGTATTTCTCTTAACAGTAGTGACTAGGATTATCTTTACTTTTGGTTGTAGAATAGCTTGTATTTCTTCATACAAGACATTCATATACTTTGACAACTTGTCTGTTGGGGAATGACTCTTATTCTTATACATTTGTGTCAATTCTTTATACATCTTGGCTATTAAGTTCCTTGTAAGTAAGGATTATTTCATTCTTTATTATTTGTATCCCCAGTGCAATATTTGGCACATTGTAGATGCATAATAACTGCTCGTTGGTCAATTGATTGATAATTTGACTTTAATCAGAGATATTTTATGTGCGGATTGTTTTCTAAATTAAATTTTTACCTTCTCATTCTAACTGCATTTTTTCTCACATCAAAGTTTTTCAATTTTATAGAATTAAAATTCTTTATTTTATTTTTTATTTTATCTTATTTAGGTCAGCATTCTTTCCAATGATATAACTATAAATTATCTCCTTCCTTTGCCCTCCACTTTTTTGTGATATGACCTTTTATATTTAGGTCATGTATCTATTTGGTGTTTATAGTGGTATATATTATAAACACCATCTATGTTAAATATACATTTGATGGTATATGTGTCTTGGTGTAAACTTAAATTTTGCCAGATTTATTTTTAGTTTCCCAGCAAATTTATCAAGTAAGGAATCACTACCCTAGTAGTTAGTGCCTTGAGGAACCACATTTTAAAAGGTATATTAACAGGTAAGAGTTGATCTAGAACAATAAGAGTACTTGAAACCATGAGACACACTAAATTACTGAAGTAACGAAGTATATTAAGCCTGTAGTAGAAAATACTTATGAGGAGCATGATGGACATTTTCAGATATTTGGAAGGTTGAGACAGTATAGGGATCAGGCATATTCCATGTTATTCCTAGGAGCAGAACTAGGCCCAATGAATAGAAGTGATAGTAACTCAGATTTTGGCTCAATATAAAAAAGAATTATCTAAAAATGAAAGTTGTCCAACTATGGTCTGTGCTGCCCTGTTAAGCATCACTGAAAATGTTCAAGAGGAAACTGCAGAGCCATCTTTCAGAGATACTGTAGAGAACATTTCTTTATCAGGTAAGAGATTGAAGTAGATGATCTCTAAAGTAGTTTCGAATTATAAAATTCTATGATCTATGATAAGAGACCCTTTCCTGAGAGTAGGTTCTGATAGAGGAAAAGAAAGGAGAAAGCCTAAGGAAACTGGTTATCAAAGGGGGAATTGTCTGTCTATGTGAGAGGCATAACGGGTGTTCACTAATAAAGTTATTCTATATTTTTGATTTCAAGGTTGTCTAAAATAAGATTAAAACCTCAGTGATCAAAATAAGTATAATTGTTTGCAGATGTTTACAGGGCCCACTAAAAGAGCAGGTTTACACAGAAATATGTAGTTTGCTACAATGACCATAAAATGAGTGGAAAGAAAAGGTTAAATGTTTGTACAGAAAGAAAACATTTTTCCCCTTCAAAACCTTGGTAGGAAATAGTTTCCAAACTGATCTAGCCCATTCCCTGACAACAAATTTCCTTCAATTTCCTCACTATTTTATGGGAGTTAGGACTCTGACTTTCCATTCTTGGTATATCCTTGAAAATAATGGGTTTGCCAACACACAATGAGAGAGATCTTTCCAGTCCCACTGTATATCCATAGGCAACAGTTAAACCGGGGGAAAGGTGCTTCTTATCCTTAGTAAGTGCCATTGTGGAAATAAGTGATATTCAGGAAGAATCTAGACCCAGGCAGAGGAGTCCACAGTCAATGCAGGTTGATTTCAGGATCATAGAGAAAGAGTTGTTTTATCTCTTACTAAACAAACCTTCTCTGCCCCCAAGATACTGCAATATTTCAATGGATCTGAGATCCCATCAATGTTGGTATTCATCAATGATGGAAATCACAATCAATCCAGGCCTTCTCATCCTGTGTCACTCTTTTCCATGTTCTCTCAAAATTCTTCCACCCAATGTGCTTGGGGGTGGGGTGTATGGATCCAGAGTTACTCCATTGTGAGAATCATGCCATTGTGTTCACATATATGTCTGTACTCTCCCCCTAGTTCTTGCAATGTGAGTAACTCAGAATAGAATGTGCCTTGGTATCATGTTGTACAACCTGTTCTGTGAAACAGCTTAACCCCTCCACCTCCTGTTATGCTCCATTCTAGCAGAAACCTCTAACTTTGAAACAGAGTAAAAAGGTTATTGCACCAAATCAGTCTGGAGCCTCAGCAATAGGAAGCTTGACAAATCAATCAGTTTTTCCCTGTTCCCCACTCTCTAAAATGGAAATAAACTTTGTGTCCTATTCATTTGGGGAATTTGTCCCTAGGGGCAAACTCCATAAGTGCTAACTGCTCCAAATTTAGTATCTTGGATAGTCTGTTGTTCCCAACACGAACAAGATGACTCTCTAGACCTCTTGATAGTATGTGGGCACCAATGCACATATAGGCTATCTAGACCTTAACTCTTTTATTTATTTGTTTGTTTGCTTATTTATTTGTTCATTCATTCATTTATTCATTATTTGTGAAATAAAACAAGTATTTCCATAACATGGTAGAACTTTTTTAAAAGATCATTGCACCTCAAACTGCAAATCTATTATGTACAACCTGCTATTCCTTTTAAATATATAATAAAATTATCATTATGCATTAAATGGGAGTGTCATATTTGGGGTGGGAAGAGACAAAAGTCCCTAAAGCACTATATGACCTAGTTATTGCTATTACTACCCATAATAAATAAATGATATTAATGATAATAATCATCAAGAATAACAAAAATAGAAGCTAGGGGTAAAAAGATAATTACTGACCCCACGAATGCCTCCTAGAGGCAGCTAGGTGGTGCAATGGAAAGAGCTCTTTCAGAAATCAGAGAGGCCAGAGTTCACTTGCAACCTCAGACTCCTAGCTGCACAACCTGGGGCAAGTCAACTTCTGCCTGCCTCAGTTTATCCAGCTGTAAATTGGGGATAATAATAGCACCTATCTCTCAAGATTGTTGCAAAAATAAAATGAGATTATGTTTTTAAAGTACTTTGTAGGGGCAGCTAGGTGGCACAGTGGATAAAGTACTGGCCTTGGATTCAGAAGGACCTGAGTTCAAATCCAGCCTCAGACACTTGACATTTACTAGCTGTGTGACCCTGGGCAAGTCACTTAACCCTCATTGCCCCACTAAAAGATAAAAAACAATAAAAGTACTTTGTAAACTTTAGTGTTATAGAAATGTTAGCTATGAATATTAGTAATTTTACCCTATGTACAGAGATACCAAAGGAACTGCTATAACAAATAAATTTATTTGTTTGAGAAATTTAAGGAACAGAGAAACAATTACTTTTCCAGTATCTTAAAATGAATCAATAGAAGAGGAGGGTCCACTTTCTTCCACTCCATTGTGAGATTTCTTCCACCCAAATAGACTGGCAACCTATCTGTAATTCATGGTCTTAAAGAGTTGTTCTGAGGGCAATGAAATGTTAAATACTTTGCCCATGATCACACAACCAGTATGTCTAAGAGCCAGAATTTTTGCCCAGATTTTCCTGTATCTCTGTACACTGTGGCATGGTACCTTTAACCAATATAGCTAAAAATATATATATATAATTTTTTTCTTAATTTTTCTCTGTAGCATCAACATACTCTAAGCTTCTGACTATTTCAATATTGCCAGACTTGTGAATTCACCCTCTACTACTTGTCCTAAATATAGTTTTTTGTACTTTTCTTCTCTATCATAGTGAAGAAAATCCAGAAATAAGAACCTTCAGGACCACAATGAAAATAAATTCACCTAGGGGCAGCTATGTGGCGCAGTGGATAGAGCACCGGCCCTGGAGTCAGGAGGACCTGAGTTCAAATCCGGACTCAGACACTTAACACTTACTAGCTGTGTGACCCTGGGCAAGTCACTTAACCCCAATTGCCTCACTAAAAAAAAGAAAAAGAAAAAAAGAAAAGAAATTCACCTAAAACAACAAAGCATAGAAATTTCCAGGTCTGTAATTACCTACTCGAAGTATATATGTTGGTGGACATCTAACATTGGACTTCAGTAAGCAACTGATTTTTTTCAGAGATGTTTCCTCCACATCTTCTATGCCAGTGCTCTTACTAAGATAAGAAATAAGCCTTTCCTATGTGTAGCTGGACTACAATGGGACTATGTTGAAGGAACATCCATCCCACTGAAAAATATGAATAATACTCGCCTGAGAGGTAAAGAGAAGCTAGTTCTTTAAGAAACTTAACCAAATTTACTCTTTGCTAGTTCTTCAAAGCCCTGGCTACAGAGAAAGAAGCATAAACTGTGATAACTGTGAACATTGGATACCCCTAGTCAGTGAGAGAGAATAACCAAATTATATCCAATCAAAAAAATACCTCTTAAGATGACATAATATATGAAAGAATAACCAACAAAGGAACTTTGTCTACTAAGTCCCTTTTCAATTTAGCTAGATCAAAATGGCCCAGATC
Organism: Dromiciops gliroides; assembly: GCF_019393635.1. Taxonomy (NCBI): domain Eukaryota; kingdom Metazoa; phylum Chordata; class Mammalia; order Microbiotheria; family Microbiotheriidae; genus Dromiciops; species Dromiciops gliroides. The sequence continues at coordinate 261,802,292 of NC_057861.1, forward strand.
AATGGAGGACTGGCTATTGGGAAATTGGAGACAGGGGAAATTATTCTTCTGTATAATTTCTTTCTGAAATTAAAAAAAAAATTGTTTATTTACAAATGCTGCTTTTTGTTAAGGCCAAAATTTATGGTGTAAAATTTACATTAGGAAATTTCCAGCAAAGAATGAAAGGGAAATACAATAAGATGTGACAGCATGCTAAGAATTCTTAAAGAACTAATGAAATGAGCTAAAGAATTCTTTTTAAAAATATTATATTGATACCTTATTTTTATGTTGCCTGATTTTCCACTTTTACTCTTCCTTCTTCTCTTCCCAGAAAGCAATCCTTTATAACAAAGAATTATAAAAGAAAAAGAAGAGAAAAAATCAGCAAAAACAATATATATGTATATGCACACATATATGTGTGTATATATATATAAATCTGACATTATATATGATTTTTACATATGTAAACATCCCCACTCCCCAAAATGTATAAAAGGAGTGGGGAAAGGTATTTTTTCATATGTCTTCTTTAGGGCCAATCTTATTCTTTCTACGTTTGCTACATTCATTTTTTTATTGTTTTACTTGTTCCCTCCATTTACATTGTTGGAATCATTATGTATATTGTTACCTTGACTCTGCTAACTTCACTTTTTGAAATTCCATGTAAATCTTTCCATGCTTCTCTGTATTCATCATATTCATCAGTTCCTACAGCACAGCAATATTGCATCATGTTTATATATAGCAACTTGTTTAACCATTCCCTGATCAATGAAAAACTTTCTATTTCTTTGTTACAACAAAAATTATGTATACATAATATACACATGTACTCATATTCAAATGGACCCCCCCTTTTTTAAATAAATTACCTTCTTGGGGTATTTGCCTAGCAGTGGAATCTCTGGGCAAAAGGATATGTATATTTAATCCACCTTATTTGTATAATTCAAATTGTTTTCCAGAAAATTTCACTAATTCACAGTCTATTAAAATGCATGTACCACTTCAAAATTAACTTTATCTTTTGTCATCTTTGCTAATTTGCTGGATTTAAAGTAACACCTCAGAGTTGTTTTAATTTCTCTGAACATTAGTGATTCGGAGCATTCTTTCATATCATTCTTAATAGTTTGTAATTTTGGCAGGGAGAATTATTTGTTTATATACTTTGACCAGTAATCTACTGAGGAATGGCTTTTAGTATTAAATATTTCTTTTAGTTGTCTATTATGACTGGGATACCAAGCCCTTATCTGAAATACAAAAAAAAATCTAGCCTACCATTTCCCTAGTTACCCCTTGATGCATCAATTTTATTCATACAAAAGCTTTTCATTTCCATGTAATTAAAATTTCTATTTTATCTTTTGTTATTGCCTGTATCACTTCTTTAGTTAAAACTCTGTCTCCTAGGAACAAAAGGTCAAGAATCTTGAGAGAAATAATGAAAATAAGTGGGAAGGGGGCCAAACAGTACTAGATCTCAAAATATACTACAAAGTATAATCATCAAAATAATTTGGGAACTGGTTAAAAAAATAGACAGTAATCAATGGAATGGATTAAGCACATAACATACAGAAATAAGTAAACCTAGCAGACTCCATCCCTTGGATAAGGACTCACTATTTGACAAAAATTGTTGTAAAAACTGGAAAACAGTTTGACAAAAATTAGTTTTACACCAGTACCTCATGGCATATACCAAGATAAGCTCCAAATGGATACAAGACCTAGCCATAAAAGATCACATGATAAACAAATTAAAAGAACAAGAAAGATATTCTCTTTCAGATCTGTGCATAAGGGAAATGTTCATGACCAAACAGGAAATAAAGATAGGATCGCTGAACATAAAATGGACAATTGGGATTGCCTACATTTAAAAAGTATTTTGCATAAACAAATTCAATGCAGCAAGATTATAGAGAAATAATTAAGTGGGAAAGCCTTTGTAGTCAAGTATTTCTGATAAAAGTGTTGTTTGAAAACTATATAAAGAAATAATAAGAATTATTCACTGACTGGTAAAGATAACAATAATAATAATAGCTAACATAGAGTGTTTGGGAGTTTGCAGTCTCTTAATAAATATTATCTAATTTTATCCTCACAACAACCCTGGGAGGTGGATGATATTATTATTCCCATTTTATGGATGAGGCAATTGAGGGAGACAAAAGTCAATTGACTTGCCCAGGGTTACACAGCTTATAAATGTTGTAGGTTGGATTTGAACTCAGGTCTTCATGTTTCCAGGTCTAGTGATCTAGCTACTATACCATCTAGCTGCCTAAATAAATGGTCAAAAAATGTGAATAGGAAGTTCTTATAGGAAGAGAATCAAGCTATCTATAGCTAGAAGAAAAAGTATTGAAATCACTAATAACTAGAGAAATGCAGATTAAATCAACTTTGAAGATACATTTCACAATTATTAGATGGCCAAAGTTGACCCCCCCCCCAAAAAAAAGGAAAATGGCAAAGGTTAGAGGGACTGTGGGGAAATAGGCACAATGAATGATTCACTGTTCATGGAGCTGTGAATTCATGTAGCCATCTTGAAGAGGAATTTGGAAGTAAATATGGAAAGTAAATTGTAAGTAACTATATCCATGAAGTTACTATCCTTAGACCTAAAAATATTACTACTAGGCCAAAGAGATCAAAGAAAGAAGAAAAGGTCCAATATGTTCAAACATATTTACAGGCATTTGTTTTGTGGTGGCTTAAAACTCAAAACTAAGGGAATATCCATCAATTGAGGAATAGCTGAACAAATTATAATATATAAAGATAACATAATACTATTTTGCTGTAAGAAACAAAAAATGAAACCTGAAAATATTTGTATGTACTAAAACATGGTGAAATTAGCAGAACTAGAATAACATACCATAACACCAGCGTAGTAAACAAAGAAAAAAAAGAAAAATGTTGAAAGATTCAAGAATTCTGATCAACAGAATAATCATAATTCCAGAAAAACAATGATAAAAATTCTATCCACCCTCCTTCTAGACTACAAATCTATGTTACATAACCTCAACGGTACCCTCACTATGGTAAGGAAATCCTTTTACACCTCCCTAATAAACTCACTATTCTACTCACTCCACAGTCTTTTTCAAACCTTTTCATCCCTCCTCAAGCCTCCCATAGATCCTCTCAGCTGAGAATCCTGCCTCATATTTCACTGAAAAAAAAATTGAGGCTATTTGCCCAGTTTCCTCTGCTCCCTTCCTCATTTTACATAATCTAGATACCTTCTGCCACCACCTCCTCCTTCACCCTTGTCTCAGATGAAGAGGTAGTCCTTCTTGCCAAGTTAAACACTTTGAACACACAAGTGATGCTATTTTCTCCAGAATATTGCCCCATCTATTATCCCCACTCTCTCACTTTTCTTCAATATCTCTTTGCCTAGTGTCTGTTTCCCTGCTACCTACAAACATATCCATGTTTCCATCATGAAAAACCCTCACTTAATCTATCCATCTGCACTATCATCTCTTCTCCCTTGTGTGGAAAAGGTCTTTGAGAAGGCCATCTGCAATCGATGCCTGCACTTCCTTTCTTCTCACTCTCTTTTTAATTCTCTGACTTCTTACCTCATCATTTAACCAAAACTGCTCTGTCCAAAGTCACCACTCATCTTGTAATCACCAAATCTATTGGCCTTTTCTCAATTTTCATCCTTATTGACCTCTCTGTAGCCTTTTACACTGCCAATTACACTCCACTTTTATCATCTTCTCTCTAGGTTTTTAGGATAATACTCTCCTGGTTCTCTTCCTACCTGACTCCTCCTTTTTCTCCTTTTCTGGTTCATCCACATTACGCCTGCTAAGCATGGGGGTCTCCCATGAGCATAGGGCTCAATCTTTGGTCCTCTTCTCTTCTCCCTTGATGTTTCTTCACTTGGTGATTTCATTAGCATTCATGGATTTGTACCATATGCCAATGATTCTCAAATTTACTTATATTCTACCCTAACCTCTCTTAAGCTCTAGATTCAGCTAAGTGACTATTAGACATAGACATTTCAAATTAGATATCTCATAGGCATCTTAAATTCAACATGTTGAAAACTGAATTCATTGTTCCCCCCAAAAACTGCCCATTTCCAAATTTCCCTATTATTGTTGAAGGCCCTACTAATGTGCAAGTCACCCATTCTCCTCACAACCTAAGTGTCAGCTTCAACTTCTCACCATGATCCTGGTTGAGGCTCTGATTACCTCTCAACTGGCTATTGTAAATGTTTACTGACCCTAGTCTTTATCTAATTCATTCTCCACACAGTGGCCAAAGTGATGCTTCCTTAAGGATGGGTCCGATGATGGAATCCACAGATCCTCTCTTTTTAGTGTCTCTATGATCAAATAGAAACTCTGGCATTTAAAAGTTCTCACAACCAGGCCCTTTCCTAACCTTTCTAGTCTACTTACAAATTACTCCTCTGTGTTCTCTATGGTACAGCAGGCTGCTCTCATGCCTGGAATAGTTTCCTGCCATCTCTCTGTCTCTGTCTCTGTCCCTCTGTCTCTCTGTCTCTCTCTCTGTCTCTCTCTGTCTCTCTCTGTCTCTCTCTGTCTCTCTCTCTCTCATGGGTTTCTTTCAAGAATCAACTCAAGGAGCAGCTAGGTGGTGCAGTGGGTAGAGCACCGGCCCTGGATTCAGGTGGACCTGAGTTCAAATCCGGCCTCAGACACTTAACACTTACTAGCTGTGTGACTCTGGGCAAGTCACTTAACCCCAATTGCCTCACACACACACACACACACACACACACAAAAAGAATCAACTCAAGCATTCTTCCAAATGAGGCCTTTCATGTTCCCTCTAACTTTCTTCTCCAAAACCACTGTGTGTACATGGGTAAAAGTGCATATGGGTATAGAAAATGTATAAAATATACAGGTATACACATGCACACACATGCATGCATATACATACACATGTGTATATATGCATATACCTACAAATGCACTATCGATACCCACATACACATGTATCCATATTTACATACTTTGTACATGTATATTTTATATACATATATGTACATATTTTTCTCCTGTTAGAATGTAAGCATATTAAGGGCAGGGATTGCTTTGCTTTTGTCTTTTTCAGTACTTGGAATAGTGTCTGATACATGTTAAGTATTTAATAAATGATTTCTTATTGATCAATCAATTGGTTCAGCAAACCAGGATTATATCAGCATTCAGTCAGGGTCAAACTCAAACTCTGAGTTACTCAAAAGCATTCTCTCAGGAGTAAGATTGTTCTATCCCTTGGGAAAGAGCTAACACAGCTGGATCTGGTTTTTAGTTCCTTTGTTTCTCCTCATCTGCCCACAGAGGACATCTAGTAGATGGTGGAGGAATTCAGCCAAGCCTGTGATCTTAGACTTGGGCCTTTATTACACTGCAAGATAAATCTTCCTTAATTGATCTAACATAAGATAACAGCAAAAAAATGAGGCAGTCATGAGAAACCATACATACATGCTTTATGTTTGGTGGAAAAAGCTAGTAGCTGAGAGAAATTAATTATTAGGAAGCAGAAATTTCAGCAGAAAAGCAAAACTCAAAGCATAACTTGATTCCTGGAGAAAGGAAATTTAAGAAGAAAAGAAAATCAAGCATGAGTACTTGATTAACATGCATATGGATAAAAAGTGATTTAGACATTTCAAACAGATTCACAGACTAGTCATGTCATTTCTGTCTAGGGGTGGAGGGAGTGAGAGAGAGAGAGAAAGACATAGAGACAGAGAGACAGACAGAGACAGAGACAGAGAGAGAATTTTATTGAGAAGTCCCCAAGACTAAACACAAATTTTTGGCTGTGGTTCATGGATTACAGAACTGGTCAACCACCACCATAACTTTTCACAGGACAATATTTCTCTTTGCAAGTTTTAGAATGAAGAACCTTGCAGAGAATCACAGAGGTATTAAATCGCAAGCTGATAAATTTCGAGGACTGAAATGTGCTCCTACCACAAGCACAAGGTTCTCTAACTCATTTTTAATGAGACATATCCTATATTTGTAGTAATCATTATAATTATTTTAAAGGATATTTGGAGGCTTTATTAATGACCCTCTGTTTTATTTCATGACTTTGCCTCCGCTTTACTGAAGGAGAAAAGACAAATGTCACTGTACTGCTAAAGGGAAGTAGTTTGGAGTCAACTCTTGATTCATGCTAATAGATTAAAGCAGTGGCTCATATGAGCCAAATAGTTAATAACTTTACATTTTTATTCCATTCTCAAGGGCATTTTAATATTATTGTGAGCAGTAAATAGATTTCCCTCACTAATTATGTCTGGTTTATAGTGATATTGAAATTAGCTTTAATTTCTAGAGTATCTATCAGCTCTCTGGTGGCAGGTCTAAGGCAGACAAAGAAGGATCCTGGGCTACAATAAGACGGGAAAATTTGCAATATAAAATTCCACATGTGTTTATGGATTATTGATTATTAAAAATCAAAAAATCATTTTAATCATATATCTTTTTAAATTTTATTTATTTTATTTTAATGTATGAAATAAAACAAGGATTTCCATAACAGTAGAATTTTTTAAAAGGCAACTGCAAATCTACTATGTACAACTTGCTATTTCTTTTAAATATATAATGAAGTTATCATGCAATTTTCTTTTTTTTCCTTTTTTCCTTCCATCCTCCCCCACCCTAAAGATGGCTACCATTAGACACAAATGTATGTGTGCATGTGTACGTGTGTGTGTGTTTGTGTGTGTATGTATGTGTGCGTGTGTAAAATCATTCTATACATGTGTCTATTTATCAGTTCTTTCTCTGGATCATATCTAATTGTATTCCTATAGACATCTCAAACTCAGCACGTCCAAAACATAACTCATTATCTTTTTTTCCAAGTCTTCCCTTTTCTCACTTTCCTGTTACTGGTGAGGTCACCACCATCCCTCCTATCACCCAGGCTCACAACCTTGGTTTCCACTTCAACTCCTCACTTGCACTCACCTACATATCCAATCTGTTGCTAACACTTGTTTCTACCTTCCCAGCATCTCTCCACTTGGTTTTTTACCATGTGGATTGTTGGACTACATTCACTTGAATTATTGTAGATTTCATTTAGGAAGCTTTAGATAGCATATATGCCACATCTCTCCACTCATATAGCAGCCACCTTCACTTTTTGATGTGATCCTCAAGTCCAAACTACTAATAGTCCTTTGAACTAATTAAGCACTAGCTAATTAACTAATAAGCAATTTAGAAGTCCCTGATTAAGTCTTTACCTACTCCAATCCATCTTCCACTCAGCTGCTAAAGTGATCTTCCTACACCATAGATCTGACTGTATCACTTCCATACTCATTAAATACCAGTAGATCCTTATTATCTCCAGGAAAAATTGTAAAGCCCTTTGTAACCGGATCCCTCCCTATCTGCATAGTCTTCTTACAACTTATCTCATGTGCTCTGTGACCTAGCAACACTGACTCTCTTGCAGTTCGTCACCTAAAACACTCTATCAATCTCTTTTCACTAACTTTCCCCAATGCTTAGAAGGCTCTTCCTCCTCAAATTTACCTCTTGGCTTCCCTGGCCTCCTTGAACACTCAAATCAAATTCCATTTTCTTTGAGAGGCCTTTTCTGTTTCCAGCTCCCATCCCCAACCCACTACTAATATCTTCCCTCTGAAATTCTTTCCCATTTATATTGTATAACTCTCCATTCCTTTTGTTCCCTTGGGTTTCTCCCAGATAAAATTTGATGGCATTTCTCAAGGAGAACTTAACTTATTGAAGTGGGGGGAGAGAGAAAGGACTGATCCCTGGGTCCCCCAAGAAACTGATTATTAATAATTATTTTCTCACAACTGTCAAGTCCTCACAAAGTTTTATCTTTTCTGAGCTAATAATCCTAGGTCCAAGAACTGTTCTCCAAATTACATGATCTCCAGATCTTGGTCACCCTCCTCCAGATACTTTCCAGCTTGTGTCCATACACTCTTGTTGCCCAGAACTGAACACAATACTCCAAATGTAAATTGACCAGGGTCTAGTAGAGTGAAACTATCACCTCCCTCACTCAAAACACTATTCCTCTCTTTAGGCAGCCTAAAATCACAGTAGTTTATTTGATTGCCATATCATAGTTGATTCCTATTGAGATTATAGGCCACTAAAATTCCTCGTGTTTCAGGGTAAATTTTCTCTATATATATATTCCTGTCTGGTAAAGATGATTTTTGAAACCAAGTCTTAGAAGAGAAACTAAAACTGGCAGGGTCATGAAAGATCATCTGCAGAAAGGAGGTGGTACTTGGGTTGTGCTTTAAAAACAGTTCCAGATTTTTCAAAGTAGAAGTGCAGGAATGAAAGGCAGGTGTTATCCAAAGCTAGAGAGGAGAGAAATGGATGCCATGTATAAGGAATTGTTGTTTGTCCTTCTTTCTTGAAGAGGATCAATGACATAAGAAGGGTGATGTCTTGACTTGCAAATGAATTGGATTTAAGTGAAGCAGGACTGTGCAAAGTCATTAGCCTCTCTCTCTCCTCCAGAGTCACTGGAACCCAATGGAAGGACATAAGTCAAGATGACTGGCAATGACCCAGGATGCAGTGGGAGAACCTGGCTTTTTTAAGATAAGGTCTTTATAGGAAATAGCAAGAAGGCTGAAAATGAAGTCAACATAGGAAGAAAAGATTCAGTCAGATTGTGAAGGTCTTTAAATGCTAAACAAAAAAAGGTTTTATTTTATCCTGGAGGCTTTAGGAAGTCATTTCAGGTTCTTGGATGTGTGAGAGGGAGGATGTAATACGTAATTTAGGTTTCTCTTTAGCACTGTGTAGAGGATAAATTGGAAAGGTAGAGACATGAGGAAAGAAAACAAATTAGGAAGTTGGTGTAATAGGACAGGTAAGAAGTAAAGAGCACCTGAACTAGAATGATGACTCTGAGATTCAAGATAAAGGGACAAATATTAGAGATATGGAAGCAGAATTTGTCAACAAGTTGGAAATGTAGGGTGTGGGAGAGTAAAGAGTTGATTAGTGAGGTTGCAAACCTGTGTGACTGGGAATATGGTGGTATCCTTGAGAGAAAAAAGGAATTAGAAAAGTGGATGAATTGGAGGGAGGGAATCATGGAGGGATAAGGTAAGTATGTCTCCTTTACCTGAAATATTCGTTACACTTTAATAAGCCTTGTGATGAATCTCTCTGAATTTATCTTAGTTGTTATTTGAACTGGTCCTCAATGGCTTATACTTGAAGCCTTTTAAACTGCATAAAGCCTGCCAGAGATTACATTTTGTTATGATTACTGTGAAAGGCTAAGGGTCACCTTCACACCAAGGTAAGGCATTAGAGTAAGACTTTAGTAGTAAATGCCATTAAAAGAAATAAACAGTGGAGGGAGATGCTGATAAAGATATATTAATTGAATCTTTACGCTTATCTGAAAAGATTTGCTATGAGAGGTTAGGATAGCAAGATAAACTTCAACTATTCATCATCAACCAGAAGAACAAGTGAAAGACCTATTCAACCATAAGATGATCACATCTCCTGACTAGGAGATAGATACCCCAAAACACAAACTATCAAATATCTGCGTAAATATCTCAGCAACAAATTCAGTGCATTGACTAAGGATATTTCCTAAGTAACAACTCTTATGAGATGGGGTCCTGTATTTAGGAGAGAAAAGAACCAAGGAAAATATTTTGCAAGATAAAGGTAAAGACTTTGAGTTTATAAAGTTCTTTCTTGAATTCTCTTAGAGAAAGCAGCAGAGGTGTGCTGAAGCCAGCATGAACTAATTTAAAAGAGCCAATTGTTAAATTTTTGAGTACGAGCTTTTATACCTTGGAAATCAGCAAATATTGTAAATCAGGCTTTGAATTATTGTTTTGAGGGTTGTCTGGACTTAATAAAGTGATGAGAAAATGTTAATGGTACAGACTCAACTTAATAGTGTGCCCTACATATTTGGAGATCTGGTTGTTAAACATTAGTAAAAAATGGTCTACATAGCTCTATGCAACTTGTTATCCTCTACTATAACAGGTGAAGTGGGCAATAACATTTCTCAGGATGCACAATTAAAGATTTCAGTTTTGCCATTCCCTAGTAGAGAAGGAAGAAGGAAGAATTAAAAACTAAAAATAGCCACTCACAATAAGAGAAATTAACATTTTTTAAAACTCTTAAGTTTCACCTCACACACATTGAAGGCACAGATAAAAAGAGAAGATTATAGTTGATGTTGAGAGCAACAAGGAAAAACACACTATCGTTTTATTGGAAGAGTTCTGAATTTGGTCTAATCATCCTAGAAAACAATTTGAAATTATGCAAAACGAGTGACTGAACTGTTCAGATGCTTTGAGCATCCCACTATCCCACTATCAAACATAAATCCCATGGAAGTAAAAACAATAAGAAAGGATTCATATTCATGACACAATATTAATAAAAAGATTCATAAAGTGCTTTTTATGCTAGGAAAATTATTGGAAATTAAATTCTCAATTGGGGTAATGGAATAAATTATAATATTGTACTCTAAGAAATGATAAATGAGGGATTTAAAGCAACAGACAAAAATGTTTATAAACTAATGCATAATAAACTAGAGCCATGAGAGAAATATAAGCAATATTTTGTTAATGCACATTTTCAAAAGATATGATTTTTATATGAAAACTCCTTAGCTGAATCTCAGAAATTTTAGCATATTGTCTCATTATTTTAATCCTCTTTCACATAATTATTATTTTCATAATTTCCTCCTTTGACTTATTTATTATTCAGGATGTCGTTTTTGTCTCTATCTTTTGCTCATTTCTTTTGAATTAATTACTATTTTGTTGTGTTAACACTTATAAAGTATTGTTTAGTATATCTGCTTTTTATATTTATAATTTTCTGAGACTTAGCACATGGTCTATTTCTATAAAGGTAATATGTGGTGCTGAGGGGGGAAAGAAATGTACATACATACACATATATGTATATGCCTATGCATATACATATAGATATATGTGTGTGTGTTCCAATTCTGAATATGCCACAAGTGTTTTAGTTCTAAATTGGTTCACTCCTACTTTTTCCTTTTTATCTTTCTGTTAAATGTGTCAGGCTCTGCGAGACGAACATTAAAGACTCTTACAATTATTGTATCACTATGACTTTTTGCAATGCAATTAATTAACTTTTCTTTATGAAGTTATATGCTATGCCATTTGGTGCATATAATTTTAACATGATATTATTCATTTTTGTGAAACCTTTAATCATAATGTAGGGCTTCTGCTTTCCTCTCAACATGAGTTTTTTATTTTTGTATTGTTTGATAACATGATTGCAGTTCCTATATTTTTTAAATCACTTGATGCATAATAAATTTTATTTCAACCTCTCATTTTCATTCTGAACTTTTATCCTCTTTCCCCTCAAAAAAAACCCTCATATTTACTTGGCAGCATTGCATAGTGAGTAGAGAACTAACCTACCAACCAGAAAAGACTAGGTTTAAGTCCTCTCACTCATAGCTGTGTGAAATTGAGCAATTTGTACTCAGTACTCTAGGCCAAAGTTTCTTAAACTTTTTCCACTCATGACTCCTTTTCACCTGAGAAACTTTTACGTGACCCTGAATATATAGGTATATAAAATGGGTATACATAACATTTTACTGTTGCCAAAATTTTTGTGACCCCCACATTCAGTTAAACTCAAAGTTTAAGAAGCTTTGCTATAGGCAACTCCTAGATTATAGAGTTGCTAGAGGCAACTCATAGATTTTAACATGAAGAAAAGATGGTCACCTTCACTGGTACAGGGAATTTTTTATCCAAGAGTTCCCTATACCACTGAAATCACAGATCCAATCCCTGTCCCTATAATGTGTATATACTTATATAAAAGCAAATTCTTTGGGAGCAGAGACAGTTTCATTTTTATCTTTGTATCCTCAACATGTAACATCTTGCCTAGCAAATCATAACTGCTTAATAAATGTTCTGTGGTTGATTAGTTTAATCCTTTTGCCTTGGGAGAAGGGAAGGAGATCTTATCTGTGGAATCATCTGCTGAATTGTTATTCTTTTCCTTTGAGAGTGAAGAGGTTTAGATAAAATGCCTATTCTATTCCATTGTCTTTGCTGGTCACATCTCTGTATATTGTTTTATGAAACGTGGAGGAGTAGAAAAATTTTTTTGAAAAAAAAGTGACATTATTATATAAAATTTTTAAAACAGAGTCTGCAGAGTTTCTTGATTGTAGATGTGCCTATGTTCAAAACTCCTGAACTGTAGACCAGATACCACTTTTTAGACCTATTCCATTTTCCAGAAAGCTTTCATCATCTCATCCAAATGCTACAATTTCCTATATAGTTTACAGACTTATGGCGACTGAGATATCCTTCCCCTTTATCCTCTATCCCCATTCCCTTCCTAAAAATCAGTTTTTACAAAGTAAAACTCTGTCTCAGGCACTTTGAGAACTATTCCTGTGGAGCTGTTCGACAGTCTCTAAAAGGGAGAAGTGTCAGCAAATAATCATAAATAAATAAATAAAAATTTTAAAAAGAAGGAGGAGGAGGTCATTCAGTTGTAGAGAGCTTAGGACCAAGAAATGTCTGCCGGGGGAAAGGGGTGAATAAGGCCAAGGGAAGCATTCTGTAGCAAGTACTTCTGAGCAAATCATGTAGGACTCTGGGCCATCAGGCTGATGATACTGATACCAAATATAATTTATTATCTTAGACCTTCCTAAGAACAATAGAAACTCTTTCCCAGGCCAAATTCCCTCCAGCAAAATTTGGCCCAGCATTGGATTCTAGCTGATACAATAATATTATTTTGTCTTAGGTCAACTAATAAAAACTCTGAAAGAAACCATAAAGGAGAGAGAAACTAGAAGTTGACAGATTCTTAAATAAGCAAAGAATATCCCAACCAGGGAAAAGGCAACTCTCTACTCTGAATCATGGGGATCTTAGGGAACTCTAGATATAGAGGTGCCGTAAAGATCATCTACTCTAGGACTTCTTAAACTTTTTCCATTCATGACCCATTTTTGCCCAAAAAATTTTTACACCACCCCAGGTATAGAAGTGTGTAATCTTTATATACCTATAGAGGTATATATAACCTATATAACCAGATATAACCTCTTATTGTTGCCAAATTTCTTGCAGCCCACACATTCAGTCATGTACCCCATATGGGGTCACAACCCACAGTTTAAGAGGCTTTGATCTACTCTAATCCCTTCATTTTACAGAAGAGTAAACCAAGGCCCACAGAGGGAAAGTAAATTGGCCAGGATTACATAGGTAGCAAGTAGAAGAGCTGAGATTTGAACCCAGGCCCTCTGATGACAAATCCAGCCCCTCTTTCTGCTGTATCATACTCATATATGTATTGTACATGCTGAGAGGACTATCAATGGGAACAAGGATTATTTATTCTGCTTGGTCCCAGAAGTAAGAAGTAAGAACAACAGGGGGAGATTGAAGATGACAAATTTAGGCCTAGTATAAGAAAGAACATAAGGAAACACAAGGAAAAATTTCCCAGTAATTAAATCTATCCAAAAGTGGAGGGGCAGCTAGGTGGCACAGTGGATAGAGCACAGGCCCTGGATTCAGGAGTACCTGAGTTCAAATCTGGCCTCAGACACTTAACACTTACTAGCTGTGTGACCCTGGGCAAGTCACTTAACCCCAATTGCCTCACTAAAAAAATAAAAAACCAAAAACAAAACAAAACAAAAAAAGTGGAATAGACTACCTTAGAAGATAAAGGGTTCCTTCTTATTGGAAATTAAGTGAAAACAGGATTACCATTAGCGGGGGGGGGGGGGGGGGGGGGGGGGGGGGGGGGGGGGTGGGGGAGAGACACAGAAGGGATTTTTATTTAGGTCCAAGTTGAACCAGATGCCCTCAGAGATCCCTTTCACCTCTGACTTTCTTCACTTCATAGTGAGTACAAAATGATCCTAGGTAAGTACAGCTTATGAAGAACATCCAAAGTAATTTAGATTGTTCTATCTCAAGAGAAAACTGAGGGAAGTCTAAATAAGTGTACAGGCATATAAAAGTATACATTTTTGAGGGAGTAGCTCATATAATAGGGGGACAAGTCAAGAGATCCTAATCATTAGAGAATATACAGTATGATTTACCTGCTGGCAGTCTGAGTGAAGCCTTGTTCAACAGGATTCAAAAGTATAATGAAAGGGTCTCTCTTAACCTAATCATTCCAGAGTATACACAGTTATCCTGGCTGTTTCCTCTTGGTTTACTCCCTATTGATAGAAAGTCTTTTTTTTTTCATTTTAATAAACATTTTTATTTAAAGTTTTGAGTTCCAAATTCTATCCCTCCTTCCCTCCCTCTTCTCTCCCTGAGGTGGCAAGCAATCAAATAAAGGTTATACATGTTCAATTATGTAAAGCATTACCTTATTAGTCATTTTGTATTAAAAAACCTCAAAATTTTAAAAATGAAAGAAAGTGAAAAATAGCATGCTTCAGTCTGTGTTCAATCAATATCACTTCTTTCTTTGGAGGTGGATAATATGCTTCATCATTAGTATTTTGAGATTGTCTTGGATCATTACATTGCTAAGAATAGTTAATGCTAGGATAATCATTTCTAATATTATAACAGATTGTAGGAATACTGGATATCCTTTCTTTTACCCTGATTTATTGATGTTGGCTCTTGGTTTTAGATAGCTACTACTTTCCATATTAAGGAAAGACCCATTTATCCCTATATTTTCAAGTGCTTTTTAACAGAAATAGATGTATTTTTTCAAAGGTTTTTCTGAATCTATAGATATAATATTATTATTACTATTACTATTACTAATATAGTCTGTTATGTTTATAAATTTCTTACATTGAAACAGTCCTGCATTCATAAAATCAAACTGGTCATAGCATACAATCATTTTGACATGTTGATGTTATCTTATTTAAAATTTTTGCATCAATATTCAATTAAGATATTGGTCTAGAATAGAGGCTCTTAATCTGTGATCCTATTAAATTTTTTATCAATATTTTGATAACTAATTTTTACAAAATTGGTTTCTTTTGTAATGCTATGTATTTTATTTTATGCACTTAATATGTTATTCTGAAACTGTTCAAGGGGTCTGAGCCACAAAAAATATATTAAAACCCCCAGACATAGTTATTTTTTTTCTGTTTTCATTCTCCCTGATTTTGTTGATCAAAGTGTTTAGAGATATAAAACTTCCCTAAAGGATTGATTTGGCCGAATCTCCCAAATTTTGGTATATTGTCTCATTGTAATTAATTTGAATGTAACCAATTTTTCTATTATTGTTCTTTGACCCATTAATTCAGGATTAAGTTATGTAGTTTTCAATTAATTTGATTAATTTTCAGGCCCTTTATTTAATAGAAATCTATTGCATTATTGTAAGTAAAATATGTATTGAATATTTCCATTTTCTGCATTTTGTGAGGTTCTTATGACCTAATACTTGCTCAATATTTGTAAAGATGCCATGCACAGTTGACAATATGTGTACTCCTTTTTATTCCCTTTCAATAATCATCAGAGATTTGTTCATATCTAACTTTTCTATAATTCTATTCAGGTCCTACTTTCTTCTTTATTTTTGCCTAGATTATCAAGTTTTGAAAGGAGTATGTCTAGATCCTCTGTTATAGTTTTACTACCCTATAATTTGGATTTTCCTTAATTAATTAAATGCTGTGTCATTTATATTAATTCACATATAAAGTATCAATATTAATTCATGTACATATAGTATTGATTTAAATTCATGTCTTGTTATTAATTAATTCATATTGATATTCATTTGATACTGTAACGATTGGAATGACGCCACCTGCTGGAGACTTACTGTAGAAGAGTTCTGCCCATGAAGCGAAGGTCTATCTAGAAAACCAAAAGCTTCTTCCATTTACTAGTTTGGGAGATAAATTAAGGGAAAGGTTAAGTAGGGGAGATGTATGATCTAATATCCAATTTTAAATCTCACAATACTATATATAGTATTATATTAATTCATATATTTATATTAATTCACATGTTCATACATATAATGTTGATATTAATTCATTGTCTATCATACCTTTTGGCACAATACAGTTTCTCTGTTTATCTCTTTTGATCAAATCTGTTGGCTTTTGCATTGCCTGAAATCATTATTGTTACCCTTGCTTTTTTTATTATTATAGCTGCAGCATAACAAATTTTGCTCTAGCCCCTTATTTTAGATTAGATTAAATAAAGCATTTATCAAATTCTTACTATTCTAGGAAGTGTGATAAATTCTGGAAATGCAAACACAGTCTAAAACAAGACACCTTCTATCCTTGAGAGGCCTGAATTCTAATGGGGAAGACAATACATAAAAAGGAGAAGGAAAGTAGGGAGAGAAGAGAGGATGATGCCCATAGGGGTACTGGAGTAAAGGTACAAAAGTAGTCTAGAGAGTCCAAGCCTGAGGCAGGTAGAAAAATGTTAACAATGTATAGGTCTTGGGGGCAGCTAGGTGGCGCAGTAGATAGAGCATCAGCCCTGGATTCAGGAGGACCTGAGTTCAAATCCGGCCTCAGACACTTGACACTTACTAGCTGTGTGACCTTGGGCAAGTGACTTAACCCTCATTGCCCTGCAAAAAAAAAAACACACACACACACACACAATGTATAGGTCTTTATGTTTTATATATGTTTTTATATATAATGTATTATTGAATTCTGCTGTATAATACATTCTACTATCCTCTTTCATTTTATAAGCAAGTTCATCCTATGTATGTTTGTGATCATTAATTGTATATTTCCCTCAATTCTATCTTCCTTTCTTTATTACATGCTCCCTCTCTAACAAGTAAGAATTTAATATAAATCATATCATTTGTACCTCAAAAGAACCATGTGACATTGGTAGTACAAGTTTTATTCTTCCACTTTTACAGATAAGGAAAGTGAAAGAGTGGTAAAGTGATTTGTCCATAGGCATATGGCTAGGAAAAGTTAGAGGCAGCATTTGAAGCCAAGTCTTCCTGATCCAGGTCTGACATTCTATCTACTATGCTACACTGCCTCTATGATACCATGACATAAGCCATATTTTAAGTACTGATTGATACTAATTTATTTTCATGAAAATAAAATCAGTCTGCACCTAATTTTTAATTGTTCTACATGCTTTGCCTTAGCTACTCTGTATATCATGTCTCTATTAATAGAAATTTTCCCTTAATCAATGTTTTAATAATATTGCATTTTCATATAGAAATATGATTCATTGAAGTAAAGATACCTGTTTTCCTCAGTAATCTATATTGGAGGAAGCATTTGGACTATTAGACTAGCTTTCTTTCCAAATCTATAGTTTTGTAGTTCTATAGTATAAGCTGTTAGGTGGTGAACATAAAATAAATTCTCAAAATATATATGATTGAGGCGGGGCAAGCTAGGTGGCACAGTGGATAAAGCACCAGCCCTGGATTCAGGAGGACCTGAGTTCAAATCTGGTCTCAGACACTTGACACTAGCTGTGTGACCCTGGGCAAATCACTTAACCTTTTGCCTTGGCAAAAACAAAATGTTTTATTGGATCATGAAGGAAGGGGAAACAGAACTAAGAGAGCCTACATATTATATATATCCTATAATTATTATCTGTGAACTTATTCTCTCACACTAGGAGAATCTAAGCTCCTTGATGGAAAGGGTTATTTTCACTTTGTGATTTATATCTCAGAATATCCTCAACCTCTAAATGTGATTAACAAATGTTTGTTAGTTGATTGATCAATTAGCTCATAAAGATGGAATTAGGACTTATTCTTAGAGAGGAAAAATGGTAACAAGGAATGGGTTGTGAAGATAAACTGAGTTTGGGAATTAGATTTTTAATGAAATGAAACATAGTAGGAGTATATTTAGAACGATGGTTTCGGTGGATACACTCACACATACATACATATATATATATTTAAATAAATCTATAGTGAAATAATTCATCCTTCAGTTATGTTCCAATTCTCTATTCATCAAAAAGGCCCAAGTCAAATATTTGTTCTTTCAGATTCAATGGTCCAGAAGAGCAGGCAATAAAAATTAAATGCATTTTACTCATCCTTAATTATCTACTCTAATTGGGTAAGAGGAAGACGTTGTGTTGAGGTGAACCTAAAGCAGTGAGTATATAGAGACCTTTTAGTAATTGGGTTTAGAATATTTACAGTACATGCTTGGGAGGGAGGAACATATTGCTGATCTTAATCCCATGATCCTTTGATTACCTTCATTACTATGTTTTATTTCAGCTAATAATAAAAATAATTTGTGTTCACTGAGTGCACACCGACTGTTGAAAGGAAAATAGATCAATAGAACCTTGCTGAAGCTGGTCCATAAAATAGCTCATTTCTACATACAGTACATAATCAAGATAGCACTATACAATATACAAAGATTCTCCTTCTCTCTCCTTCTGGGCTACTGTCCATTTCCTGGAGTGTCCTAATAATTTTCAAGTTTATATCTCAATTCCAAAAATGAACTAGTCAAAAAGATAAAGAAAAACCATTCCCACTCACCTCTCTATGACTCTCCTTCTTTCTCTAAGTATCTTGTACCTCTGTAGATAAGTGCACACTTACTACCAATTGTCCTTCAAGGCAAAAATCCTATTGTAGGCCTGACTTCCTCAGAATTACCCACCCTCATGCCCTAAAACTTATTCTTCTTCTCCAACTCATCTGTCCTGGGTCCACTCAGAACCCTGCTCTCTTCATTCCAAGACAACAATAAGAGGAATGAGTTGGACTCTATAATCCTTTAATCTTATCATGCTATGACTCTTAAATCTGTCTCTAGTCCTGACCTCTCTCCTGTATTACCGATCTGTACTTCCTGTTGTGGGTTGGATACTTCATCCAAATGCCCTAGTAGTAGCATTTGAGGAAGGAGATGCAGCTGTAGATAGTGTGGTCCTTACTTGTGATTTCAGTAGGATTATTAACTCCTAGTGTGGAAACTTTCTCATAAAGATGACCAACTCTTCTGTACCTTAAAGTCTTAAAAGAGCTGTCTGGGGAACATAGATATTAAGTGACTTACCTATGATCACACAGCTAGTATATGTCAAAACAGAACCTTAAACATTCTTATCTTAAGGCCCACCCCCTATGAATGAATGGAAGAAAAATCATTTGTTAAGTACTTACTACATCCAAAGCACTGTGCTAAGGACTGCAGACACAAATAGAAAAGCAAGACAAAAAGAAAGTAAAAATCTTTGCTTTTGTAAGGGCTAAAATTCTAGCTATACTATCTAAAATCTAATGAGTGGTCACCAATAAATTATAAGCTTTATCAAGAGTATTTAAGTGTTTAAGTATTTATTAAAGAGCATTAAGATCAGAGAGAAAGGTAAAAATCTATTTCTAAGAGATCCCATCATCCTACCCACCATGGTCAAGAACCAAAAGAGACAGAACCCCTCCACCAGCATCCGCTTCCTCCTTCATGTCTTCCTCCCAGAAATGGGAGGCTCCTTAAGTTGATTGGCTGGTAGCCTTGATATACAGTACCCACGAGCAAACGTCACTTCCTGACGCTAAGGACCTTGACCGCATGGCTTGCCCTCAGAGGCCTTCTCCTCATGGCAGAGCTTTTCTACAGTAAGTCTCCAGCAGGTGGCATCATTCCAATTGTTACACTTTCAATGAACTCACATTCTAATAAGGGGAGACGATATATATACAGGGCATATGGAAAGGTCCAGTGGTCCTTAGGACATAGCAACAGTCAATGGTAAGGTCTAGGGATCTAGATAGCAAGTGATTCAATTTAGCTAGAATAATAAAAATAATGACAGCTATCATCTCCATGACACATTAAGGTTTACAAAATACTTTATGTATCTTATTTCATTTGATCCTCATAATAACCCTATGAGGTAGGTGCTATTATTACCCCACTTTATAAGTAAAAAAACAAGTAGACACCAAAGCTGGATGAGTAGCTCTGAAAAGGTTCAGCAAGTCCTCCCTCCCCAGATGCTAGTCCTCCCTAAATACCCCATACACCACACAAAACAAATACAATGCAGTTAAATACTAAGTAGTTAAATATAAGTAGAATTTGGGGAAACAGGAAAGGCATTATGTAAAAGGTGACATTTGAACTCTATAAAGAAGACAATGATTCTGTGAAGTAGGGTTGAGAAAGGTGTGTCTTTCTGGCATGGGGGACAACCAGAGCAAAATCAGAGGCAAGAAATAAAGTACTAGGTAGTTAGGAGAGCTCATAAATCTGGACCATAGACTTTAATGTCATTGGTCAATTTAGGAATATCTGTACCACATGAAGCAGCTTCTTTGCTAATTACTTTCCTGCTCCTCAGCACTAGAAAGAGGGCACTCAAACAAGCTCTTTCAACTAGCAAACATCCTCAAAAGGACACTGGAAAGTGTTACTGTCTTGAATTGACTAGCAGTTTCTTTGAGACAAAGAACTTTGAAGTTTAAAAGTCTGGCACTCTGGGAAAAATAAACAAGACCAGTCAGCTTTTCATTTACCAAGATTCTGCATCATCCATTAGATCTCAAGCATTTCTTCCTCTTAATTAAAAAAAAAAGTTGATGGAAAAATCTCTTTCCCCACTCTACTTTTCCCTTTTTGAATCAGAGAGGACAGGAAAGAACACCAGCCACTTGTAAGAAACTTAATCTCTTTCAAAATTTAGGTTGCACCAAAGGACAGTAGTTAATACTGATGCTTTAATTTGATGAGTTCTAGTCTCTCTTCACCCTATGAGGAATTTCATAACTGAAGTCCTATGTTGGTTGGCTGCTCTGGCTACCATTTCTTCACACAGTTTAGACACAGCTGGATTATCTACCCCCTACTAAGGATAATACCTTAAATAAATATCAAAACTAGTAAATTTTTGAACATCTGGAAAAATAACATTCAATTTCAATGAAATAAATCACAAAGTCTCTCATGTAGTCCTTATGGATAAGATGAAAAGATAAGGGCTAGAAATTAGGATAGTTAGTTGATGTTAACATGAGCTCTATAATGACTATACTATATGTTACAATGTTCCTTCTTCACAGGGGAGCAGAACAATGGAGTTACACAAGAACCAGCCAATTAGAAGAATTTCTGAGGCTCAGAGCTGCTTGACATACCAATGATCTTTTGTGAGTGAACTCTGGCTAAATTTGGAGATGCCTGTAGCTGTCAGAAACCACAGAACTAGATTTGACCCGCTCAAGGGCATCCTTGAACAGAAGCTACAGACTAAAGACCTTGCTTGAAACTTTCTAAACATCCTGGCTTATTGTATCTACAAATGTCCCCCTTCCCTTAATCCCAAATTCCTGCCCAAAAGCCGTTAGAAACTATATTATCTCATCCTTTCTCCATTCCCTTTTGAGCAGCTGAGAACTGTCACTCCCTCCCTGCTCCTTGCAAGATCCTCTCTTCCCTGAAAGCTTTTTCCCCCTCAGACAATAAACCCTTTTTAATCTGTGATTAAACTCTGTTTCATTTCAGGTCCTTTTACGGGCCTGGGGACCTTCTGTTAACAGTGGACTCAGTGTTGGTTAATTGCCCATATCCAGAAAGAATGCAAGTTTCTTGATGTTCAGGACTCTTTTCTTTTGTCGCTGTAACCCTAGCTGCCTAGGAAGGCATATGATACTTAGTAAGGACTTTACTAAATACTTGTTGAAGTGTGTTATCTCATTCATACATGTCTCAATACAAACATCAAGTTCTTTGAAATATTTGATAGATTTTATTTAAGATTCTCCTGAAACCATAAAAGCAAGGAATCTTCTAGTCCTATGGCAACTTATTTGTGGAGAAACTTGGAGCTAACCCCTAAAATTATGACTCAGTGCCTCAACATAAAGTGAGCCTCTGAAATTAAATTAATTCCCCATAAAAGAGCTTTAAGGATCTTTTCATAAGCATGGGATGTCTCATAATCTCTTATAAAAGAATGATTACTCTTCCTTAAATTGCTGGTTTTGACGGCTGGCTGTAGTACAGGATGTGAATGAGAGTTGTTGGTTCATCCACTGTGCTGTTTCTGCTTGTTCTCTACTCTCGAACCTCTACCCACACACTTTCTTTACTCCTCAACTGTCCATCCTGTCTCTTACCCACTATCATTCATCTAAATATATTCACCCAATCAGTCCACTTATCCACCCATCATTTCATTCAACTCCATATCAATTATTCTATTTTTAAAATTCACACAAGTAAGCTATTCATCTTTCTCTGAAAGCACATGGCAATAAGTGGTACATTTTCAAAACCAATGAGGAAAAAATAGCATCCATTGAGAAGTCTCTTGTTCTTTAGCAACACTCAAGTCTGCTGCTGTCCAGAGTCCTACAATCTATAGCTTGATAACTATTCCTTTTCCCAAGCACATTTCATTTTTCCCAACTGGAAAAATATTACTTAGCAATGTTAAATTTCTTTAAATAAATGCATTTTGCCCACTTCAGGTGCCACCTTCCTGATGAAGGCTCAACTAATTCTTCTTGCTCTCATTTCTCATATCATTTCACCTAAACATATCCTTTGTTCTTATTTTACTCTCCCTTATAGCAGTTATTTGTATTCAATATTGAACTCTTACATCAAAAGGCACTTCAGTTCTGATGAAGAAATCAAAGCTATCTATTGCCATATGAAAAAATGCTCTAAATCACTATTGATTAGAGAGATACAAATTAAAACAACTCTGAGGTACCACCTGACACCTATTAGATTGGCTAATATGACAAAAAAGGAAAATAATAAATGTTGGAGAAGCTGTGGAAAAATTAGAACACTAATGAATTGTTGGTGGAGCTGTGAACTGATCCAACCATTCTGGAGAGCAGTTTGGAACTATGCCCAAAGGACTATAAAGCTGTACATACCCTTTGACCCAGCAATACTGCTATTAGGTCTTTTTCCCAAAGATATAATAAAAAGGAAAAAGGACCCACATATACAAAAATTATTTATAGTTGCTCTTTTTGTGGTGGCAAAGAATTGGAAATTGATGGGATGCCCATCAACTGGGGAATGGCTGAACAAGTTCTGGTATATGAATGTAATGGAATACTATTGTGCTATAAGAAACAATGAACAAGCAGATTTCAGAGAAACCTGGAAGGACATGCATGAACTGTTGATGAGTGAGGTGAGCAGAACCAGGATAACATTGTACACAGTATCAACAATATTGTGTGTTGATCAACTTTGATAGACTTGATTCTTCTCAGCAATACAATGGTCCAAGGTAGTTCCAAAGGACTCATGATGGAAAATGCTCTCCAAATCCAGGAAAAAAAGAACTGTTGAATATGGATGTGGCTCGAACTATACTGTTTCTATTGTTTTTGTTTTTTTCTTTTTTGAGGTTTTTCCTTTTTGCTCTGATTCTTTTCTCATGACGAATGCAGAAATAGTTTTAATGTGACTGTACATATATAACCTATATCATATTAATTGCTGTCTTGGGGAAGGGGGTGGGAGGGGAGGGAGGGAGAAAAATTTGAAACTAGAAATCTTATAAAAACAAATGTTGAAAACTATCTCTAAATGTAACTGGAAAATAATAAAATATTTATATGGGGAAAAAGGTGCTTCAGAATGGAGATATGTGGTCCCTGTAAGTGAGGTGGCATAATGGATAGAATACTGAATATGGAGTAAAGAAGATCTAAGTTCAGATCCTTCCCTGGGCAGTTACTAGCTACATGACCTTAAGCAAGTCACTTAATCTCTCTCAGCTTCAGTTTTCTCATTTATACAATTAAGATATTAATAGCACCCAGTTCACAGTCATTTTAATGAAAATATTCATGAGAAGATAATCTAAGTAAAGTAAACATAATACATAAATATATAAAAAGATAGATATGAAAATACGTTTTTTCAAATAAGATAACCTTTTTAAAACCTTAAGGTAGGGGCAGCTAGGTGGCACAGTGGATAGAGCACCAGCCTTGGGGTCAGGAGTACCTGAGTTCAAATGCAGATTCAGACACTTGACACTTACTAGCTGTGTGACCCTGGGCAAGTCACTTAACCCCAATTGCTTCACTAAAAAAAAACAAAAACAAAAACAAAAAACCTTAAGGTATATGAATGTTAGCTGCTGCTGTTGTTGTTTCATCCCCAAACCTAATATAGTGGACAGTTATTGGATAAAGAATGAATGAATGGAAATAATGTCCAAAAACCAAGCTCACTTTTTTCTCGTAAATCTGTTTATCCTTATGACTTCAGTATAACTTGTTCAAAATCTTAGGGATTATCTTTGACTCTGCTTCCCACTAGAATCTAATTCCCAAGTCCTTTTAATTCTATCTCTTCACCATCTCTCACATATATCTCCCTATCTTTATTCCCACTGCAACTAACCTAATTAAATCCTTGTTAAAAAAATCTTCTTGATGCCACTCTCCATACCACCACTGCCTCCAACCTATCCTTCACATCATTGTCACAATAGTTTTTGTTAGGCATAAATCTAGACATATTCTTCTGCTAATAAAAAAAAAACAACTTCAATGGCTCCCTTTGCATGGTATCCAATAGCCTCCACAATCTGGAACCACCCTAGCAGTCTAACCTTATTTCATATTCCTAAAGGGTAGTGCTGGCTATGTTACTCCCTGATTCAGCAAGCTCCAATGGCTCCCTCTTTGATCAAATAAAAACTCTTCTGTTTGGCATTTCAAGCCTTTCACAATCTTACTCAAACCTACCTTTCCAAAATTATGAGACAATAATCTTCTTCGTGGACTCTATCTCAGTCACACTAGCCACTGGTTGTTCTTCACTTGTGACATTTTATTTTCAGGCTGCATGCCTTTATATTCCATCCTCCATGACAGGAATGAGCTAACTCCTCAATTCCACTTCTTAGAATCCCTAAATCCCTTTAAGGATCACCTCAAGTGGCACCTCCTGAATAAGATCTTTTCTAATCCCTAAACTCCTAATACCTGCAGCCCAAAAAGACTTTGCACTTACTTTGTATCAACTATTATGTGTACCCATTGCTTCTTCTAATAGAACATAAGCTGTTGAAGGAGAGGGATTGTTTTGTTTTGGGTCTTTGTATCCCCAGTGCTTTGCATAAAATAAGCATTTGTGCATGTAGATTAATCAATTGATTTCATATATTCTATAGCCTAGGAAAATTTGACTTATCAGGCTCAAATACATGTTTTTCCCTACCTTTGTGCCTTTCCTTGTGCAGTTCTTTGTTCTTAGAGTGTTTAATTTTTACTCATTCTTTATTTTTTAATCTATTAGCAATTTTTATTTATTTCATTCACTTATAAGCTTGGTACATTGATCCATATCAAAAAGAAGGAACCATCCACTTGGTATTTTGTAGAATGAAGTTGTAATTCTTGCAAACTAACATGAGTTGAAAAACAGACATCAAAATAAAAAATGGATATTCAACTCAAATCATTCACCAAAGTACCACCATCATAACCTGGCCCCTTCCTACCTTTCCAGTTATCTTATGCCTTATTCAACTTCACATGCTTTGTGATCGAGTGACAAGTGGCCTCCTTGCTACCAGAAAATTATTGGATGGAACTAGAAAAATAACAAAATTCATCTGGAAAGACAAAAAGTCAAGAATTTCAAGGGAATTGATGTAAAAAAAATATAAAGGAAGGTGTCCCGGGAATACAAGATCTCAAACTATATTATAAAGAAATAATCATCACAATTATCTGGTATTAACTAGAGTAGTGGGTTGGTGAAATAGATCAGGCACACAAGATGCAGTAGCAAATGACCAAAGTAACCTGTGCTTGGCATAGATTAAGTATACAAGTCACAGTAGTAAATGACCATGGCAAACTATGTTTGATAATCCTAAAGACCCCAGATTCTGGGCTAAGAACTCATTATTTGACAAAAAACCTTTGGTAAAAGTGGAAAACAATAGGGCATAAACTAGGTATAGAACAACATCTCACACCATACACCAAGATAAGGTCAAAATGGGTATATAATTTAGACATAAAGGATAATATCATAGACAAATTAGAATAGTAAGGAATAGTCTGACCATGAGATATATGGAGAAGGGAATAATTCATGACCAAACAAGAGAAA
Source organism: Dromiciops gliroides (assembly GCF_019393635.1). Taxonomy (NCBI): domain Eukaryota; kingdom Metazoa; phylum Chordata; class Mammalia; order Microbiotheria; family Microbiotheriidae; genus Dromiciops; species Dromiciops gliroides. Next base: position 261,828,509 of record NC_057861.1, read on the forward strand.
GAGAACATTACAAAAAGTAAAATCAATAATTTTGATTATATTAAATTTAAAAGTATTTATGAAAACAAAACCAATGCAACCAAGATTAGAAGGAAAGCAGAAAGCTGGGAAACAATCTTTATTGCAAGTGGCTCTGATAAAGATCTAATTTCTCAAATATATAGAGAACTGAATCAAATTTATTAGAATACAAGCCATTCTTTAATTGATAGTCAAATAATATAAACAGGCAGTTTTCAAATAAAGAAATCAAAGCTATCTATAGGCATAGGAAGAAGTGCTCTAAATCACTTTTTTTTGTGTGGGGCAATGAGGGTTAAGTGACTTGCCCAGGGTCACACAGCTAGTAAGTGTCAAGTGTATGATGCCAGATTTGAACTCAGGTCCTCCTGACTCCAGGGCTGGTGCTTTATCCACTGTGCCACCTAGCTGCCCCTCTAAATCACTTTTGATTAGAGAAATACAAATTAAAAGCAAATCTGGAGGGGCAGCTAGTGGTACAGTGGATAAAGCACCAGCCCTGGAGTCAGGAGTACCTGGGTTCAAATCCGGCCTCAGACACTTAACACTTACTAGCTGTGTGATCCTGGGCAAGTCACTTAACCCCAATTGCCTCATCAAAAAAAAAAAAAAAAAAGCAAATCTGGCTTTATTATACTCCCTCTTTCAATTCAGTAAACTCTATTACATTTTAAGTCTTCAGACAAAGGCTAGATGGCAACTTTTCAGTTGTATTGGTACAGTGTGATTTGGACTAGATGTGTGATTTATACAATAGTTGGCTCTGGACTCTGAACCTAGTAACCCAAGTGTATATCCTGAATGAACCTGCAAAGCGTTGCTTGCTGGTACCAGAGCTGGTTCTGTTCTTCCTGTTGTTACTGTGATTGATGTTTTTGAGGCAGTGTTGTATGGGAGAGAGAGGGTTGGAATCCAAGTGAAAAGATAACTTGTTCAAATTCACTTTGAATTCTACCTATTATTTGACCTGAAAGACCTTAAGCAAGTCACTTATATTCTCTGAAACTCAATTTCCTCATTTGAAGGGTTTGGATTAGAAAACCTCTGAGATCCCTTCAAGCTTTAAATCTATATATGGAAGGAAATCTATCCCCATGGCTAGTTTTCCAACCTTGTAATTCTGGGTTCCTGGGAATCCTTTTAAGCTATAAAATGGTATGGCTTCTCAGAGTATTTAATTCTCCTTGATACTCTGCTCCTCCTTATAGTTTATATATATATATATATATATATATATATATATATATATATATGGGCTAAGATACATATTACTAATATATAGAGATAGATAAGATAGCTAGATCATACATACACACATACATGGTTCCAAAGGTTTGTCATGCCAGGGTGGGAGTGGGGATAAGCTCCCACTCTCTATAAAATGCTCCAATAGCATGCATCTCAAATAGCCTCTGACAACAGAAGCCCAACTCCTGGCCTTCTCGTGGCAAAATGGTTTCCACTAACAGAAGGGGCAAAGGTGAGCCACTGGCACCTTAAAACCAGTCATTTCGGGCAAGTGGGGCTCATAAGCCTTGGCAGGCAACCTGCCTAGGGGAAGGAAACCTTGATTTTAAACCTCCGCTGCCTTGCGGCTATACCCATGTATGGGAAAGGCTTCTGGAGTTAACTCCAAGGAAAAATCAGGAGTCAGAGTCCCTTGGGCAGTTGGATGTTGGACATCACATCTCTCTGGCAACTCCTTCGGCAGCACTGGTGCCAAACCGTACTGGCTCTGACTCTCCTTTGGATCCACCAATGTCACAAAGAGAGAAAACCTGCTGCATGGGCAACAGTTTGTTCTCCATATTGATCTGCCCAGGCCAGCGCCCTGGAGAGGATACTCCAGCTACTCCTCATGGGGTAGATACAACACAGAATGTGGCAGTTACTGGTTACAAGTCACTCAGGAGCTGTGGCTCCCATATCGGACTGCACAGCCACACTGGCCTGTGGCTCTTCAAGGCGCTGATCCATGGTCGTCTGCAACTGGTGGAGGCCTTCTACTACTACTACTACTACATACATACATACATACATACATTGGGCTATTACTAGCACTATGGCTATCAATGTGTTACCTCTTGAATATAATAATATATCACTTGAGGCCAAAAGAAATTACAGTTTAACCTCTTGCCAAAGATGTCATACAAGCAAGATCATTAAAATTGGCCCATTTTTAAGCAGTGATAAAATGGATTGTTTCAATGGTAGGATTTAGTTTGTCCCACTGACAAATTCTTTGAAAGGACAAGTCCAACTACAGGAGAACCCCAAGCTCAAGATCAGGAAAGCTCCAAGTTCTTCACTTACTAAAATATCATGGGGGTGTTTCAATCCTGTTCTCAAATTCTCAAACCCTAGGAGGCCTCTGGAAACCTTCGGTGAGGATATGGCTCTTGAAAAGCAAAGCCTCTCCCAATTAGTAAGAATTCCCAGAATTCAAGAAATTCAGCATTGGAAGGGACCTCAGAAGCAATCTGGTACAACCCATACCTGTATAGGAATCCTGTATTAATCATTTACAACAATTGTTCACGTAGTGTTTGTGTGAAAAACTCTATTAAGTGGGAAGAACCAAATACCATGAAAAGCTATGTATTCCACTCTGGGATAGCACGAATTGCTAGGAAGGTTTTCCATTTTCAAATCTGAATTCAAACACTAGCTGTATAACTCAGGGCAAGTCACTTAACCTCCATCTGCCTAAATTTCATCATCTATAATATGAAGATAATAATATCCTTTACCTCACAAGATTGTTCTGAATGTCAAATGAAATAATATTTTTAAAGTACTTAATACAGTGTCAGACACTTAGTAGGCAGTTAATTAAATGGTTGTTGCCTTCCTCCTTCACTGATCCTTTCTGATTCAAGTCATTCTCAAATTATTGTGGAAGCTAGGTGGCATGGTAGATATAGCCCTGGACCTGGAATCTGGAAGACCTGAATTCAAATCTAACCACAGGCACTTACTACCTGGGTGACTCTGTCTGTGTAACTCACTTAACCCCATCTGCCTCAGCTTTCTCCTATGTAATATGAAGATAATATTGGTACCTACCTCTCAGTGTTGTTGTGAGGATTATATGAGATATGCACTTGGCAAATCTTCAAAGTACTATATAAACACAGTTGTTGTTGTTGTTGTTGCTATTCTTATCTTATATCAAAATTTCCCTCTTTATTTCTTCTACCCATTACTTCTAATTCTGCCATCTGAGGCCAAATACAACAAATCTGATCCCTCTTTCACTGCTCTCTTCTGGTTTTCTTCCAATATGTTTGACTGCTTTTTGGTCTCCTTTGCTGGTTCATCACTGATATCATACTCCTTAACTGTGGGTATATCATCATAGTATTTTGGGGGACCTTCTTTTTTTCTCTCTCGGTACTTTCACGTGGTAATCTCTTCAGCTCCCAAGTTTAATTATCATCTCTATGCAGATATCTCCCAGATCTATAGATGTAGCACTATTCTCCCTCCTGAGTTCCTATCCCACATCACCAAAGGTCGATTAGACATTTCAAGCTTCCTGTCTCAAAGACATCTTAAAATCAGCATGTCCAAAATAGAGCTCATTACCTTTGTCCTAAAACTTACCCCTCTCTGAACTTCCCTATTTCTGTCAAGGGCATAGCCATCTTTCTAGCCTCTAGGGTTCATAACCTTGACATTATTCTTCACTACTCTCCTATCCTCTCTTCATATGTCCATTCATCTTGTCATTTATACATCCACATATCTCATATTCTATCTCTTCTTTTTATTTATATAGCAGCCACCCTAGTCCAGGTCCCCATCACCTCTCACTTGGACTATTGCAATAGGTTCCTAACTGGTCTCCCTTTCAAGTCTCTCTCCTCTCAATCTAACTCAGCTACCAAAGTGATTTTCCTAAAGTGTACATCTGACCATGTCATTCCTCTAATCATTAAAAATTCTCTTGGTTTCCCTGAACCTCTAGGATAAAATATAAATTCCTCTATCTCTGAAAGTCTTTCACAGCCTAGCCCCAATCTACCTTTCCAACCTTATTGCACAATACCCTGTCTTGTACTCTGTGGGCCAACCAAACTGATCTTCTTACTGTTTCTCTCTCACAACACTTGATCTCCTGTTTTCATGCCTTTGTAATGGCAGTCTTCCATGCCTGGAAAGCATTCCCTTCTCACTTCTATCTTTTCAAATTCCTTATTTATTTTTTTTTGTGACTCAGCTCAACCACCTGCTTCTTCATGAAACCTTTCCTAGTCTCCCTAGTTCATAGTGCCCTACCTCTCCGAATTACCTTGTATATTTATTTCACATATATTCTGGATATATTTATTTGTTTAACAACAAAAATGTAAGCTCCTTGAGTGCAGGAACTGTTCTCTTTTTGGTCTTTGTCTCCACAGAGCCTAGCACAGTCCCTGGCACATAGTCAGTGCTAACAAAATGCTTACTGATTTATTCATTTTATTATTTTTCAGTGGGAGATTTAATGAATAGTTTTCAACCATCCTCACCTTAGGGTTGCTGGAGTATGTCATAGACTCAATTTGCAAGCTCATTCTGCCTCCCTGTTATGTCTAATAAGCATTTCACATCTCATTAATCATATACCTCCCCATTCAAAGTTTCCTCTATACCTTTCTCCTCAGAGACACTAGATATGGTATGACTATTATCAAAAGTCCTTTTTAATTTACTTTTAAAACTAAAATTTAATTTAAAAACCTGATATTATACTATACCTTTTTAACATTGAAGCTTCTCATTCTTACTGAAGTTGCAATGAAACAGATAATTCTTAAATATACAATAAACAAACTTCATGACAGTGGGCAAGTAATATAACTTCTCCAATATTTTATCTCCTTATCTGAAAATTATGAAGGCTGAACTAAGATCTCTTCCATCTCTCAATCTTATGAGCCACACAATGGTCAAAATAAGCTTAACTTCATACAATATCCATTCTTAGCCAAGAATCAATGAAAACAAGTAATGCTACATAATAGCAATAAAACCATGCTACTTTTAAGTTTCCTCCACTAAAATCCTTTGCTAAACCTCAGTAGTCCTCATGCAATAAATAAACCACTTTAAGCAAAGGAAAACTAGAAATCACAGGTCATTTATCTTTTGATCAGGAAAAGGAATATAAATAATACAACATAGTTCCAAACTTTAACTCATGTATCCAAGGGGACCAGTCTTGAGATAAAGCCTGAAAGAACATTAAAAGAATCCTGGTCTTGGGATGCTCTTTTCAGGGCACAGAATTTTAGATCTGGTACAAACTATAATTCTTGAAAGTCCTTGTTTTTCTTATTCACAGTCATTCTGTTGCTGGCAATCATCTCTGCCTCTCACCTCTGCTAGCACATACCCTATAGAAGAGTAATTGCCCCAGTAGTTAATCCCATGAAGAAGCCTGATGTAGGTATGCCATCCTAGTCTTTCCCACTTCTTTATTGTAGCTCATCTTCCTCTGTATTATGTCATGTCACTTTCAATTAAATACTTCTCTCACTTAACAAAGTCAAAGGCCCAGCACTCCATGAAAATGAGAACTAGGAGAGAAGCAAAGCAAATGAGGAGATACAAAATTGTCACAGTGAGATGAAAGGTCCTAGAGACTCATCAGCAAATATTTTATCTCCTTGACAATCAGATATATGGCAATAAAAAATAATGCCAATATAGAATATAAACTCATTTCTAACAATATACATATTAGAATATTATGAACAATGTTGCCTTTAAAAAGAGTAAAAAGAAACGAAGAGACAAATGAGTTTACAGAAAACTTTACAAGACAGCTAACTAAGCAGAATAATCCTGAATGCATTTAAAAATAAAACTCAAAGGTCAGTCAGTCAGCAAACATTTATGAAGTACTGATAAAAAGAAAGGTAAAAATACAATCCCTGCTCTCAAGGAAATCACATTCTAATGAGGGAGACAACATACAAATAACTAGATTCATTTATATGGATTTCTATATCATAAATTGAAAATAATCTTGGAGGGCAGGATTAGGGAAAGGACAAGGAGGTAGGGGGCACACTATCAAAAGCCTCCTGCAGAAGATGGTATGTGAGCTGAATCTTGAAGAAAACCCATAAAGATTTTTATGACAAACTCTTTTCTCTATTAATGATAGTGGAATCATTACCACATTTGGACTCTAACATCATAATCTCTAGTGAAATGAAATTAAAGAACCTAAAGATGAAAAGAGCAATAGGAATGAACCAAATATAAACAGAGAGAAGGTCTGTGTTAAAGGCGATAGAGTTTTGAGGTCATCGAGCAATCGATTATCAGAGTGTCTGAAATGGTGTAGAATCTCAAAGATTGAAGTGGTGGGAAAGTATAACTTAGCTCTTATTATTAACAAAAAATGGGTGACAGAAAATATTGGTAACAACTGACCTATATCCCTACTTCCCATCTCAAAAAATGAGAGTAATCTACAAATGCATGAAGAATATCTTTCCATAATCCGTGAGAAAGAAAGCAATAGGATTTCACAAACTTCTACTTCTCAGACACAAATGATTGAAAGGCATAAAGAATACAAGAGCCCATTATGTTTATTGCTTGTTGATTATGAGAAATTTCATAATTTAAATTGAGCTAAATAATACTGCAAAGACTCTCATCAAACAAGTGGTCTCCCCATGAACATATCAAAATCACCCAAGATTTCTTGAAATATGTAAGTTTTGTTTAATGAAATTGTTATTGTTATTATTATTATTATTATTATTAGTTGATGTTGTGGTGGCAGTTGTTGTTTGTCCTATGTTTTCAAAGAGGATCAATGACATCACAAGATAAATTGGATTTACATTAGGCAGAGTTGCACAAAGTCATCAGCCTCACTTTTTCTTCCTGAATCATTGAAGCCCAGTGGCAGAACAAAAGTCAAGATGATTGGTGATGGCCCAGTATGGAGTGGAAGACCTTGGTATTTTTTTAATACTATTTTTCCTAATTACATGTGAAGACAATTTTAGCATTCATTTTTGCAATATTTTGAGTTCCAAACTTTTCTCCCTTCTTTTCCTCCCCCTTCCTAAGACAATAGGCAATTTCATATAGGTTATACATGTGCTATCATGTAAAATATATATTTCCATATTAGTCACAGTTGTGAACAAAGAAAAAGATAAAAGGGGGAAAAACACAAAAAAGAAAAAAGTAAGTGAAAAAGTATGCATTCAAAGTCCATCAGTTATTTATCTGGATGTGGATCATGAGTCCTTTTAACTGCCTTAGATCATTTGTGTTAGTGAGAAGAGCTGAGTCATTCATAGTTGATCATTATACAATGTTGCTGACACCGTGTACATTGTTTTCCTGGTTCTGTTCATTTCACTTTATATCAGTTTGTACAAGTCTTTCCAGGTTTTTCTGAAATCTGCCTGCTCATCATTTCTTATTGCACAATAGTATTCCATTATATTCAAATATCTCAACTTGTTCAGCCATTCCCTAGTTGATAGACATTCCCTCAATTTCCAATATTTTTCCACAATGAAAAGGGGCTGTTATAAATATTTTTGCACATGCAGGTCCTTTTCCTTTTTGTGATCTGTTTGGGAGACAGACCTAGTAGTGGTATTGCTGGATCAAATGGGTATAGTTCCAAATTGCCCTCCAGAATGGTCCGATAAGTTCACAACTCCACCAACGGTGCATTAGTGTCCCAATTTTCTCACACCCTCTCCAACATTTATCATTTTCCTTTTTCTGTTATATTAGCCAATCTGATAGGTGTGAGGTAGTACCTCAGAGTTGTTTTAATTTGTATTTCTCTAATCAAAAGTGATCTAGAAGGGGCAGCTAGGTGGCACAGTGGATAAAGCACCGGCCCTAGATTCAGGAGTACCTGAGTTCAAATCCGGTCTCAGAGACTTGATACTTATTAGCTGTGTGACCCTGGGCAAGTCAATTAACCTTCATTGTCCTGTTAAAAAAAATTATTTAGAGCACTTCTTCATATGCCTATAGATAGCTGTGATTTCTTTATCTGAAAACTGCCTATTTGTATTATTTGATCATTTATCAATTGAAGAATGGTTTATATTCTAATAAATTTGACTAGTTATCTATATATTTAAAAAGGAGGTCTTTATGAGAGATACTTGCTAGAAAGTTTGTCTCCCAGATTTTTGCTTCCCTTCTAATCTTGGTTGCATTGGCTTTGTTTGTGCAAAAGTTTTTTAATTTAATGTAATCAAAATTATTTATTTTACATTTTGTAATGCTATCTATCTCATTTGGTAATGAATTCTTTCCTTCTTTGTATATCTGACAAGTAGACTGTACCTTACTCCTCTAATTTGTTTATGGTGTCACCCTTTATGTAGTGTTGATATACTTCATTATCTATGGTAGCTTTTAGCAAGATGTAGTTTCTTTCCTTTATCTCTTTTAATTAGATCTTTTTTGCTATTGCTTTGTCTGAAATCAGGATTGCTACCTCTGCTTTTTTTTTACCTCAGCAGAAGCATAATAGATTTTGCTGCAGCCCCTTACCTTCACTCTGTGTATGTCTCTCTGCTTCAAGTTTGCTTCTTATAAACAACATTAATATGTTAATATTAATATGTTTCTGGTTTTCAATCCACTCTGTTATATGCTTCTGTTTTATGGGAAGTTTCATCCCATTCCCATTCACAATATGATTATTAACTGTGTATTTCTTTTCAGCCTATTTTTTCCTGCTGTTTGTCCTCTCTGTCCTTTCACCCTTTCCTTCCTCAACATTGTCTTGCTTCTGTCTATTCCCTCCCCCATTCTGCCCTCTCATCTTTCAGTACCCCGCTTTACTTAATCTCCTCCTCTCCTATTTCCCTGTTGGGAAAGATAGATTTATATATGCAACTGTATATATTATTCCTTCTGTGAATCAATACTGATGAGAGAAAGTTCAAGCAATGCCCATCACCCACCCTTCTATTTTTTCCTCCACTGAAATAGGTTATTTGCACTTTTTCATGTAAAATAATTTACCCCATTCTACCTCTCCCTTCCTTCTGCACCCAGTGCATTCCTCTTTCTCATCTCTTAATTATTTTTATGACATTCCCTCAAATTCACCTTATACCCATACCTTCTATGTATATTCCTTCTACCTGTACTATTACTGATACAATTTTTTTAGAATTACAAGTATCATCTTCTCATGTAAGAGTACAAACAGTTCAGCTCCACTGAATCCCTTCTGGTTTTTTCCCCCCTTTTACCTTTTTAGCCTTCTCCTGGGTCTTGATATTGGAGATCAATTTTGTTGTTCAGTTTTGGTCTTCTCCTTATGAAAGCTTGAAATCCTATTTCATTAAATGATCATTTTTCCCTCAAAGTATTATGCTTAATTTGGCCAGGTTGTACTCCTAGCTCCTTTGCCTTACAGAATGTTCCATGACCTCTAATCCTTTAATGTTACCCCTGTTAAGTCCTGTGTTATCCTGATTGTGGCTCCCCATTAATTTTTTTTGGCAGGGCAATGAGGTTTAAGTGACACAGGGTCACACAGCTAATAAATGTCAAGTGTCTGAGGCCATATTTTAATTCAGCTCCTCCTGAATCCAGAGCTGGTACTTTATCCACTGTGCCACCTGGCTCCCCCTCCCCCAATAATTGTTTCTTTCTGGCCACTTACATTATTTTTGTCCTTGACCTGATAGTTCTGAAATTTGTTCCTTGGAGTTTTTATTTTAGGATCTCTTTCCTGTGGTGATCAGTGGGTTTTTTCAATGTCTATTTTTCCCTCTGATTCCAGGATATCAGGCTATTTTCTTTGATAATTTCTTGAAAGATGCTGTCCAGGTGCTCCTTTTAATTATGGCTTTCAGGTATTCCAATGATTCTGACATTGTCTCTCCTGGTTCTATTTTGCAGGTCACTTGTTTTTCCATTGAGGTACTTTACACTTTCTTCTATTTTTTCAGTCTTTTGAATTTGTTTGATTGATTCCTGATGTCTCATAGAGTCATTAGCTTATACTTGCTCAATTCTAACTTTTAAGAAGTTGTTTTCCTCAGCTTTTGTACTTCCTTTTTTATTTGGCCAATTTTACTTTTTAAAGAATTTTTTTCTCTTCAGTAGATTTTTGTATCTCCTTTTCCATTTGGCCAATTCTACTTTTTAAGCAGCTCTTTTCTTCTTCTAAGCTGTTGACTCTTTTTTCATAATTCTCTTGAATCACTCTCATTTCTTTTCCCAGTTTTCCTTGTACCTCTCCTTAATGATTTTAAGCTCCTTTTTGAGCTCTTCCATGTGTTTTTTTGGGGGGGGGCTTGAGACCACTTCCCATTTTACTTTGGGGCTTTGCCCATAGGTGTTTTGACATTGTTATCCTCTTCCAAGTTTGTGTCTTGACCTTCCCTATCACCATAATAACTTTCTATGGTTAGATTCTTTTTTGTTGTATTTTGATCATCTGTTTTCACCTTTTTCTTCTCTTTTAAATTTGAGTTCTGCACTTGGAGTGGAAGGGGAACTGTCTCAGGCTTCTTGTGCCAGGGGCTGTCAACCATGATTGATTTACTTGGTGCTGCATTGATGTTGCCATGAGACCCATGGGGAGACCCTTGTGTCTGGTGCTGTGCTGAAGGGATAGGATAGGGGGTGGCTGGAGCTGCTGAAGGCTGTAGGGGTCTGGCAGCTTACCTGGTGCTGAGCTGGAGTCCTAGTGTTGGTGTGTAGCATTTGTTGAGGCAGGTAGGGTGTTTCTGTGTTTCCCCTGGGCTACACGAAGCATTTGCAGGTCTGATCACTGATAGATGCCTATTTGCCCAAGGCTATGCTGAAGCATGCAGCAGGGCCTTGCTGGGATGTTTAGGCTATGCTGCCTTTTTGTCCAAATGAGAAAGACCTTTCTTTCTGATCTTGTTTCACCTCATCTTTTTTGCTGGTTCTGCTGTTATAGGATTTGTTTTATGGTGCTATTTTATGGTTGTTTGGAGGTGAATATCAACCTTGGAATTTTTTATTTCTGACCAAGATCTAAGGGCTCTACAGCACCTGCTTCAACCACCTTCATGATCATTGGGGGGAAAAAAAGATTCAGCAGGCCCTCACACCAAAGGTGCTAGTATTGAAGAAAAGATAAAACAGTGAAATATATGATACCTATACTTTTCAAAGTAAAGTTTGTTACTGTCAAGGAGGCTATCCACAGCAAAATATAAATGGAAAAGGAAGCTTTTAATTCTAAGGAGTAATAGATAGATTGGTCTTGAGCATTTTATAGAAAGGATTGTAGAAGTGTCATTTGACAGTTATATTCTACATCTTCCTTTTATTCTATTTCCACAAAAGTGGGAGGCCACCTAAAATATATATTATGAGGACTTTAAAAAATACCCAATGTTTAGACAATTATATGCAAATGGATGGACATTTAACCAAGCTGGTACATCAGTATACATGTCTTAGAAAGACATTTTGCAAGGATAATGAGCTAAACCCAGAATTGACTAGTAGGGGTAAAAAAATATACTGGATAGGCTTTAGGAAATTACACAATGTTTTTTTTTTTCAGGGCAATGAGGGTTAAGTGACTTGCCTGGGGTCACACAGCTATTGTTAAGTGTCTGAAGTCAGATTTGAACTCAGGTCTTCCTGAATCCAGAGCCAGTGCTTTATCCACTGTGCCACCTAGCTGCCCCACAATGCTTTTTAAAAAATGTATATATTGATGTGTTTTGTATTTGCATTATAAACATTTCCAAACTACTACTACTACTACATGAGATGTCTCTTTTAGCAAAGTAAAATAGTTGATTAAAACTAAAAATAAAGTAACTTCATCTGAATGTGCATGCAATATTTCCTACCTCCCTATTTTTTAATGAACAGAAATCTATTTTTTCCTCTTTCCTACCCCACATCCTAGTGGAAAAGAAAAAAAAAGAGAAAAAGAAAGAAATTTCTTATAATAAATATACATAGCCAAACAAAACGAATTCCCTCAATGGCTGTATACTATACACATATTATTCTGACTCTAAATCTAATCCTAATAAATGTTTTTGGTTATTGGACATTAAATCCATCAGGGTGTATGACGTCTTCATGGAGGACTAGCACATTAATTAACATTAGTCTCCTCCTGCAGTCATGAGTCATGGAATGCCACAATTTCTAAAGAATAAAAGTTTGGAATCAACCATAAGGCAGTGGAAAGGTGCAAAGTGTGTGGGAGTAGCCTGTAGCACTTTATCAACAAAAGAATTGTGCAAGGGAAATAGAATACAAGATGTCATCTAAAGGGTGTATGACCAGAAAAGAAGATGTTCACTTGCTAAGATCAAAGGGATAACCAATGGGCCGTCCATTAGCATCCAAAAAAAAAAAAATGTCAAGAGCTATAGACCCTCTTAATAGGTTGGACTCTATGAAGGATTTATGAAAAGATATGGATAAGAATTATACAGAATGAGAAGTCTGGAAGATGCACTGTTGGATTCTATTTCAATGAGATCACAGATCTAAGTATAAAAAGCCCACTGGTGACTCACATTTTTAACTCATCTTGAACTTTCAAAGTTGATTTTTAACCCAAATATGAGATTTTATATTTGTTGATTAAATGTGACCTTGTTGAATTCAGTTCAACTTTCTGTAATCCATGATATCCACCTATAACAGATTCATGTCATCTAAAAATTTCATAATCATGCAACCTATGTCTCCATCCAAGGCACTAAGAAAAATATTAAATAGCACAAGGCCAAGGACAGACATCTAGAATATCCCATTAGAAACGTCTCTAAACTGACATGGACTGATTAATGACTATTCTAGCTAGAGGCAGCTAAGTGACACAGTGAATAGAGTTATGGGCCTGGAGTCAGGAAAACCTGAATTCAATTCCAGCCTCCGAGACTTACCAGTTATGGGACCTTTGGCAAGTTACTTAACACCTGTCTTTCTCAGTTTCCTCAATTGTAAAATGGAGATAATAGCACCTACCTCACCGAGTTGTTATCAAGATCAAATGAGATAATATTTGTAAAATACTCAGCACAGAGCCTGACACACAAGGTGCTTGATAAATGCTTGCTCCCTTCCCTTCTCCTATGGATGTGATTATTCAACAAGTTCCAAATCAACTAGTCATTGTTTAGCTCGAATCTTTCTATCTTATCTAGGAGGCAGGCATGAGAAAAGAGCAGAATGCTATATGAATAGGTCTATGTTGCATCCAGTCTCAAGGGACTTAATTATTAAAGTATCTCAACAGTATTTCCACAATCTAGTATTTCCCACAAGTATGAGGCTGTGGAATATTGACAAGCTTCAAGAAGTATATAGTGTTTCTCTTGGGGACTATTAGGACACTTCAAAGAGACCATGAGAATTTTTTATTTATTTATGTATTTGTTTTTGAGACTGGGTTTCCCTATCTTGCCCAAGCTGGAAGTACCGATAATCACTTGCAGCCTTCAGCCCAGACTGATTATATAGAAGCTTTGACCTGTCCCATTTCCAGCATTGGTCAGTTTAACCCTTCTTTGGTAGCTTGGTTTCACCACCCCCCAAGAGTTAAATCAGGCAGGTGCTGAATTTAGTGCAGACCAGCTGGTCTTTGGCCCTGTTGCAACTCAGAACTCCCAAACTCAAACAATCTACCAGTCTCAGACTCCCCAAAAGCAGAGATTACAAATGAGTCACCATGCTCAGCCAAGAGAGAATTGTTATCATGCCATTTAGAAAGTGGGAAAATAATAACAATAGCTACCACTTTATAGCATTAGAAAACTTACAAAGCACTTTACAAACATCTTATTTCATCTTCACAATAACCTTGGTAGGCGAATGGGGTTTTTTTTAATCTCTATTTTACAGATGAGGAAACTGAGGCAGGTAGCAATTAAATGCCTTCACCATGGTCACACAGCCAGGCTAAATTTGAACTCAGGCCTTCCTGACTCCTAACTTAGTATTCTGTTCACTATGAAAACTAGCTGGACTGGTATGGTCACTGAACACTTTGTGATGGATTTAGGACTTAAATTGGTTTCTTATTGTCCCCATTAAAGAGCAGTGTAAAGTTGAATGGAAATGGCAAGCTGGATAGAAATTTAACCCCAAGGTTACCTGGGTTTGAGTCCCTGCTCTGATACATATACACTGTGAGACCTTGGGCACAGCGTTTAACTTTTTTGTGTCCCAGGCAACTCTCTAAGACTACAAATTGCCAAGAAAGGTACGAATCTGCACTGGTAGAGAAATTCTTTGTTTTATTTTGTTTTTTCCAGTTATATGTAAAAACAATTTTTAACATTTTTTCCATACTGAATTCCAAATTTTCTCTCTTCCTCCCCCCTCATTTGAAATGCAAGTATAGGTTATACATGTGTAGTCATGAAAAATATTATATTAGTCATGTAAAAGAAAACAGATGCCCCCCCAAAAAAAGCAAGAAAGGTTTTTTGGGTTTTTTTTTTAAGTATGCTTCAATCTGCATGCAGACTATATCAGTTCATTCTCTGGAGGTGGCTAACATTTTTCATCATAGGTCCTTCAGAATTGTCTTGGATCATTATATTGCTGAGAATAGCTAAGTCATTCACAGTTGTTCATCAATATTGCTGCTACTTTGTGCAATGTTCACCTAGTTCTGCTCACTTCACTTTGCATCAGCTCATGTAAGTTTTTCCAAGTTTTTCTGAAACCATCCTGCTTGTAATATCTTATAGCCAATAGTATTCCATCATAATCTTATACCACAACTTGTTCAACCATTTCAGTTGATGGGCATTCTCTCAATTTCTAATTCTTTGCCACAACAAAAAGAGCTGCTATAAATATTTTTGTACATATAAGTCCTTTTCCCTTTTTCTTGGATCCCTTTGGGATCCAGTTGGTAATGGTGTTTATGACTCAAAGGTTATATAGAGTTTTATAGCCCTTTGGACTTAGTTCCAAATTGCTCTCCAGAATGATTGGACCAGTTCACAACTCCACCAATAGTGCATTAGTGTTCCAATTTTATTGTATCCCCACCAATATTTGTCATTTTCCTTTTCTGTCATATTGAACAATCTAAGAGGTATGAGAGTGGTTTTTAATTTCATTTCTAATCAATAATTATTTATAGCATTTTTTTCATATGACTAGAGATAGCTCGGGTTTCTTCTTCTGAAAACTGCTTGTTCATATCCTTTGACCATTTACCAATTGGGGAATGACTTGTATTCCTATAAATTTGACTCCATTCTCTCTACATATCAGAAATGAAGCCTTTATCAAAGTAACTTGCTTTTAAAAAAAAAAGTTTTTCTCAGGTTTCTGTTTTCCTTCTAATCTTGGTTGCATTCATTTTGTTTGTCCAAAATATTTTTAATTAAATGTAATCATAATTATCCATTTTACTTCCCATATTTCTACGTAAAAGAAACTCTTTAGTAGGAGCTCTCTACACAAATTAAATAATAGGTTTAAGGGTTTTTTAATGGTAAAACTATCAAAACCCTAACCCAGTTTGCTTTTCAAATTCTTTTAGATATAACTCTCCTTTGTGGTCATTCTCAGAGCATCTAAAGTGGGTTGCAGACCTTGAAGGTATGGAGAAAGGATGGGGCCATTCAACATGGTTCAACTACTCCATGAAGACTTCATGGGTCCCACCCAGGCAACTGCAACTAGATGGCATAGTAGTGAGTCAGAAAAAGAAACCTGAGTTTAAATTGTGCCTTGAACACTTGCTAGCAAATCACTTAACCTCTCTAGGTCTCAATATCCTCCTCTATAAAATGGGGAAAATAATAGCACGTACCTCTCAGAGTTGTTCTGAGGATTGAGAATATATGCAGGGCACTTTGCCAACCTTCAAGTGTTTTATAAGTACCAGCTGTTATTATTATTATTGTTATTACATGAGCTCTTTTTTCTCTAACCTCCTTAATATGGTCTATTCTACACTATTGTTATTATAATGTAAGTCCCTAGCAATGAATCTTTTTATTTTTATCTTTGTACCACCAGCAGCTAGGACAGTATTTTGCCCATTATAAGCACTTAGACAACATGAATTGAATTGAAATAAATCTACATCATCACCATCATCACCTCTACCACCATCATCATCATTAATATTTCTATAGTACAGATATTATGTGCCAGGTACTGTGCTAAGTGCTTTACAATTATGATCTCATTTTATTCTCACAACACTTGAAAAATTAATATTATTGTCCAATTAATATTAGTATCCAATTACCCTCTCTGTGATCCATCTTTTTCTTTTTAATTTTTTTAAAGTTTTTTAAATTTTTTTTTTTAGTGAGGCAATTGGGGTTAAGTGACTTGCCCAGGGTCACACAGCTAGTAAGTGTCATGGGTCTTAGGCCGGATTTGAACTCAGGTCCTTCTGAATCCAGAGCCAGTGCTCTATCCACTGCACCACCTAGCTGCCCCCATCTTTTTCCTCATTTTTGTCAGACCCCACTTCTGAAGGACAGGCAGTTTCTGAAAGGAGTGATCAAGCAATGTGATCACTTCCAGCCCTGGGCCCCTCCCAAGTGGGCCTCTCCTCTCTGTTTAGCCTATAAGAACAGAAGTAAATTTGAGCTAGGCCCGCCCCAGGAGACATCTCCTATCCTTGCTTTCTAATCAAAATTATGGGTGACCTGATCTACATAGAGGATACAAAACCAGGGAAAACCAGTTTGAGATGTCTTCTGTTTTTCTAGCCAAGATTGTTAGAGGAAGCTGGGTCTCAGAGAGGGGCATAATCAGCCATACTTTCCCTACCTGCAGACTGATCCTTTCTCCTGAGGATTAGTCCTGCCCCCCCCCCCAAAAAAATAACAGATGAAGTAATGGAAAGGAACTGAGAATTCTTAATCCACCTCCTTATTAAAATGTCTACCAACTGGGATTCCTAAGTTAGGGTACTCTCCTAGGGATTTTGTACAAGAATAAATATGAACATACAAGTCAAATCAAAAACTTTATCAATGACCTACTATGAGCCAGGCATTGTGTTAAGTCCTGGAGATACAAATAAAAGCAAAAAAAATCCCACTCTCCTTCTCTCTGCTGCTCTCAAGGAGATCACAGTCTAATGAGTCTAATCCATTCTATAACTGAAGGTATAGACCTTCAAGAAATCTATGACTTACTTGAAGAGGTACACTCCCAAAGAATCTCCAGCCTTCATGTATGGAAGAACTGTTGCCATTAAGGTAATAATTTACAAGGCCCCTGAGATAAAAGGCTTGGTAGCAGAAGTAGACGTCCTATAAAGAGGTCTACCCTACCAATTTAAAGAAGTGACTTTAAAAGTCTAGAAAAGGGGGAGGATCTGAGCCAAGAGGGTGGAAGAAAGGCAGTGACTTGCCTGAACTCTCCCCAAAACCCCTCCAAATACCTTCAAAAAATGCCATAAGACAATTCCTGGAGCAGCAGAACCCACAAAAGGACAGGGTAAAATCATTTTCCAGCCAAAGACAACTTAGAAGGTTGGTAGAAAAGGTCTGTTGTACCAGGATGAGAGTGGAGCTCAGTCCAGCACAGATTTAAACTGAGCCTAGACCCAATCCCAGCAAACTAGGAGCAGTCCTCTGCAGGAGCTGCAGCAGCAACTGCTTCTGGAATTGAGCCCACAGACAGTAAGGAGGTTGAACAATTAGCCAAAAGTAGATTACAGGGCTCTCTTTGCTAGCACTGAGTCAGGACCCTGTTGTTTTGCCCAGACTCCAATCCAGGTTACAGTCTTGGGTGGTGGTCCCAGTCTGGGGAGGAGCACAAGAACACAAGAGTTTGCAGCCACAGTGGAGCAGGATTCATAGTTCCAGGGCAGAAAAGCAGGTCTGTGGTTGCTACCAGACCAGAGCACAGGCCAGAAGAGTGGTGAACAAAGCTGTCCTTAAATCATACCACCTAGGAAAAACTAAAAACTTACACATTCCTAAAAGTATCTCAGAGAACAGCTGCTCAAACCTCATGAAGCTTGGGACAGTGCATCCTCCATCCTGGAAGAATTGCCTCACTTTAACAAAGACTGAAAAGTCAAGAAATAGGCTGGGAAAATGAGCAAAGAGAAAAAAATGCCAACCCCAGAAAGTTTCTATGGTGACAAGGAAAATCAAAATACACCCTCAGAAGAAGACAACAAAGTCAAAGCTCCTAATTCCAAAGCTTCCAAGAAAAATATGAATTGGTCTCAGGCCATAGAAGCACACAAAAAGGACTTTGAAAATAAAATAAGAGAGGTAAAGGGGAAAAATGGAAAGAGAAATGAGAGACATATGAGAAAATCATGAAAAGAAAGTCAGGTGGCACAGTGGATAGAGCACCAGCCCTGGAGTCAGGAGAACCTGAGTTCAAATCCAGCCTCAGACAATTAACACTTACTAGCTGTGTGACCCTGGGCAACTCACTTAACCCCAATTGCCTCAGTAAAAAAAAAAAGTCAACAGCAACAAAAAGTCAACAGCTTGGTAAAGGAGACACCCACAAAAAAGTGAAGAAAATAACACCTTAAAAAAACAGATTGGACCAAATGATAAAAAAAAAAGTACAAAAAGCCAATGAGGAAAATAATGCCTGGAAAAGCCAAATTGGTGACATGGAAAAGGAAGTACAAAACCTCTGTGAAGAAAATAATTCTGTCAAAATTAGGATTGAGCAAATGGAAGCTAATGAATTTATGAGAAATCAATAAATAGTAAAGTAAAACCAAAAGAATGAAAAAATAGAAGGCAATATGAAATATCTCTTTGGAAAAACAACTGACTTGGAAAATGGATCCAGGAGAGAGAATCTGAAAATTATTAAACTACCTGGAAACCATAATTTTAACAACAAGAGTTTAGACATCATATTCCAAGAAATTATCAGGGAAAATTGCCCTGATATTCTAGTACCAGAAGGTAAAATAGAAATTGAAAGAATCCACCAATCACCTCCTCAAAGAGAAGCCAAAATGAAAACCACCAGAAATATTATAGCCAAATTCCAGAACTCTCAAGTCAAGGAGAAAATATTGCAAGCAGCCAGAAAAAAAACAACTCAAATATTGTGGAGACACAGTCAGGATAATACAATGTGTCTTTTAAAATCTGAATGTGTGATTGCCTTAAATTAGAAGCTTTAGCACCAGTCTTTAGGCATTAAGTATTTATTAAAGCATACCAAGTATTCACGTGGAGTTCAGAAAGTTAAGAAAAGGCCTATCTAGCCTAGAGTTCCAGCGTGGTCTCGTTCTTCCTCAAGTCCTCCACCAGGAGCCTGCTTCAACCATGAACTCTCCTCAAACTGAGTGTGGAAGCTTTTTATAGGTCTGGAGCTGAGGCAGTTCTTACACACTGCTTCAAGTTGATTGTTTAGTGTCATCCAAATCCATTGGTTCATTGTACTTGAAGGTGGTCTCAAGTTAAATTCAAAGTCTTCTGAGAACAATACCTTCTTAGGTGCTAGCCAGATATGCTTACAATCTAGTTAACTTGAAGTAGGCTAATAGGCTAATCAGCAGTCAATCACTCTCACTTAATTCAATCAGTTTAGATTAATCTCCAGGTGGGCCTTTGAGTATCTGCTAAATCCCATTATTTTATCACAACAAGATCCAGCAGCCTCTACATTAATGGATCAGAGGGCTTGGAATATGATATTCCAGAGGGCAAAGAAACTGGGATTACAACCAAGAATCACCTACCCAGCAAAACTGTGTATAATCCTTCAGGGGAAAAAATTGGAATTCTGTAAAAGAGAGGACATTCAGGCATTCTTGATGAAAAGAAATAGAAAATTTGACTTTCAAATACAAGACCCTAGAGGAGCATAAAAAGGTAAACAGGAACTAAGGGACATTAAAAGGTTCAACTGTTTACATTCTCACATGGGAAGATGATACTTGTAACTCATAAGAACTTTCACATTATTAGGGAAGCTGTATGGAGTATATTTAGACAATAAGGCACAGGTGTGAGTTGAATATGGATATCTTTATAAAATTAAAGGAAAGGGAGAGGTGGAATGGGGTAAAATATCACATAAAAGAAGCAAGAAAAAGCTTATGCAGGGCAGCTAGGTGGCTCAGTGGATAAAGCACCGGTCCTGGATTCAGGAGGACCTGAGTTCAAATCCGGCCTCAGACACTTGACACTTACAAGCTGTATGACCCTGGGCAAGTCGCTTAACCCTCATTGCCCTGCAAAAAAATTTTTTTTAAAAAGAAGAAGAAAAAAAGAAAAAGCTTATGGGGGAGGTACAGGGAAGTGAGTGAGCCTTACTCTCATAAGAATTGGCTCAAATAGGCAATAATATACACACTCAACTGGGTATAGTAATATATCTTGCCCTGTGGGAAAGTGAGAGGGGAAGGAGATAATGGGGAAGGGCAGAAGGAAGGGAGGACAGATTGGGGGAGGGGCAGTCAGAAGCAAAACACACTTTTGAGAAGGGATAGGGTGAAAGAATATAGAAAATAGAGTAAATATCAAGGGGAGAAAATAGAATGGAGGGAAATACAGTTAGCAATAGTAACTGTGAAAAAAAATGTGAAGCAAGTTTGTCTGATAGGCCTCAGTTCTCAAACACATAAAGAACTGAGTCAAATTTGTTAAAATGAGAGCCATTCCCCAATTGATAGATGATCAAAAGACATGAAGTTTTCAGATGAAATAATCAAAGCCACCTATAGCCTTATGAAAAAAAAATGCTCTAGTTCTCTATTATTTAGAGAGATTCTGGGTACTACCTCATAATTATTGGATTGGAAAACAGGACAACAGAGGAAAATGACAAATTTCGTAGGGAATATGGGGAAAATGAGACATTAATACACTCTTGGTGAAGTTGTAAACTGATTCAAACATTCTGTAGAGTAATTTGGAACTATGGCCAAAGGGCTATAGGACCATGTATATTCTTTGACCTAGTAATAACACTACTAGGTCAGTATACAAAAAGAGATAAAAAACAAAAATTTTAATTCAAAATTGAGGAGTTGCCCATCAAATTGAGGAATGGATGAACAAATTGTGTGATGAGATTATGATGGAACACTATTGTGCTATAAGAAATGATGAGCAGGATGCTATCAGAAAAACCTGGCAAGACTTACATGAACAGATGCAAAGTGAAATGTACTGTATACAAAGTAGCAGCAATATTGTAATATGTGAATGACTTAACTATTTTCAGCAATACAATGATCCAAACAACTCTGAAAGACTTATGAAAAATGCAATCCATCTCCAGAGAAAGAACTGATGGTGTCTGAATACAGATTGAAGCATTTTAAACTCCTTTTTCTTAAGTTTTTTTGTCTGTTTTCTTTTACAACCTGACTAATGTGGAAATGTTTTGCATTATTACACATGTATAGCACATTAAATTACTTGCATTCTTAAGGGGGTGATGGGGAGGGAGGGAGGAAATGAATTTGGAACACAGTTTTAAAAATCAACATTAAAAAGTGTTTTTACATGTAATTTGGGAAAAATAAAATTCTAAATCAATGGAGGAAAAAAAAGTCTAGAAAGGAAGTTAAGGGCCATATGGCATGTCTCCCATCCTTACCTAGACAAATCCAAAAGTCCCTGCCAGTTGAGTCTGAAATTGTTCCCTCCAACCGATTTTGGAAAAATCCAATGACCTTTTCTCAGTACTCATCTTCTTGATATTTCTGAGACTTTTGGCACTATAGACTACTTCATTTTCTGTAATATGCTTTACTTCTTTTATTTTTACTATGCTTCTGTCTCATGATTGATTCTTCTTCTACTGTCTCATTATTACTTCTTAATCTCTAGCCCCTAACCATGGTTCTCACCATATCTCTGTCTCCAGTCCTTTTGTCTTCACTAGATCTATTCTCCCTCAAGGTGATCTCATCAGCTCCTGGGGATTCAATTATCATCTCCATGGAGAGGAATGACAAATTTGTAAATCCAGCTTTATTCTCTCTCCTGAGTTCCGCTACAGCATTACAACTGCCTCATGAACATCTCTACCTGAATGCCCCCCAGCCACTTCAACTTTAACATAACCAAAATAGAACACATAAATTCCTCACTTCCAAAATATGCCACTCCTTGAAATTTTGCCCATATCTGTTGAGGTTATGACCATCTTTCACTTTCCAAATTCATAAACTTGGAGAGGTGGATGCTAGTTGATGCCAAGGGTAAGAGCTGAGGACCTGGAATCAGGGACACCTGAATTCTAATACCACCTGACACACTTATTAGTCATATGACCATGAGCAACTCAATCTCCCTGGACCTTAGTTTCTTCCTCAGTAAAATGGATTTTTTACTTAAAGGTAAGTGTTGTGAGGATTAAATAAAATATGTTCAACACCTTGCAAACCTTAAAGTGCTATATCAATTTTGGGCATTTTGTATTACTGTGAGGAGTAGCAGGAGTAATAATAGCAGCAGCAGTAGTAATCGTCTTTGTTGTCTCTTTGCTCTCCTTCAGCTCCAATTATAACCAATCAACTGCCAAAATTTGTCAATTCTACCTAAACACCTATTCTCTCACATCCCTCTTCTTCTCTTTACTCACAGAGCCACCAGCCTAGTTCACTCCTTCATTATATCTCATCTAATTCTAAATTGCCCTTCTAGCTTCTAGACTCTCCCCTCATTCTTTTGTTTGTTTGGTTTTGGTTTTTTGTGGGGGCATTGGGGGTTAAGTGACTTGCCCAGGGTCACAAAGCTAGTAAGTGTCAAGTGGCTGAGACCGGATTTGAACTCAGGTCCTCCTGAATCCAGGGCCAGTGCTTTATCCATTGCTCTACCTAGCTGCTCCCCCCCCCCATTCTTTATATACTTGCCAAATCCAGCACTTCCCTACTCAAAAATTGCAGTGGCTCCCAATTGTCTCCGGGATAAAACACAAACCCCTCAGATTGATGTTTAAAGCCCTTCACAATGTGGCTTGAAGTTACCCATCCAGACATTTTACATCATGTCTTCCCCTTTACACACTCTTTGTTCCATCCACAATAGCTTGCTTTCTATTCTGTTTTCAGCACACCACCTTTGACCTCTGTGCCTTTGAAGAGGCTGTCTCCCATGACTAGAAAGAATCCTTTCTTACCTCCACCTCTTAGAATCCTTAGCTCCCTTCAAGGCTCAGCCCAGGTTCCTCCTCCAATAGGAAGTCTTTCTTGATGTCCCTAGATGTTCTTGCTCCCTCCCCAAATTATCATGCATTAACTCCTCATTTATAGAATGTAAGCTTTTTGAGAACAGGAGATCTTTGCATTCTTTTATCACCAGAACCTAACAAAATACTTTTTCTTTAAAAGAGGTGTTTAATGTGGGGCAGCTAGGTGGCTCACTGGGTAAAACACTGGCCCTGGATTCAGGAGGACCTGAGTTCAAATCTGGTGTCAGACACTTGACACTTACTAGCTGTGTGACAAGGAGCAAGTCACTTAACCCTCATTGCCCCACCAAAAAAAGAATTCTAAAAAAAAAATAGGTGCTTAATACATTTTGAATTTAAAGTCCAACATTTATATTACAGATATTTTCCAGATTCTTGTAGTCTAAATAATGTGTGCCCATGCCTACATCTCTCTGCATCTTTAAAATTCATAAGGAGACACAAACTTGGAACATGAAAATGAAGAAATGTGATGACCTGTCAAATTAACAGGAAGATAATGCTTTACAGAATCCAAACCAGAACTATTGTCCCCAATATGTGGACAAACTAAACATAGCTCCATGAATCACTGAAACATCTGTTGGCAATTGGCATATTCCTCCTCTTTGCCCCTTGGTGAGATCCTTACCCTTTGGAAAATAGGTTATTCTGCATTTCGATCTCTCTTCTTTCAATACAGCTTGGGGTAGTGATGGTGGTGAGGAATATGAACATTTATTTTGACAGGAAGTGTTGTGTAATTTAACTCCCTGCTGGTTTCTGTATTTCAAGTGCAGATCCCTCTGACAACATAATCAAGCCAGAGCCAGATGAGAACAGTAATAAGTTGCAATGCTCAACAAAACTTGTTCACTATGCTTATCCTATTTTCTTCCATCTGTCAGCATTGTTGGCATTTCAAATATATTTAAAGGCAATATGTGAGTATCCTCATCTAAGAGGCAGTGGAGACCTCTGTGAAGGAAGAAGGGTTAGTGATAGAGATAAGGAATATAATGGAAACAATTAACTGTTTACATATGCCCACATAAGATTAGAAAGGGATAGGGACTATTATTTCCTTCAGAACCAAATCAGGATTCCAGAAAATTTATGTGAGCAATTTTTTTTTTAGTGAGGCATTTGGGGCTAAGTGACTTGCCCAGGGTCACACAGCTAGTAAGTGTCAAGTGTCGGAGGCCGCGTTTGAACTCAAGTACTCCTGACTTCAGGGCCGGTGCTCTATCCCCTGTGCCACCTAGCTGCCCCCATGTGAGCAAATTTAAGTCGAAAATTTTATATCAGTGGTTTCCTACTTGTTATTAAATAAATATTCCAGCCTTAGTCTTTACCATCATCATCATTATGCCTAAATTCTCAATGCTCATTTGACTATTGAACTGTCAACATGACAAATTGTTTTAAAATTAGACATCATGTGTCAACATACATAGATTTTCAATTATCTATAGTGAAGCCAAGGCAGCATCACAAAGTGGAGAGAGAGTTAGCCTTGGAGCCTGAAAGACCTGTATTCAAATCTAGCTTCTGACAAATCTAGCCTGTGACTTGCTGTGTCACAATATCAATAGTCCCTCACCCTCTCAGTGCTCTAGGCAACTCTAAATCAAGATTATGCAAAAATATTAACCTGGAACATTTCCTTACCAGGGAGTTTCCTATACCACTGAAATCACAAGTCCAGTCTCTAGTCCCTTATAGCAAATAAAAATTATCTCTGAGCCCCATGCCTGTCAGATCTTGAAATCTTTATCAATATTATAACTTTTCCCCCAGAAATGTCCCTACCATTCTGAGCATTTAGTTTGTCCTTTACAATGGTCTGAAATCCCAGACCTATTTGGAAAAGTATTTCTCTTCTAGTTCTTGATTTTATATGACACTAACAATAGCAAATGATTGGTGTGACCCTTAATTCAACCTGTATCAGAGCCATCAATTTTTTGAAAAATAGCTTGTTGGTTTCCTAAAGACGAGGTATTTTTTTCCTTCTTTTGCAATATGATTTTTTTTCTCTCCTCTTTTTGTTTGCCTAACGAATGCAAACCATCCTTTTGATTGGTCCTACCACTGAGCTGTGAGTGTCTCCATAATGCTGTTGTCAAGCTTGCCACCATCTGAAGATCCTGCTTTAATCTTTCAAGCCAGAAATAATGAAGATGATTTGTTTCTTCTTCTCTCCTAAGCTCCTTTAACTCAACAACACTTTTTGGACTTTCCTAGACTTGGAGGGGTTCTGGCCTTTGATTGGGACTGCTCTTTTGCTAATTTAGAAGGAAATAAGGGTCCTTGTCCTTCTTTCCTCAAGAATGCCTAAAGGTGCTGCAGTCTCCTTCTAGTCCCATCAGTCACTCTAGGGATTCAGAGGAAGCAGTTTACTGAAGAGTGAAAGGGGCATTCACTGGGCATGAATTAATGTTACTTAAGTATCTTCAAATAATAAAAATGTACTGCTGAATTAACAGCTTAACCCTGGGAGAATATCATAGTTTATTGTCCGTGTCATTCCAGTTGCCCTGTAAAAATAACCTGCTACTTTTCATGGGTGAGGAAGCCACCAAAACATGAATATGTACACATGCGGACATATAGTCTTTAGGTGCATTCTCTAATTAGAACATAAATTACCTGATGCATAACCTTTAGAATTAATGAGTTCCTATACATTTTTTTCTGGAACTGCCAAACCCTATTGCAGTGAATTCATTCCCATTCAAAGCTGAGGGATGTTTATAGTTTCCTAAATGTACTCACTTAATAGTGCCAGAAGAATAGAAATTCACTTAATTGAATGTGTCTTCCACACTTATCCCAGGAGCCTTTCAGTTCTGGTGCAAAAAGATACTGTTCAACACAGCTGCTTTGTTAAGGGATTATTCCTATCTTCCTTCTCTTCCTAAACAAGCTGTATGCCAAGAATTTATCATCTCTAATGACCTTTATTCATTGTTTCCTCGACTTCATTGTGCCAAATAGAATTAAAACAATTCCTCATGAGTCACTTAGAACTGAAGTCTGAGAAACAAAATGTCCAGGAAACAGATCTCAAATCAGGAGTCATGAGTTCTAATCTCATCTCTTCACTATATTAATTTGTAGTTTTATGCTGATTACTCACTCTACTTGGACCTGTTTGCTCATGTATAAAATAAAATTCACCATAGAAATTGTGAGAAAGAACTGATACAAAATGTTCTATGCAAACAACAGTTTCACATCCACATCGTGATAATGATGCCTTGCTTCTCCATTGCTCTTTTGGGGAGTAGCAAAATGAACCAAAGAATCAAAAGGAGAAATATAACTTCAGAGTGGAAAAAATGAAGTCTTGCTATTCTGTACAGATCTTTGTGCCCTTATGTGGTAGCACACACCTGAAATTCCTGCTGCTGAGGAATCTGAGGTCAATGGATCCCTTGAGCTCAGGAGTTCTGAGCTAGGGGGAGGAGGAGGAGGAGGAGAAGAAGAAGAAGAAGAAGAAGAAGAAGAAGAAGAAGAAGAAGAAGAAGAAGAAGAAGAAGAAGAAGAAGAAGAAGAAGAAGAAGAAGAAGAAGAAGAAGAAGAAGAAGAAGAAGAAGAAGAAGTGAGGCCTCAGAAAAGGTGCTTCATTATGAAAAGAAGGAGGAGGAGGAGGAAACAAAAACCTGTTTCCCCCTTACCTTTCCGAAGCAGTTCATTTACATAGAGAAGCAGAGGATGGGGAGGGTGGGGTGCTGAAGAAAGACATCATGTCTCATACCTACACAAACCTTTAAAGTGTTTTGGAATTCAGCCTCTCTAAATTGTCTAAGAGGGGATGCAAATTAATAATTTTAAAATGGCCAGGGTCAAAGAAGACTTTCCAACCCTGTCAGAATCTTTGGACCTATGTTGATTTCTGATAACAGGAAGAAATGAGGTCCAAAGTCAGAAAAAATATCTGCAAGTTTTAATTAGATGAATGGATGATCTGCCTTCTAAAAGAGTGTAGCCCTAGCATTTAGATCTTAGGGGCATGGAAGTCTCTCTCCTTATTCAAAAAAAATCTCAATGTAACTAAGATATTTTTCTCTAACGTAATAACTGCCTGCCTATCCAACTAAAAGAGTTTAAAATTTGCCTCTGGATTATGTTTTGTTTTGTTTTTTAAAAGATAGTAGAGGGGCAGCTAGGTGGCACAGTATAAAGCACCAGCCCTGGATTCAGGAGGACCGGAGTTCAAATCCGGCCTCAGACACTTGACACTTACTAGCTGTGTGACCCTGGGCAAGTCATTTAACTCCAATTACCTCACCCCCCAAACAACAACAACAACAACAACAAAAAAGATAGTAGAACCAACTCCTCCCTCTGTGTAGTTGTAGGTAGAAGAGCCCAGCAGAGGGTGAGATTAGAAGAAATGTGATATGCCCGGGAGACACAATATCCAATCAGGTGCAACACAATACCACCAAAAGAGATTTGCAGTACTGCAACATCAGAAGTATGACTTGTCCCTCCACACATGGGCATAGGCCACATATGTGTTTGTTCCCCTCCCATAGTTAATCTCTACGTAAGACCCTATGACATCCTCCAATTAATAGTATATATATATATATATATATACATATATATATATATATACACACACACATATATATACATATATATATACGTACATATATACACACATACATTTGGGGGGAATAAGTCTCCATTTTATTGGGGGGAGTAGAGAAGAATGGAATCTTGTATTGCTACTTTTCTTACAATAGTATTCCAATAAATGCTTTTACTTTGAAGTAAATGTGTTCCTCTAGTTTGCTAGTAAAAGTAAACATCAGTGGGAGTTCATGAGCTATAGTTTTGAGTAGATGTAGATCAAAAGAGTATTTTTTGCTATAGCTTTTTGTAGGCCCACATATGAAAAAGAGTGACCTAAGTACTATATCTACTACACAGTATTCACTCATATCTATGTTCATGTTGGCCATCTTAGGTTAAAAAGTCAGAAAATTTATATACATACAAAAGGTCTATCTGTGTACTATCAGTGGAAGGATGTCATAGGATCGTATATAGAAATTAAGTATGGGAGGGAAACAAACATATGTGTCTTATGCCCATGTGTGGAGGGACAAGTCATACTTCTGATATTGTAGTACTGCAAATCTAGGAAGAAAACTCCAAATGAAGTCACAAAGAATTGAATGTGAGTGAAATAACTGAACAACAACATTATTGTGTATATATAGATGTTCTGTAAATACAATTTGAAAACTGATGCAAGCAGGTCATCTTTGGTCCCTGCCTTGAGAAGGGAGAGGAGACATACTTGCCAAAAACAGTCAAAATGATTCATTATTTGATGCAATCATAAAACTGGCCTGAGCTTAGGTGGAGGGGGGGGAAGCACAGAGAATCAGTCAATATTTCTAGCAGATCTAAACAGTTTCTGGATGGATCCCACATGTGACACAGAGATCAGGACAAATGGGATCCAGAGTGGCATTGTCACAAAAAGTTGCTTTGATGTCATTGAAGTACAAATAGGTAAGTTCCCCGAGTTATGAACTATGTCTGTCTGCCTTGAATCCATAAATGAACAACACATTTGAATGACCTTAAACCAAAGTTGTTGTTTTTTCCATTATAGTAAGAAAACACAGATTAATAGTTTTGATAATGGTAACCAAATAGATAGCTGTTAACTAAATTTCAGTAATAAAAACGTTGAACCTATGAACATTTCTTGTCACACAGACATGGGAAATAAATATTTTCAAGTGAATTTCCTTATCTTGAGAATGCAATAATCCTCCACTTAAATCTTCTGCAATAACCAAAGTATCCTTCCATTATTTTATGTGTCTAGTTCCTGTCTTTGTAGAACTACAATTACAACATTTGTAAAAGTAATCTGAGGGGTAACTAGGTGGCGCAGTGGATAAAGCACCAACCCTGGATTCAGGAGAACCTGAGTTCAAATCCAGCCTCAGACACTTGACACTTACTAGCTGTGTGACCCTGGTCAAGTCACTTAACCCCCACTGCCCTGCAATAAATTAATTAATTAATTAATTAATTAATTAATTAATAATCTGGAATCATGGCCACAATTCCATTTGACCCTCATTTCCATTCTCTGGGCTAACAGATTAGGGTTATGAACTGCCTTCCATAAGTTGAAAAGTGTTGCAGGGGCAGCTAGATGGCACAGTGGACAGAGCACTGGCCCTGGAGTCAGGAGTACCTGAGTTCAAATCCGGCCTCAGACATTTAACACTTACTAGCTGTGTGACCCTGGGCAAGTCACTTAACCCCAATTGCCTCACTAAAAAAAAAAAAAAAAAGTGTTGTTGTCTAGACTCTATGTACAGATGGAGTTTCATCTCCTATCCCAGAACCCCAGGGAGCAAGTAATATTTTACTCAAGTGGAAAATTTAAATAATGATATAGATGAGACTTAATAGGGAGTTTTTGTCTCCTATCTGATTTTTTGTATGCCCTGAAAAAGTAAAGGACCTTAGATCTCTATTCATAGTAGCTGTGTTTTCCCCAACTACAAAAAATAAAAATAAAAAAGGAATAGTCAGAAAAGGAAATTTGGCATTCATAAATTCCTGAGATATGACCATGAATGACCAAGAAAATACATATATGCAGACATCAAGTAATTGTGCAGTGGCTTGGAAAGATTCCATCTGGCTTTTATAAATGTGCTACATCTATGTTTGAAAAGTCTTCATAAATTATTTAGTGTCGTTTTCTGTGGGTGACATCTGATTTTTTTAAAGTGATGTTAAGGGCTAAAATTCTAGCTAAACTGTCTAAAATATCTAATGAGTGGTCGCCAATAAATTATAAGCTTTAGCAAGAGTTAGACTTTTAAGCATTTATTAAGGAGAATAAGAATTTGGTAAAGAGAGAGAAAAAGGCCTAGATTCCTATCTATTAAAGGGAGAGCACATTTCTAGCTCCCTTCTCCGCCAGAGTCCAGAGGAAAGAGCCCCAGAGTCAGCGCCAGTCTCTTCCTTCCTCCTCCCACTAGTCCGCGTCACTTCCTCCCAAAGAAAAGACTCCTGGTCTTGCCCTCAAAGACCTTCGCTTCATGGGCAGAACTCTTCTACAGTAAGTATCCAGCAGGTGGCGTTATTCCAATCGTTACAGTCCCCCCTGTTGTTCCTCAAGAAACAAAATGTTTCCTTGATGGAACAGTAAAAACAATATAATAACTATTGCTAACTAATAATATGTGAACAACAATATAGAAAAGGAAGAGAGGAAAGTTTTGTCCAGAGGGGCGATTTTTTTTTTTGTCCTCATGAACCGACGCTTTGACATTAGTCTTGCAAAGGGAGGGCCTCTGCAGAGAATACATGTTACAGATGGTGTATATTATAACAGAAAGAGAAAAAAACAACAAAAACAACAAATCAAAACTGTTCATTTAAAGTCTCTGAAAGTCTTTTCTCAGATGTCCTCTAGGTGTAGTCGTGGAATGGAAGTCTTTTCAGGGGTTGATGTGTGGATGCTGGTAATTAGCCAGGAAATTTCCTACAAAATTGAGCTTAACACAACTTTAAAATAGCTTTGTCAATAATCAAATCAAACAATGAAAGTTTTCAAAAACATGTCTAAGGGAATTCAGAATCTTAGTTGTTACACATGAAACATATAATAAAACAAAAATTGAACCATTCTTTAAAATTATAATATTACTATAGTCCCCCCCCTTATGGAGGGTAATTGAGAAGACAATTGCTGCGATATTAATTATTAAAAATAATTTTTTATCTTTGTTTCATCACTTTTTGCATCATCTGCCTAATTATCCTCATGCCATTATGAGAAATTAAAAAATCTAATATAATTGGTAACAGATGTCAAGGCCAAATTCAACACTGTATTTATCATGACACCTGAGATAATTATGGGGGTTACCATAAAAGAACAGAGAAATGATGGGATATGAGCATTCCCACACTTGAGCAGTATGTACTGCCCATACAGTATGCCAGGCTTAAAAGAGGTGGATGGAATATATGTCCATGCCACCGAACATATTGGAAGAAACTGAGTCAGACTTATTCAGATGCATGGGATTGAGATGTCCATGGCATCAGGCATATAGGAGGGAGCATAGAAGCCAGGTGTAGAAGTGAGATGGGTGGGATCAATACTTCCAGCCATCTGTACAATATTGTGGGGAAAAATAAAATAAAATATTAAACCAAGAGAATCCAACCTCAACATTTGTCAAAAGCCGTTCCCTTGGCCATACCTTGACTTCATGCATGTCTCCCCTCATGTGACAGTTCAGTGTCTGCTCTTGCATGTATTCCTCTTGTGATTGGATGGCATCTTGGCCAACTGGCATCTGATAACTCAGAATAAAGGCAATTAATGTCTTAAATGATAAGTTCCCATAATCCAAGTCTCATATGTATTTAAAAATTGAGGATAATAAATGATTGCAAAAAATGTGAATACATCTTGACTCAGAACACAATATATAATTATGCAACAATTTCAAATAATACCCCTTTTTTAAAAACTTAGTATACAATTACTTTTGTGAAAAATCTGAATATATTTAAATACAAGTTAAAGCATAACAGAATCTCAAAGAACTTTTTTTTTTTTGAAAAAAGAAAACTTTTACAAATGTTCCCCTCTTTTTTTTTTTTTTTTGGAATATGCTTATCAAAAATAATACTTCTAGAATCAATTTACACTTGCCATGGCAAACAATTTGCTAGGGAAATGCTTTAAAGAGTTTGATCAAATAATCAGTTGAGAAAAAATAACAAAAACAAACAACTCAGAATATGGGAGCACAATACTCCTAGAATTAACATTGTATAATAAAATCAAAACCATCTTGCAATGTTTCAAAATTAGATAGACAAATGAATAGAAGAAAATACACATGGAACAATAAAAGACAATGAAATTCAAACTAAGGAAGTCTAAATGAATGTGAACTTAATATTAATAAGAGTATTATAAAATATAAACTTGATCACATGACTATAAAAAGCTTTTACAAATATTCTCCTTGTTTTAAAAACTAAATATAAAACACAATCTCAAAAGCATGAAAATCTCTATGAAAATAAACCCATACCATTAATTTCAAAATGTATATGTAATAGCATAGAAATCCTATGTAACCTCTGAACTGATATTAATACTCTGAGTGAATTCAGAACACCTTTGATTCCAATATCTAAAATCCCCAATACTCATATCAATAACGTGCTGCTTACTTCTACATTTCTGTAAAATATATACCCTTCCATGGCAAAAGAGGCAGAGTCTTGAACTATGTTGATTGTCATTCTTATTCAGCTTAAGTTTTTCTTCTTTAACCCCTCTATATTGTCTGTCAGTCTTTTCACCATACAAATGCTTTATAAGATTACTAATTAAAGACAAAAGCAGGTTAGCAAAATTATGAACAAAACGAGCATATCTGGAATTTAAAGAGTTTTCTAAGATTGTCTCAAAAGCACAGCCAGGCCGGGGAAGGGCTGAGCCTGAAGCTGCAAATGCAGGTAGAGAAAGTTGAGCATGCGCATTAGATCTTTGGACTTCCCAGGCAGGGGAAGCAATGGGCTTGGCCATGGGAGGAGTAGAGGGTGGGGTCTGGAGAGGAGGGGAGGGACCAGCACAATTTGAATCAGACTTGATTTTGAACTCAGGCCTGGATTCCTCTTCCCCCACTTTGCCTCCAGGTGCTAGGGGATTAAAAGCTTCTAGAGGGTGGGTCATTGCCTCCAGGCATGCAAAATTAAAGCAACAATTAGTGTTAGAACTGGGAAAAGCTGCAGGAATCTCTTCAGGTTTCTCTGAAAAAGCATGGTTGGGAGAGGGAGAGATATTTCCTTGTGTGAGTAAGTTGCTGGCTCTTTTAACAAAAATAAAAAGAAAAATAGAAAATCCACAAAAACAAAGCATTAACATGATCTTATCTCCCATTTGTCTGGTTAAACAGACTAAAATCAAAAATAGGATAATTAGGGAGTTTAAAAGGTCCATTCGAAAAAATTTAAAGGAAAACACAGCCAGTGCGCCAGTACTTAGCAGTTAAAGGGAGAGGGAGGGGAAATTTCTTACCCAACCAGCAGATCAGAAGACTGAGGGTTAGCTTTCCTCTTCGTGGTCAGCCATCTGTTAAGGGCTAAAATTCTAGCTAAACTGTCTAAAATATCTAATGAGTGGTCGCCAATAAATTATAAGCTTTAGCAAGAGTTAGACTTTTAAGCATTTATTAAGGAGAATAAGAATTTGGTAAAGAGAGAGAAAAAGGCCTAGATTCCTATCTATTAAAGGGAGAGCACATTTCTAGCTCCCTTCTCCGCCAGAGTCCAGAGGAAAGAGCCCCAGAGTCAGCGCCAGTCTCTTCCTTCCTCCTCCCACTAGTCCGCGTCACTTCCTCCCAAAGAAAAGACTCCTGGTCTTGCCCTCAAAGACCTTCGCTTCATGGGCAGAACTCTTCTACAGTAAGTATCCAGCAGGTGGCGTTATTCCAATCGTTACAGTGAGAAAAGAAAATGTTTCTTTTTTCCAGGAGTTCACTTTTTTATGAGTTCTTCTCCAAGATGTTCCAATCCATTCTACTTTCTCAGCTCCTCCACCCCAGCCCTGACTTCTCACTTCGGGAAAACTTGCTCAAGATCCCTTTAGTCCAAGAATTTCAACTAAGGCATATCTAGAGACATATATTTGTGTCAAAGACCCCTGCATTAACCTCCTCCAAATAACCAAGCCTCCTTTATTTTCTTCGACCAGTTTTTGAAATCTTAAATCCTCCACAAGCCTTTCCATGATTAACCAGAAGTAGTGAAAGATTGTAAAATCACTATGACTCCATTGTGTCTAAACATTCAGTTTACTTGACTCCACTTCTAGGGGTCCCCATATAATGTATTTTTCATTCTATTTGCCAATGCAGCTTTGGGGAACCGAAGTAACTATCTGATGGTCAGAAGGACTAACCAAAATTCCCTGGTTTGTCACCATTTTGCATGGGATGTGAAACACATTACCTGGAGTTCACAGATATCCCTAACCACTGGACAGGTATCCCTTACCATTAATATCTGTAAGCCCACAGGACCAGGTGAGATCACTTCTTGTTACCCCATGGTTGCTCCAATGTCCCTTTATTGAACCTCTTTCAGCTTTGGGAACTGAAGGAATTCTAGGTAGTCTGACCAACTAACAGTCAAGGTACCTGAGTTCCCCAAACCTTCTGTCACCAGGCCTCTATAGAGGTGACAAAAGGTGGGTTTTAGCTATATATGTCAATATATTCCTTATTTAACTTGTAACTTGCCTCAACTTGATACATTCTTTTTTTAAAAAGTAATTATACTTTATTTTAACATTAATTGTTTTTTAAATATTGAGTCCCCAATTCCCTCCTTCTCTATCTCCTCCCCTACTCATTGAGAAAGCAAATAATATTTATATCAATTACATATGTGAAGTCATGCAAAACATATTTCCACATAGTCACATTACGGGGGAAAAGCAAGAAAAATAAAGTAATTTTAAAATGCTACAATCTGTACTCAAAGTTCATTAGTTCTATCTCTGTATATAGATAGCATTTTTCTTCATGAGCCCTTTGTAATTGTCTTGGATCATTGGATTGACAAGAGTAAAGTCTTACACAGTTAATCATTACTATATTGCTATTACTGGGAACAATGTTCTCCTGGTTCTGCTCACTTTACTTTGTATCAGTTCATATAAAGTCTTCCCAGGTTTTTCTGAAACCATCCCCTTCATCATTTCTTATAGCAAAACTGTATTCTATCACAATCATATACCACAACTCATTCAGTCATTCTCAAATTAGGGCAGCTAGGTGGTACAGTGCACTGGTCCTAAAGTTTGGAGGACCTGAGTTCAAATCTCACCTCAGACACTTACTAGCTGTGTGACTCTGGGCAAGTCACTTAACCCCAATTGCTTTAAATATCCAGGGCCATCTCTAGTTGTCCTGATATGTATCTTGCCATTGGACCCAGATGGCTCCGGAGGAGAGAGTGAAGTTGGTGACCTTGAACAGCCCACCCTCACTTAAATCCTATTCACTGCAAGTCATGATATCACCCACATGTCATGCTCCTCCTCAAGAATGAAGGACAGGGGGTAGCTAGGTGGCACAATGGATAAAGCACTGGCCCTGGATTCAGGAGAACCTGAGTTCAAATCTGACCTCAGATGCTTGATACTAGCTGTGTGACCCTGGGAAAGTCACTTAACCTTCATTGCCCTGCAAAAAATAAATACATAAAATAAATAAAAGCATATTTCTTTAAAAAAAAAAGAATGAAGGACAAACAACATTTTCCAATTGATGGGCATCCTTTCAATTTTCCACTTTTTGCCACCACAAAAAGAGTTGCTATAAATACTTTTACACATAGATCCTTTTCTTTTTTTATCTCTTTGGGATCCAGAGCTAAAAGTGATATTACTGAGTCAAAGGGTATGCACAGTTTTAAAGCACTTTGGACATAGTTTCAAATTGTTCTCCAGAATGGCTGGATCAGTTCACAACTACAACAACAGTGGATTTATGTGCCCCTTTCCCACATATCGTCTAGTATTTTTCATTTTCCTTGTCATGTTTACCAAGATGATATGTGTGAGGTAATACCTCCGAGTTGTTTGATTTGCTTTTCTCTATTCATTAGTGATTTAGAGCATTTGTTCGTATATCTAATGATAACCTTCATTTCTTCTCCTAAAAACTGCCTGTACATGTCCTTTTACAATTTATCAATTGGATAATGGCTCTTATTTTTTATAAATTTGATTCATTTACCTATGTTGATACCTTCTTCATATTTTGCTACAGCAGCACTATCTCATATGAGTGTAAGCCCTTAGTTGTCAAGAATTATGGCAATTAACTGACTTTATTAATAATTGTGTGGTGCTCTGCTGCTACATTCAGTTTCCCAGAACCATTTGGGCTACCTATTTATTCAAAACCACTACTCATGAGCCCCAGTTTTTCCCCTTAATCTCCCCCTTGATCAACCAGAATTGGATACTGGAAAGCATAATACAATAAAGGGACATGGACTTAAAATAAAATGCAAATTAACAAAGAATTTAAATAAGCTTCTGAAACCTCTTCCACAAAAGTTCCTTCTTCTTTACCCACAGGACTCAAAGGTACAAATTCATTGACCTCAAAGGGACATTAGAAGTCATCTACTTCAACTATATCATTTTATAGATAAAAAGTCTATGACACAGAAAAGCAGCACCATGTAGTTGAAAGAGCTCTGGGGCAAGATTCAAAAGACCTGGGTTCTAATTCTGGTCTTAGTGCAGACTTTGGGAATACCTTGTATACAGCACTAAAAGCTTTCATAGCATAAAACTGTTCTAAGACTTTGAAGAAATCCTATTTACATGCTAGTGTTGATAATAGTGATGATGATGGTTTATAATGGGTTTTTTAATATGAATGGTTTTTCTTGTCTCTTTAGCTTTCTTCATCTCCATGCCTCTCTTTCTGGACCACTCTCTTGGGATTCGTATTATTCTGTTTTGCTCTGGAGTATAAAAAACTATGACCAATGAGGATTTATGCTATTGAACTTTTAAAACTGCACTAATACTTTGGGGATGTCCTATACTTTAAGGTTTGCAATTATTGTTGTTTAGTCGTGTTCAACTCTATCACCCCATATGTGGTTTTCTTTGTAAAAATACTGAAGGGGTTTGCCATTTCCTTCTCCAGCTATTTTATAGATGAAGAAGTTAAGGCAAATGGGACTAAGTAATTTGCCCAGGGTCACATAGCTAGTAAGTATCTGAGGCCAGATTTTAACTCAGGTCCTCCTGACTCCAGGACAAGCATCTATTCATTGAGCCACCCAGCTGACCCTTAAAGTTTATGAAGTACTTTACAAAGGTTATCTCATTTTAACCTCACACTATGGCTGTGAGGTTAAAGTGGAACATAATTGCTATTATTATTATTTCAATTTACAGATGAGGGAGGTAAGTGCTATTATTGTTGTTATTTCAATTTTACAGATGAGAAACTGAGGCAGATTGAAGTTATATATTTTGACCAGGGTCACAAAGCTAGTAAATATCTGAGGATGGATTTGAACTCAGGTCTTCCTGACTTTAGGTCCAGTGCTCCATTTGTACACTTTTCATTGTTTTGTGGCTCTGACAATAACAATTTGTTTCAAAACCCTGAGAAGCTATTAGGACTGTAAAAAAGAGTTGTGAACTTGAAAACAAGAAACCAGGGTTTGAATGCCATCTCTGATACTCTGTGACCTCAATCAAGTCACTTATTAAATAGTCCTCAACTTTTCATCACCTCTATAATGAAGAGATTGAACTAAATGATCTCCAAGTTCCCTTCAATTTTGGGATCCTCTAATCAGATCAAAAGAGTCTAAGTGAAAGACTAAGAGTCAGGACAAAGACTAGCAAGCATAAATATATTGTCAAATGTTACTACCTTGGTCTAAGGGTATGTGAGAATTGGAACGCCACCAACCTGCTAAGAAAGACATTGCAGGGAAGATTCTCCCTGAGGAGAAAGCATGAGGTGACCTTTCTGGTGTTTCAAAGGTTGGATTGGTGTCCGGAAGTTGTGTCTACCGCCTGTGGGTCGTGTCAATCAGTGCTACCAGCCAATTAACTTGGAGCTGTGTGTGAGGCCAGTCCTGCTTCCTGTTTCACAGGGAGCTTCTGGGAGAAGCGGCTAAGGATCTGGGTCTTTTCATTCAGGAACCGGCTGTTGGTGGCAGGGAGACTCTTTCTCTCTCTTAGATAGCTAGATGAAGGCTGTTTTTCTTTTCTCTCTCTCTTTGCTAACCCCTATTATACTTTAATAAAGGCTTAATGCCCAAAGACTGGTGCTAAAGCTTCTAATTTAAGGTCACCACACATTGGATTTTTTAGACATCACAGTTAGAATTTTAGGCTCCACAATTATATGATATCAATTTCTCTTTTGCCCTCTTCCTGCCCCAATGTACCTTGAACCTGGGAGGAGGGGGGGAGCTTTTGGGAGGTCCACACATTAGAGGGTGCTCTACAGGGGTTTCATCTACTATTTAGTATTGTGAAAAAATAATGGGGTTCTGGGGGAACCCAGAGAGCCTTGCCTGACTTTTTTAAGGCCAGCCCAGAGTCAGTCATGTTGGACCTTGGACTGTAAATAGAGACAACAGAGGTTAAAACCACACCTACCTGAAAGCCTTTCCCTCCCGAGGGTCTGTCTTCTGGATTCTGACCTCAGCATGTACTGCTCCCATGGACCACCCTCAAGTCCAGTAAACCAATAGATTTGGATGATGCCAGCCAATTAGCTTGAAGCAGTGTGTAAGGGCCACCTCTCCTTAGGATCGCAAGAAGCTTATGCTTTCACACTCTCTCTCGGCCTGGGAACACTGAAGGGAGCAGATGCGCTTTTTCTCTCTCTCTACTCTGTGAACTTTCGGGATGCGGCTCTCTCTTTACTAATATTCAATATGCTTTAATAAATGCTTAATACCCAAAACTGGTGCTATAGCCTCTAATTCCTAAGTAACAAATATATTAGAAACCCCAGCTAAATTCCCTAAAACTTGGGACAGAGATAGGTACTCCCATAAAATTTCAAACAACACAGTATTCCTTAATGTCTATATTCATACCTGCCATTCTAGACAACAAAATGAGAGAGTGTATATGCCCTTTGAAACACCTAGAATTACTGTGCTAATGGGCACTACATAATGAGCACTCCATCAATACAATTTGATAATTGATGCTGTTGGCTTATGATTTGTTGACTACAAAAGGGTATTTTATTTGATTGATTAAAATAATATGTTAATGGCTCTTATCCAGTGAGGTGCCTCTTATGGATATATCAAAATCATATATGAAGGGAGAGTGAGTGTCTAGATCAATCAATTATCCTGACATACAAAGTAAATGGATGCTATGCCCTAATACTTAACCAGGTGAGAATATTTTTTCAATTGAATCATATCAATCAAAAGCTAGATTTTCCAAGTTGCAGAAAATTCCAGATTGATTGATTGATTCAATAGAGATGTTTAGACCTTTCTCACACCTAGTTCATGCCTCTCTGATTGACTAGTTCAACAAGAAGTCTGGACTGTTTATTATTGAGATGAGGGTACAGGACACCTCTCTTAGATACATAAGATTCCAACAACCCTATGATTAGAAATACCAAGTAAGGCATTAAACAGGGAGATACATACTTGTCAAGGTGTTTGGTATTGTCGTGGAGAATGTTTTGTACTGATTCCAAATGAAAGAGGGGTCCCCTGGAGACATTATTCCAAATGATCTGGATGGCTGATGATATTGAACTGATTGCCTTAACCCCAGAACACCATGTAGTATAACTGAGATTGAAGATCAATCAAAAGACTTCACCTCAACTATTCAAACAGGAAAACCAGGTAGATAAAGATTGTCTATGGTCCAGACAATGATATTCCATTGGATAGATAGTCCATATAGCTGGTCCGTCAAAACATATAACTTGATCTGACATTGTAGATGGATTATTAACTGACCCAAAAATTATGTAAGCAGAAGATAGTAGGTTATCGTGCCTTTGGAAAACTATGTGCTACAGTGCTTTGAATAACCCCCAAGCTCCTCTATGAAACAAAGATCCATATTTTAATATCATTATTCTGTTGAATAATATTATAGGACACAAATAATAGAAAACCACAGTTTCAGAAAAATTAGAGTGTTGTGCCAATTACAAAGTAAAGAGGTAAGGTAGATGAGTTTTAGGTTGTGCCATGTAGTCAACAAAAAATTGCACACCAAAAGCCATGTAAAAACATTCTTCAAAGAGACGCACAACTAGAAAAGGAGGAAGATGAGTCATTGTGAAAGATAATAACTGAACAGACATCATATTCCTTTAGTGCCCCATGTAATATAAAGAGATCTTGATGAAGGGTCCCAGTATATTAGATGAACAGCTGAGAGAGGATTTATGGGAACACATGTACTAGAGTCTTCCAGGATGCAGAGGCATGGATAGGTTATAGTTTGCATAGTTGAAGGGGGTGCCCATATCACTCGGATCACAGATCCATCAAAACAATGAAGTATCAAAATGGATCAAATTAAAACTTAATTAGTAGCTATTTCCCCTCTCCTTTGAGCCAGAATAGGAAGAAATTAGTCTCAGCTGCAAACTGCAAGAATCTGGTTAGATATTAGGAGAAATTTCCTGACTATGAGAGTTGTTCAACATTGAAATGGATTTTACAATGGAAGACTTCAAAAACAAGATAAATACTCAATGGTCTGAGATGTTTTAGTACTCCAGCTGGTTTTTGAAAATCACTAGAAAAACAAAATTTGCTTTGATCCTACTTATATTTTCCACTGTCTTTTCTACTGTTAGTTAATAAACATTGATTAAGCACCTACTATGTCCATATACTATGCCTAACTGCTGGAAATTTTTTTTAAAAAGGCAAAAATCAGTCCCTGCCTTTTTTTCTATTCGAAATCCCCCTATTACGCTCTTTGTATTACTTAGCCTAAGAAGACACCCGTCTGCCTATAGCAAATGTATTAAGACTATTTTAATGACAGATTCCCAGAAAGGAAGAATAAAAGGCAATGAGAACCAAAAGGGTAAAGCAGAGCATATTCATTATCTTGGGACTGATGTCAGCTTTTTAATAAATCTGTCCTGATTTCATTTAGGCCCTGGACACAAAGACCTCATTTTCATCAATCAGTCAAGATGTATCAAGCATCTACTTTGTATTTTTCACTGTGTTAAGGTGATATGATGCCATATGAAGGCATACAAAAGAATTACAAGACATGGGTTGTTCCATGACTGGTTGGGAGGGAAACTACAAGGGTTAATTAAGAGACTGATTTGGAATAGGTAATTATAGGAGTATACTGAATGATTCATTTTAGACCAGAACAGGGAGGCAGGAGACACTGGGCTTTGAATACTGTCTCCAATGCTTCCTAGCTATGTGAGCCTAGGCTGGTCAATTAACATCTTATTTAGAACATCTTAAGGGGGAAAAGGAAGGGAATAAGTATGTTTATAGCACCTACTATGGGCCAGACACTGTGTTAAGTGCTTTTCAAATATAATCTCATTTGGTCCTCACAACAATCCAGCAATGTAGGTGTTGTTATTATGCCCAATATACTGTTAAGGAAACTGGGGCAAAAAGAAGTGAAGTGGCTTGACTATGGTTATATAGCTAGTGAGTTCATGAGGCTGGATTTGAACTCATCTTTTCCAGACTCCAGGCCAAGCACTCTATTCACTGCATGACCTAGCTGCCACAATTCCCTTATCCATAAAATGAGGATAACAATATTTATACTGCCTATCTCCTTAAATTGTCTTGAGGAAAGTGTTTTGCAAACACTAAAGCACTATGCAATCATGAGTTATTATTATAGCTGATTGTTGCATACCAGCCACATGCCAACCTCCTAATATGTGAAACCCAGCCCAGAGTGGCAGAGGAGATCTACCATAAAGGGGAATCTGCACTTAAGCTAGAGTGTAAGGAGCACCTAGGTGGCACAGTGGATAAAGCACCGGCCCTGTATTCAGGAGGACCTAAGTTCAAATCCAGCCTCAGACACTTGACACATACTAGCTGTGTGACCCTGGGCAAGTCACTTAACCCTCATTGCCCTGGAAAGAAAAGTAAGCGAGAGTGTAACCCAGATTCATTCTGGAGTAAACTGAGCCCTAAAGAAAAGAATAAGGTCTTTCTCATACTACCACTACCACCGTCTACAACAACAACCACTCCAACACCACCTCTGAATAGAACAGATCTTGGACATGGATCATGTCTAAGATCTCCTAAGTGGGGTTAATAAGGTCTCTTCAAGAAAAGGTATTAAAGGGGGCAGCTAGGTGGCACAGTGGATAAAGCACTGGACCTGGATTCAGGAGGACCCGAGTTCAAAATTGGCCTCAGACACTTGACACTTACTAGCTGTGTGACCCTGGGCAAATCACTTAACCCTCATTGCCCCACACAAAAAGGAAAGAAACAAAGAAACAAAGAAAAGATATTAAATGTACAAAGGTATCAACTAGAGGGCAGCTATGTATTTCCTCCATCATAAAAAATACTCAAAATACATCCTAAGCACATATAAAAAAATGCTTAAATCATTAACCCATCAATACCAATAATCCATCATACCCATTATGAGGCAGCTAAGTGGTACAGTAGATAGACCTAGAGCCAGGAAGAACTGAATTCAAATCCAGTCTTACACACTTACTAGCTGTGTAACCCTGGGCAAGACACTTAACTCTGTTTACCAGTTTCCTCAACTGTAATATGGAGAAAATAGCATCAATTTCACTGGGTTGTTGTGAAAAACAAATAAGATGTTTGTAAAGTTCTTAGCAAGGTGCCTGGCACATAGTAAGCACTTAATAATGTTTATTCCCTTCCCTCACCCATTTCCTCCATCCCCCACTATACTCTTCCTGAGAGGTAAAGACAGCTTTGTTATAATGTTGGACAGATATTTCACATTCAAATTACATCTGTCCTATCCAAACAACTCACAAGGTCTGGGTCTCCTGGCCAGCTGGATATAGTCTCTCAGTCCCTTCAGGCTCAGAATGATTCTGCTTATGTCCATCTGTTTCTCAAAAAGAATTAGAAGCACTTCCCATGAGGCAACTGACAAAGACCCAGAAACACTCAGACTCACAAAGTAGATACAAGAAGATTTGGAAATATCCATTTCTCTAGACTGATGCTGAAGGCTTGTTATAAAAGAGAACAAAAAGACAAACAATCCTAAGAGACATCAAATCTAGTCTCAGGCTGCCTCGGCAAATGTAGGTTGTTGCTACCATATGCTTGTAGCCATTATTGCCATAGAAAGAGGTTGGGAGAGGAATCACCTCCCTCCCCACTGGAAGAATCCCAAATGAAACACTCAGTAGGGAGAGAGAACCTTTCTACAGCTTGTATGGACCACTAGTCATCTTTGACATAACCCCCAGTCACAGAGACAAAGGGACCTATCAGGAGCCCCATTGTGTTGTATGTTTCCCTTAGCAAGGGTCCAGAGTACATGTCCCCAAAGAGGATCAATAAACAAATCCAACTGCAGGCATCTCCCTTGTTACAAAGAGGTAATGCTTAGAACACCCACATCTAGACAATCAACCACTCTGAAGGCTAGAATCCCTCAAAAGAGAAATACAGGTGGCGTTCTAGAATGCAATCCCCTTTTCTATCAGACCTATAACATCCAAACAATTATCTATAATAATATTATGCTCAATTCATATTTCTTGCTCTTCTGTATTGTGACTTTAATCACTTGTTATTGCTCTTCCTAGCACTGGAGGCCATGGGCTCATGCCTTTTTTCTGCCCAAGATGTGATGTGCTCAGGGAATTCCCCTTATCTCTGCAGTCCAAATCCCAAACTCTCAAACTTGAGGTCATTGCAATGGAACCCCCAAGACCAAGACTTCCCTTGAAATTCCACATCCTCTAGTTTGTATGCTAAATTCTAGGGTTACACTACTTCCAACCACCTTCCCCCAAAAAAATCACTCAGACTTAGGGCTACTAGAGAGGAAAGCCTCAAGAACTCTACAATTGTTGCTACCATTTCCTGGGCTGGGAAAAAACACTCTCAGATCCCTGGTCTCTGATCTGTTCTAAGAAATGGGGGGAAAGAGCGAAAAGGCAACTGGGAACTTTGGGTCCAGGAACCCTT
This sequence comes from Dromiciops gliroides, assembly GCF_019393635.1. Taxonomy (NCBI): domain Eukaryota; kingdom Metazoa; phylum Chordata; class Mammalia; order Microbiotheria; family Microbiotheriidae; genus Dromiciops; species Dromiciops gliroides. The sequence goes on from NC_057861.1 coordinate 261,872,447, forward strand.
TTTTTAGGCAATGTGGACATGAATGCCAGGTATCTCTACTTCAAAGCTGCCATTTGTGAAGAGATTCCCCAACACCACACCTTCCCCTGTCCAGTCACACCTGCTGTGATCTCAGCATCTCTCCAGAAGAAAAGTGGGAAGTAAAAATGGATAAGGAAGATCAGGTCCATCCCATTAGCCTCTTTTTACAGGCCAGTATACAGGGGTGGCTTCTGCCATAAAAATTCATCGTCCCAAGAGTCTGAACTAATCAGTTTGTCTTGAAGGGAGCCATGTCCATATCGTCCAGTACTTTGTACTTCTATCTGTTGACATTATATCATCCCTGGAGCAGCTAGATGGTGCAGTGGATACAGCACCGGCCCTGGATTCAGGAGTACCTGAGTTCAAATCCGACCTCAGACACTTTTACACTTACTAGCTGTGTGACCCTGGGCAAGTCACTTAACCCCAGTTGCCTCAAAAAAAAAAAACATTCTATCATCCCATCACATATAAAATATTTAGTCTACCAAGGATTACTTTATTGACATCACATCACTCTGAATTTCTTACCTGCTATGTCACACAAAACATTGTTTTAATATTAATACTTAGAACTTAGGAGATAGAGTGTTTGGGACTGGAAAACTGAATTAGTTATCCTAACAAGTGTGACATAAAGAAAGTTTGAGAGACATAGTTTCTGGGTAATTAATCATGTTTATTAATCATGCTAGCTGTGTTGTGATTTCCCACAGTCAAAGAATCCAGGACTGGATCTTAAGAAGTCATTCCATTCTATCTCCCAGCTCCCAGGCAAGCATGTGCCTGTCTTCCCCCGTAGGTAATTTATCTAAATCATATCTGGAGAATAATGCTCCCAGCCTCCCTCGATGATGCATTCTAACTGCATGGCTTGGTTTGATTCTCTGCTACTAAGCAACATTATTGGCCTTTCAAATTCAGTGGAGTCCACTTATTTTGTTCCATCCAGCTCTGTGGTGAATAGCTCCTTTCAAAAAGGACACAACACAGCCTCCAGAGGCAGTCCAAGAAGTGGGGCATTCCTCAGCAACGTGCCTGGCAGAAGTGGAAAGGCAGGGAAGGTGTCACATAGAGATAAACTGACTTTTCTATGATTTAAGGGGTGATGAGATGTCTCCCTTACCCAAAAGATATACCAATGCTGACCTTCCTTTATCCTGTGATATTTAACATTTTTTAATTTATAACATATGAAGTAATAAAATACCCATCAAATTTGCAAATGATACAAAGATGGGAAGGATAAATAACATTTTGGATGGCAGAGCAAGGATCCAGGAAGAGTTCTACTGGCTATAAAGTTAATTTGAAGCTAATGATATGAAATGAAATAGAGATAAATGTGAAGTCATAATTCAGTTTCTTAAAAATCAGTTTCAAAAGATAGGGAAATGTGGCTAGACAACAGTCAAGATAAAAATTTTATAGGCATTTTATTGGACTTTAGGCTTAATAGGAGTTAACTTTATAATAAGGATTTTTTTTAAATGAGACCCTAGACTGCATGGAGTCAGGCAAAATATACATATATAGGCAAACATAAAACACATGCAAAGCAGATTTGAAACAGCCTTTGAGGGGAAGGCACTAGCATCTGAAGGACCAGGAAAGCTCTCATGTGGAGGCACCTGAGCCAAGTCTTAGATGAAACAAATAATTCCAAGACACAGAGATGATGTGGGAGAGCAATCCAAGCATGGAGTATAGGTAGCGCCAAAACAGGGAAATGGGGGGTATCATGTGTGAGGAACAGCAAGAAGGTCATTATGTTGGACCATAGAATGAATGGATGGGTATAATGTAAAAATAAAGGCTAGAAAAGTAGGACCAGCCAGACTTTGAAAGAGTTTTGTGAAATTCTAGATGGATTTAGATTTTATCCAAGAAGTAATGGCAAGCTTCTGGAATTAAGTAGAGGGATGACAACAGTCAGACGTGCTCTTTATGACTTCCTGGGAAATTAACTGGAATGAGGAGAGACTTGGAACAGGAACCAGTTTGGTAGCTATTGCAATAATCTAAGAGGTGATGAGGGCCTGAATTAGGGTTCCAGTTGTGTGATTACAGAGAAAAGCATATATGCTTCTCTTTGGTAGGGAAAGAAAAGACAAAAAGGCAACTGAGTAGATGAGTGGGATAAGGGTGAAGAGTTGAGGATGATACTAAGGTTGCAAGATTGGGTGACAGCAAGAATAATGGTACAATTGAAAATAATTGGGAAGTATAAAAGACGGACATAATGGGAAGAAAAGATAATGAGGTCATTTTGGACAAATTGAGTTTGATTCGTCTACAAAATACACAAAATCAGAAATGTCCAACAGACAGTTGATAATGGAGCTCAGGAGAGAGCCTAGGGTTAACTGTATTTATCTGGGGGTCATATACATAGAAATGACCATTGGAACATGGAACCTTATGAGGTTATCAAATGTGTATGAGGTCATGAGAATTTGTAGAATGAGAAAAGGGTTCATGAAAGAGGCTTGGTATATACCCACAGATAACATGGATGAAATCCAGCAAAAGAGACTGAGAAGGAGGCAGCTGGGTGGTGTGGTAATAGAGTGCTGAGCCTGGAGTAAAGAAGATCTGAGTTTAAATCCAGCCTCAGATACTTGCTGACTGTGTGACCCTGGGCAAATCATTTAACCTCTGTCTGCCCCTGTTTCCTCAACTATAAAATGGTGATAATAGCACCTACCTTCCAGAGTCATTGTGAGGATTAAATGAGATATTTCTAAAATGCTTGACACAGTGCCTGACACATAGAAGGTAATTAATAAATGCTTGTTTTCTTCCTTCGTTTTTGAGGAGGTTACTTAACCTTTAACTGGTAATTTCCAATTTCCAATTAACTGGTAAGTTCTCATCTGTAAATGAGAACAAAAATAGCATTGAGCTCACTGGGTTGTTGTGAGAATCACATAAGAATATATAGAAAGCATTTTTCAAACTTTAAAGAGTTGTGTAAATCCTGGCTACTGCTATTATTATTAAATAAGGTAGAAAAAAGCTAAAACAGAAACATAGATGAAATAAACTAAAGTAGCATCTCCTTGAAAAAAATGACTGGATCTCAGAGTGTCCCAGGAAGGGCTTGAGACCTGAGTCTAGACAATCAGGTCCCCATGATGGGTGATGCAAAATCTTCATGGACTCATAGTTGGGTCTCTCAGTTTTAAAAAATGTGACTGTAAGCCAGAAAATCTCAGAAACATCAAGGCCTCAGAAAAAGGTGATGACATTTGTGCAGAGTCATCAATTCTCAACACAATTTCAGGGAGATCTGCACTGTACCACCACCAACTTAATGTTCCTTGGCCCAACATCCAAAACCTCCTACTCCCTGGTCCTCTCACAGGAAGCTGGGGGGAGGTGAGGACAAAATCTTTTCCCCATGAGAAGGAGATCTACTTACCCATAGCAGCCACTCAACAAGAATAGGCACCGAGGACACTCCAAGTTGGTTCAACTGAGCTCTGTTGCATGAGTTGCCCATGATTTTCCACCAGTTAAGCCTCAGAGAGCTTCTGGTGCTTTTGTCTGTTTCATACTCAGGAATTAATGTCAATAGCTTGAACCTTTGGTCCTTTGAGCCATATAAGTCTCAACGATGGGGACAATGTCTTTTGAGGAAAAACTAGTCTAATTTGCATGAAGGCAGGAATTAGGATATTGCTCCCACCAAAGAACAACTCTTCCCAGATACTTGTGTAGTCTCAGTGACTTGCAGTACTTTCCTACATCTAAACATTTAAAAGGGGAAGTAGATTTATAGCATACTTTTTTTTCTTATCACTGTCCATGTGCTGAAGGGAGAGTGACGCATAACCAATTTTAGTTTAATAAATACTAGCACATACATCATCTCATTTGATGCATACAATAATCCTTTGATGTAGACAGGGAAGGTATTCCCATTTTACAATTGTGAAAACTAAAGCTGAGAAAAGTCAAGTAATTTGCCCTTGAGGAAATATAACTAGTAAGTGAATTGGTAATTAGTAACTGACTAGCCATGAACTAGCAAGCCATCTTGAAATCTGGTCCTTTCCTATACTATGACAAAGCATCTCTTTCCACATTTTTTCCAATTTTTCCAGAAGTTCACATCAAAGCACAAAAGAGGGGGAAAAGCACAGATTAGGGTTTTGTTGACACTGTTTCTTTCACAAAACAGGAAAGACCTATATTAAAGGGTTCCAACAACATGGAGGGCAGCTATTGGAAGTGACCTTTCATGATGGCCACTAATGAATCACCAACTTATAAATGGGGACATGATTTTAAATTCTGGGAACCTATTAGCATTTATTTAAAAAAAACTCAAAAGGAAATCTATCCATGTTTTGTTCACCTAAATTAGGCGAGGCACAGTAATTATTGGGTGAAACTGTAAAAAGGCAAGCTTGACAGGAAACTAGGAAAACAGAACAATCACTTGGTTTGAAAAATTAGGTCATGAGAAAGTATAGGCCAGGGCTCATTAAGAGATTAATGTGAAATACTAAGTTAATAAACCACCCCTCCCTTACCATGCCACCCCACTTCAATTTTCATTCTGAGAGACAAGAAGCAGGAATTTTTGTAGAGGGCTTTCAGCTCTCAAAACCTGTTCTTTCCTGAGAAGACAGAATCCAAAGTGTTAACTGTACCCAGTCAAAAGCATTCATTAAATACCCACTGGGTTCCAGAAAACATGCTAGGGACAGGGGCACACAAGCACAACAACAAAACATTCCCTGCCCTCAAAGTATTTGCACTCTATTGAAAGAAAGCAATATGAACCAGATAAGTAAATACAAATATATACAGAATGAAGTAAAATTCATAACCAGCAGGGAAGGCCCTAGCAAGTGAGGACAATCAGGAAGGAATTCTAGGAGAAAGTGGTCCTGGATCTGAGCTTTGAAGGAAGCTAAGGACTCTGCAGGCAGAGGTGAGAACAGGCTTTGTTCCAGGCATGGGGAACAGTCTGAACAAAGGTAAAGACAGAAGACAGGATGTTGTGTATAGAGAACAACAAGGAGGCTGGCTTGGCTGGAACATCAAGTCAATGAAGGAGAAGCGAGTGTGGCTGTACAGTGTGAAGAGCATTTTGGAGCTTTGGAACCTGAAAATCACATTTCATTGAATGATGCAATCATCATCACAGCGCATACTTGCACAATGTGAAAATATCTACACTTTCTCCACAATAACCCTGTGAGGTGGAGCATAGAGGTAATGTTGTCACCATTTTGCAAATAAAGAAAGTCTCTGAGTAATGGAGTGATCTTGTTAAGGTCACATAGCTAGTAAGCACCTAAGACAGGAATGAACTTGAGGTCATCTGACTCCAAATCTGGCTCTCTTTCTACTGTGCCACACTCAGTCATGGTCAATCACTGTCAGTTGGAATCAAAAGACCCACTGTGACTTCATTACCTTCTTCACCATTTCCTTATTAACCTTTTCCCATTAGCCTTCACTATGGATGACTTCATTACCCTCTTAAACCTCATTGGGGCAACTAGGTGGCAAGATGGATAGAGCACTGTCCCTGAAGTTGGGAGGACCTGAGTTCAAATCTCACCATAGACACTTATTAGCTGTGTGAACCTAGGCAAGTCACTTAACCCTAATTGTCTTAAACATTCAGGGCCATCTCCAATCATCCTGATGTATATCTTACCACAGGATCCAGATGGATCTGTAGGAGAAAGTGAAGTTACCTTACACAGCCCTCCCTCACTTAAATCCAGTTCAGTGCAATTCGTGACAGCATCCCAATGTCATGGTCCTCTTCGACGATGAAGGACAAAACAACAACAAACCTCACTAATCTTTTGAATGTGATCCTTTATTTCTTCTGACATCTCTGCCCTCACCTATTTCAAGGATTCCATTAGTTACCTAAACAAAAGGTATCCTTTTTCCATAAGTTCCATCTCTTCCATATGCACCCAGAATCCTGTTCTTTTTCTTTCATTTGCTAAAAATTATGATTATTCCTCAGATTCCTGCCCCATCCTTACCTTCAGCTGCTTAGTCTCTGCTGCCTCTTTCACCTGAATTGAACTCATACATTCAGTTCTTTTTCACATTCAAGTGAAGGAATAAGAGAATTATATTCCCCACAATCTCATCACCTAATAAGACTTTCATTTCTTAGCCCTTTTAAAAAAATATCATAGTCATTTCTGAATGTAACCAGAAAGGCTTTGCTTAGAACAAAGACTTTTTAAAGCAATTAATCAAAATTAATCCATGCATTGACCATGTCTGGCAATATTTACAATATTTCATGCCCATGGTCCTCCTACCACCTCTGCAACAAAGGGAGGAAAGTGAATTGTGTCAACCATTCTCTCAGGCTAACTTTAGTCATTTTTATTCCATTTGGGATTTGGGACTTCTGTTGTTCTTTCCATTTATATTGTTGGAATAATTGTACCTATTTTAAAAAATAATTTAATTATTGTTGTTATTGTTGTTGCTCATCTTTCATTCTTTTTGTTTATTTGTTTTTGTTTTGCTGGACAATGAAGGTTAAGTGACTTGCCCAGAGTCACACAGCTAGTAAGTGTAAAGTGTCTGAGGTCGGATTTGAACTCAGGTCCTCCTGAATCCAGGGCCAGTTCTTTATCCACTGCATCACCTAGCTTCCCCCTTATTTAATTATTAATATTTTACTGAGAGAAAGATGGTCAAATATGACAGTACTTTTATCTTAATGTTTTTGATACAGTAGTTCAAAGGTCTGGTTTCATTCAGTTTCTTTTGATTCTTGAATTTTTCAAATGTTTATGTTTTTCTTTTCTATTATTATGAATTTTACGAACAATATTTCCATGCCCGAAGAGCAGAAAAAGAGAATTATACGTGAGATTCTGAATTTTTATCACATAGTTGGTTGAATTATTTTTATGTAGTCAAATAAATCATTGAAATCAATCCATCCCATTTAAACTTGAATCAATTCCCCAGATGATAAGTGGTCAAAAGATATGAACAGGAAGTTTTCCAGGGTAGAAATCCAAGCTATCAATAGGTAGATGAAAAGTGTTTCAAAACACTAATAATTAGAGAAATGCAAGATAAAAGAAATTTTGTGGTTCTAACCTACAGCTATAAGACTGGCAAAGTTGACAAAAATTAAAAAATAATTAATTCTGGAGGGGATCAGGAAGGCAGGTGCTGAAGCTATTCATTTGTTCAGCCAATATGAGAATGAAATTAGAACTATGCCCCCAAAGTTACTAAATGGTGCACACTCTGTGACCCAGTGATACCAATACTAGGCCTATTCACCAAAGAGATCAAAGAAAGAAGAAAAGTACCCATATATACAACAAAATTCACAGAAATTCATTTTGTGGTGCAAAGTATTGGCAGCCAAGGGAGAGTCCATCAATTGTGAAATGGCTGAAAAAATCATGGTAAACAAATAGCAGAATATTATTGCACCATAAGAAATGACAAAAGGAATAGTTTCAGAGAAAACTGGGAAGACATATATGAACTGATATAAAATGAAGTGAGCAGAACCAGGAGAACAATTTACACAATAGCTATAATATGAAAATGAACAGCTTTGAAAGCCTTAAGAACTCTGGTCAACATAAATTTTTTGTTGCTTTTTAAAATGTTTTTTTAATTTTTTGTCCAACTCTTCATGATCCCATTTGGAGTTTTCTTGGCAAAGATACTGGAGTGGTTTGCCATTTCCTTCGCCAGCTCATTTTTCAGATGTGTCAGCTGAATTTCCAGATGAGTCAAGTAGAGTTAAGTGACTTGCCTTGGGTCACACAGGTAGGAAGTATCTGAGTCCAGATTTGAACTCAAGTCTTCTAACATTGGCCTGGTGTTCTATCTACTGTGCCACCTAGCTGCCCCCACAACCTATAAGTCATCTGTAAAATATCAAACCATTTCAGTTCTGAGAGATGTGAGCAATCAGAAAGGAAACAACATTCCAGCCAAAAACCTGAGAAGGACTAGATTGTGGGAAGCAAGAGAGGAGCAGCACTCCGGGCCTTGGTCTCTATCTCAGTCTCCTCTCCCCCTTTTGACCTCAAGAGGATTTCATGAACTTTGAAGGTCTGGAGGATTTCCCATCTTCCCAACACTTTTCTAGCAGTGTTCCTGGAAATCAGTGTCTGCTTTGAGAGCCAAGGACAGACTATATGCAGATTCAAGGCTCTATGAAGGATTCAGGAGAGAGAGAGAGAGAGAGAGAGAGAGAGAGAGAGAGAGAGAGAGAGAGAGAGAGAGAGAGAGATGGACAGATGGATGATAGATAGAGACACAGAAAGAGAGACAGACAGAGAAGCTAATAAAAGCTATACCAAACCTAAAGGGAACAAGTTGAGGAATGCTGCAGAAGGATTTCCAGGAGCCATGAGTTACCCTGACCTATTTTTTGCCACATCATCTCTATGCCTGGACTCTATGTACTGGTAGGAGACTGTGTCACAGACTTTAGTGAGTTATTTTGTACCAACTGTTCTTAATGTACTGCCTTAGTAAATGCCCTTTTCTTTAAAAAGCTAAGTGTTTGCTGACTAATGGATACTAATTACAATAAATGATGGGAAATCTCAGTGAAAGCTCATGAGTTATATAGGCCTAGAACTCCCCAACCCCTCAGATACCCTGAACCTTGAGGTGTGACTTAGTTTCCGAGCTCTGAGGACTTAACCTGACAGTGACTGAGAGAATTGTAATTAGGACTCCAAACTCTACATGGTCTACATGGAAGTATATAATAAATTCAGTATAGTAGACCCAAAGTTGCCTTTTCTGTGTCTTTCTCTAAAATTCTACTTTTACAAAAATGGGAGGGGCTGCTATAAATATGTGATAAACAGTGATGGTTACTAGAATCTAGACTGGGTGATAAGTACGGACTGAATAAATCTGCAAAAAGATGTTATTTAGTGATGATAGTTGAAGGAGAGTTTGGATGTAGCAATGGGGAACAAGGAGTCTTCCAACTTCCATACTACTACCAGTGAGTGGAGGGGTATGGGGAAGGAGGTATGAGTGAAAAGTACACCAGTACTGGAAAGGGTGACCAAGGATGCAGTGTCATCAGGAAGGAGCTTAATCTCAGTGAATGCATAGTCAGAATTGAGTGTGTATAAGACTGAGAAATTCTGCTTCTCTCTTCATTACTGGCTTTGAGTGAGGAGGAAAAAGAAATTTTGTGGGTCTCCAGGTTGAGGGGAGAGATCACAGTAGTACCTGGCCACCAGTGCTTCTCTTTCTTTTCTTTCTGTCACATTTATTCTTTCATGATTTAGGTGAATGAGCAACAGAGATAGAATGGGCTAGATCAGTGATGTCAGATGGAACTCAAATAGAAATAGAGCCCACTGGTTACATATTTACTTAGAAGACCACAAATTAACAGTGTCTATGTTGCATTTTATTTTTATTTATTTGGTAAAACATATCCCAATTATATTTTAGTCTGGTTCTGATGCCAGTACTGCAAGATTGACACTTGTAGACCAGAGTATAACCTTCTGAACTTCTAAAGATTTGAAGAACCATCAGAGTTCCAGAAACTAGACTTAGTAACAATGTCTGCTGGTAGCTACAGCAGCCAAGTCACTTAAGGATTCAGTCTTGAGGGACAACATGCTTGATCCAGCACAACAGTGACCTATCCAGTGGTCAAGATACCATGTACTGCAAGCAAGGGACATGTCTATACCATTTCCAGGAACAAACTTGGTAGGGAATCCTTAAAGAAAACAAAAGGATTCCCAAAGCCAGGAATTACCCTTCCATTGGGGAAGAGAAACTATTTTGTAGCAATAACTTTGAGTCCATACTCTCCAGGAACTGAGATTTGGAGAGTGAAGAATAGGATCCCAGTTTGGAAATGTTATGCTTCAGTATTTGCAATAACTTCTAAATATCCCTTTTCCTGAAAAAAAAATAATTTATGTTAATCAGTTAAATAATATTGGAGAGATGTTAGCTGTCAATTGATATTGGGGGAGCATACCAGATGGGAGTTTGTGACAGTATTAAACAAGCACCATCTCCTTAGGGTTATCCCTAAAACTTTAGCAGGAGAAGTAGTAACTATACTCTGGTGAGCTGACCTGAATTTTTCCCCTCCAATCATCCATTTCCCTTTATCTCCTAATTACATTCATATATCATAATTTTATTTATTCTTCATTTTTAATGTTTTATTAATGACCTTTTCTACTTTTTACCTTTTGCATCTTTATTACTATTCACTAATTCATCTTCTCCCAAATAGTAGGCCTCTTTTATAACAAATATGAAGTCAAGCCAAACCAATTAACACAAAAATATATGTCATTCTCGACCTCTAGTCTTCTGACAATAGGTAGGAGGCATATTTAATCATCAGGCATTTAAAGTCATGGTTTTTCACTGCTTTGATCTCAAAGTTATTATCCTCTATCATAGCACAAATTTCTCTCCTGGGTCTACTTATTTCATTCTATATCAGTTCATCCCAATCTTCTCAAGTTTCTCTGAATCCATTATTTTGGGCATTTCTTAAGGCACAATAATAATCCATTACTTTCAGTTTTGTTGAGTCATTCTCCAATTCAAGGACACCCACTTTGATTCCAGTTCTTTGCTCTAACAAATTTGCTGCTATAAATATTTTTGTATCTTTAAGTGCTTTCCCTCTGTGCAGAATAAGCTATGTATAATAAATTGTACAAATCTAATGCCCCTGATTGCAGAAGCAGAATGAGCTTCTCTCACTGCACATCCCCCTTTAACTTTTTTCCCTTTGCAGGAAGTAAGGAGAGACCAAAGTCAGAGGATCTTGGCAGTGGTGGCATTATATCAATAACTATCACTCTCAGCTCTTGTCATGCTCTTTGGTGCCTCATCCTGCTCACTCCAAACAGAATCAATGCCAATCCAGTGAAGTTTCAGAAAAAAGAGTAAGGAAGCAGACGCACTATTTAATCAGATGGACATGGTACTGAAATGCCTTTCTTGATGTTTTGATCTTGTAGTTAATTTCCTGGTTAGGTACATGCTTTTACCTTAATATATAACTTCATTTTAACAAATGTTCTATCCATCACATGACAAATAAGCATTAATAAATTGCTCATTCAATATCGTTTTGAAGCTTGAATATGGTAGATGCTTCTTTGGGATCTAAATTCTTCAAATGGCTTTCTTTCATTTAGTATGTCATCTGAATTTAAAACAGTGAATTAAAAGCATTTATTAAGCACATACCATGTGAAAAGTTCTGTGCCAAGTGCCAAGGATAAAATAGAAAAGCAAAACAGCCTCTGCTTTCAAAGAGTTCACATTCTAATAGGGAGAGACAACACACATAGGTGGTTTTAGCTGCAATTCAGATGTAAAGGTCCTACGGTCCTAAGGGTGCAGCAGAAAAGCAAATGGTGATGCATTTTCTTTAGTATCGTTTCCATAGAAAAAATAATATCTGAAATAATGAAGTATGGTTTAGTGGAAAGGGAAATAAATTCTGAATTATGGGAGCATAGATTTAGAGCTGAAAGGGACATCAAGAGTTAATTTATCTAGTGCATCCCTCTGATTTCACAGAGAAGGAAACAAAGGCCAATGGATGGTGACTTGACAAAGGTCACACATCAAGTGTCAAGCATCAGTGGTGGAATTTGAATCCAATTCCTCAGATTCCTCAGATTCCAACACCTTTTTCCACTTTCCTCTATTGCATCCTCCAGCTCTTCTATTCACTTCTCAAAGTATTGAACAAATACCTTTGCCTTTCTGGGTCACTGTTTTTTTCATCTATAAAATGAGGAGAGGGGACATCACAGTAAAGAAACTCTAGGATCCCCTTCATGCTCTAAATTCTATGATTGAGAAACATGGTCAAATTTGCACTGGCTTTCTGAATTTAGTTACTGCTATCTAGACACAGAATGGGCTTTTTTTTCTTGGTCCATGACATTATTCTGATTATTGACCCCTGTTACCAAACTATACATTTGCTCTTATTTCTTTTTCTAACATTTTTATTTAAAGTTTTCAGTTCCAAATTCTGTCACTCCCTTCCTTCCCTCTCCCCTCCCTAAGATGGTAAACAATCAGATATAGATTATAGGTGTGCAATTATGTAAAACATTTCCATATTAGTCATTTTGTATAAGAAGACTTGAATAAAAGAAAAATGAAAGAAAGTGAAAAATAGCAAGCTTTAGTCTATTTTCAAACAATATAATTTCTTTTCCTCAAAGCAGGTAGTATGGTAAATAATTAGTCCTTTGGGGATTCCTATGTGTATACAAGGCTTGGACATCTCTTTTGGTAGGACAGGACACCTGCTAGGATTGGTTGAGGAACTTGGTCATGTTCTGTGCAGCCTGCATGAAGCAAGTGAGCTAGTTTGATAGTCTCCCAATGGAGCACAGCTAAGTGACGTATCTAAGTGATAAAATGCCAGGCTTCAAGTCAGAAATACTCATCTTCCTGAGTTCAAATCCAGCCTCAGACCCTGAGATAGTCACTTAACCCTATTTGCCCCAGTTTCCTCATGTGGAAAATGAGCTGGAGAAGGAAATGGCAAACCACTCTAGTTTCTTTGCCAAGAAAACTCCAAATGAGATCACAAAGAGTCGGCATGACTGAAAAATGATTGAACAACAAAAACTGGAGAGGAAGGAGTGGAGACCTCAGGAATTGAGCCAGAAAGAACCAGCAGCACAGGGACAATAAAAGAAAAGAGAAGGAAAAAGTAGGACTGAGCTGTAGCAGAAAAGGAAGAGATTAAGGAAGGTCACACCAATGTCTTACTGGAGTCTCTGAGTAAAAGACTCAGGCTAGAGCCATCATTTGTCTCCACCTCCCCAAGTACTGAGGGAAGTTCTATAAAAAGATGTGCTCTTTCACCCTTTTCCTCACCTACCACCTTCCCATTAAAAGACACTGGAACATTTTCTTTACCCAAACATTTCCAGTAACCTAAATCTGGCTTCAACTTTCCAAGGGTTAACTAGATATAAATATAAATTTAAATTAAGACAGAGAGCCATAGCTCTGATTTAATGTTAGGAATTTTCCTTACTGGAAGCTCTGAGAGATTGTGATTGTACTCCTAACTTTGGTTTAATGTAAACTCCTTAAGGCAGGAAAAGAGGGAACCACATAGACCTGAGGAGCCATTATATTGCCCTTGGAATTATAACAAGCTAATGATTATAACAAGAAATGACAGATTACATCTCCAGACACAAAGGAGGAGAGGACAGTGACAGATCTTTCTCATCTGCACTCACCTCAGTGATGTCACCATCATCATCTCCACCACCTCTACTACCACTATTTCTACTCTAACAACAACAAAAACCACAATATATAGCTCTTTAAAATTTGTAAAACACTTTACACATAGGGATTCTTGTTCATGTATGAGTTGAATTCAATGACCTCCAAGGTCATTTTATGAAAGACTGAAACCAAAGGGATTCTCTGGTTAACTTTAAAATAGAAAATAGGAAAGTGGATATAGGATTATCAGTTCTAATGTTTAATCTGTGCATTTGAATTTGAACCTGAATATTTTAAAAATTCAGTTCCCAAGAATCTTCCACTCCCTTAGCATTCTAGTTAGCCAGTCAGTGAACATTTATTAAGCACCTCCTATGTGCCAGGCATTGTGCTGGGTACTGAGGATAAAGAGAAAGAAAAAAGGTAGTTCCCCCTCTAAAAAAGCTCACAATCTAATGAAGAAACATGTAAACAACTATGTACAAATATTATATATATGCATACATATATGCATATATATGTAGGATAAATTAGAGATCATCTCAGAGGGAAAGCACTAAAATTAAGAGGGATTGAGAAAAGCTTCTCACAAAAAGTGAGATTTTTTTATCTTGGATTTGAAGGAATCCAGGGAAGCCAGAAGATAGAGTAATTTCATGTCTTCTTTCCTCCTATAGGACTCTTTCTCCTACCCCCAGGCATTCACATATAATTTAAGAAGAATTGTCTCTTGTATTAGAACCAAATCCACACACTTCACACTCGAGGGGCCACTTTTACCATTGCAGGTGCCATCTTTGCCAAATCAGATTTTAAGACCTTTATGTCCTTAAAAAATACTTAAAAGTGACTGTGGGGGGAGGGGGCAGCTAGGTGGCACATTGGATAAAGCACCAGCCCCGGATTCAGGAGGACCTGAGTTCAAATCCAGCCTCAGACACTTGACACTTACTAGCTATGTGACCCTGGGCGAGTCACTTAACCCTCATTGCCCCACAAATATATATATATATATATATATATATATATATATATATATATATATATATATATATATATATATGTGTGTGTGTGTGTGTGTGTGTGTGTGTGTGTGTGTATATATATATATATGTATGTATATATATATATGTGTATGTGTGTGTGTATGTATGTATGTGTGTGTGTGTGTGACTGTGGCCAAAACATTCATCAACTTGTGACCAAGCTGATGATGGCTCTCCAAAATTTAGCTAAGCTTGGCATCAACCATCATGTATGCTGACATCACTAAGGCTGCATTCCAAGTCTTTCTAGCTTGGAAGAAGCTGTCAGACCTTGTTTCACCCTAGCTAAGCATGGAGTGCTCCTTCTCAGGATATGGAATCATAGGAAATGTTCAGTGAAGGATGAGGGGCCGACAAATGAAAATTTAATAGGACTATCTTTAACTCACTTTGGCCAATTCGTAGGACACCTAAAAATCTCCAGTAATATCCATAAAATATACCTTATTATACACCAAATATCTTCCCTGGGGTTTATGCAGGCTATCACCCTGCACACATAAGGAAACCAGCCTCATTATTGAACAATTCAGTTCTCTAAGAGCCAGTATCCACAGCTGGGAAAACAAAAAGAAAGAGAAAGCTAATAAACAATGGTAACCTAATTTGCAGAGGACCCCATATGTGAATCAACTAAACATAATTAACAAAAAACATTGAATATGAAAATGTTAATAGGAATCTTCATTACTGGATCCAGATTGCCACAAAATATTGATTCAAATGTTACTTATGGTAATCACGTACAAAGAAACTATCCTTTTAATGTCCCATTAAACTATAGCAAATTAAGGAACGATAAATAATTCCTAAAGGTAAGAATATGACCATGAGAAGACCTGTTTGAAAAAGGAAGCAAAAAGCAATCCGTAATCTTAAAGAATTGCGAATAAAGCACAGCAGAAAGCAAAACTTTCTCATAGTTGAGACCAATCGAAACAGGCCTGGAAATGAAGAAAAGTCATTCTCTTGGTTCTTAGAATAATCATTATCATTTGTATTAATAATAATAATAGTTGATATTTATATAGCTTTTTAAGGTTTTCAAGGCACTTGACATACATACCCCAATTTTGATCCTCACAACAACCCTACGAAGTAGGTAATACGGATGAGAAAACTAAGGCCCAAAGAGATGAAGTGAGTTACCCCTGGTCACTAAGTTGATAGATATCTAAAGTAGAATTCAAACCCAGTTCAAGACATCTAGTCCAGTCCTTTCATCTTATATAAAAGGAAACTGAGGCCCATCAAGGTAATATGACTGGACCAAGTTTGCACAGCTAGTCATTTGTAGAACTATAATGGGAAGCCAAGTTTCTTGACTTCTAATCTGGAGCTCTTTCCACAATGTCAGCCATACAGACATATATACATTCGTGGAATATATACATATGTATATATTACATATAAACATACATATATAAATAATTTAGGAAGAGTCTTGGCTTAGACTGAAATCAAGAGTTCTGCTTAGCCTCAAAAGATCTTCAAACCCCAAGAAGTCTTTAGTTTATGAAGATAAACAGATACCACAGGGGATTATCTCTTTTCCATGTATAGTCACTTTTATGTCTGTCTTAAAATTAATTGTCTTATTATTTCTATTGTGTTTATTTAAATAAATCAATTAACCAATAAGAATTGATTAAGTGTCTACTTTGTACCAGGCATTGTGCCCAAGCACTGGGGATACAGAGCCAAAAATGAAATAGTCCCCACCCTCAAGGAGTTTACATTCTATCAGAGAAGAGAATAAAATATGTTCAAAATAAATGCAATTTAGGGAAGCCAGCATCTAGGAGGATTGGGAAAGATTTCAGAGAGGAAATGTCACTTGAGCAATTTCGAAACAAAGGGATTCTAGGAGATAGATGTAAGGTGAAAGTGCCTTATAGACATGAGGAATAGTCAGTGCAAAGATGCAGAGATGAAAGTTATTTCATGAAGCAGAAAAGTGAACTAAGACATTTTACAAAGTTTCAGGGCAAAGGTCTGAAACAAACAAATCTTGGTTTGTTTGTTCTAAGACTTCTATGTACCTCTGGGTTCTAGAGATGAAAAATTCCTCTTCAAAGGTAGCAATCTAATAGCAATAGCACTGATTCAAAGTCAAACAACAATGGTGTACTATACATCCAAGGACTTGACTATCTATGTATTTCCATTGAATGTTTGGCCATGGAGCTCAGCACTCAGAGGGTGCTGCTGCTACAGGCACAAAAGGGACAATGGGTATGAAGGCCCTTCATTTCTCATTTCTGTACTACATAAAAAGAAGTTGGAAACCAGACAGTCACCATCTCATAAGTACGATCCATATGTGTAGGACTCTAGGTCACATCAATGAAAGGGAAACTAAAGGATAGACACGGTACTGCTGACCTTCATTAGAGAATAAATAGGCTAAAATGTCTTTTATCCAAGATAAGGCACAGAGAAAAGATATCTTGGACAGGAAAGTCTTGCATGGCTCTCAGGTTTTCGCATCACTGGATGTGGGATGGATTTTACTAACTTACCAAATCAGTTACTTGTCAATAATATACCTTTGGAGGGGGAAAACTTTAAGGCAAAGATTGAGGTGGTGTGGAGGGATTTATTCAAAGAACATTTTTCCTCTTTATTTAAATATGATAATGACTGTCAAAATGAGTTCATTTGCTTCATCCCATTCTCTGTTCTCCTTTCCCCCCTCTTTCAAGGAAATGAATAAGGGAAGGGTGAAGCATTGCCAACTCTAGGGTGTACCTTTTTTCTTTTTCTTTTTTTTTTTTTTTTTTGCGGGGCAATGGAGGTTAAGTGACTTGCCCACGGTCACACAGCTAGTGTCAAATGTCTGAGACTGGATTTGAACTCAGGTACTCCTGAATCCAGGGCCAGTGCTTTATCCACTGCACCGCCTAGCTGCCCCAGGTGTACCTTTTTCTATCCCAAAGAGAATAAAAGTAAGAAACCAAAGGACTTCTTGAACCCGTTGTTCCTTCACACAAAGATACCTGAGGTAAGGGTTCCACCATGGTGCAATCAAATAGGTTTAAGGTCAGGGTTTTTATCAAGAAATCACTGGAAAAGAACTTTTGTGTGGAGCATTTCCCTTAGTTAACAAAACAAAGTGACTCATGATGTACATCTGTCTGTTAATAAAGTGACAAGCTGTGGAGAGCACAGACAAGTGAAGGCAACAGCGTTGATCTGGCTTCAGGCACAATATGTCATTCAGTCAATGGTAAATAATCTTTCATTGCCTGCTATGCTCCAGGCACTGGAAACACAAATACAAGCAGAAAGAAAGGCAGTCCCTGCCTTCAAAGAGCTTACATTCTTTTTTTTTTATGAGATATTTTATTTTTTCCGTTACATGTAAAGATAGTTCTCAACTTTTGTTTATACATGCTTTACAATTTCAGATTTTTCTCCCTCCCTCCCCTCCCTCCCCCCTCCCCTAGACAGCAGGTAATCTGATATAGGTTATATCTATATATCTATATACATATACATATAGATATATATATATATACACACATATATATATACACATAATAACATTAATCCTAATTCTGCATTAATCCTGTTACAAGAGAAAGAATCAGAGCAGTGATGCAAAACCTCAAAATAGAAAAAAAAAAAAACAACAGCACCCAAAACAAAAGAAATAATATGGTTCAATCAGCATCTATACTCCACAGTTCTTTCTTTCTTTTTTTTTTTCTTGGATTTGGAGATCCTCTTCTATCATGAGTTCCCTGGATCTCTTCTGTACCAGTGCATTGGTGAGAAGAATATAGTCCATCACAGTAGGTCAACACTCAATGTTGATGATACTGTGTACAATGTTCTTCTGGTTCTGCTCATCTCACTCATCATCAGCTCACGTAAGACCCTCCAGGTTTCTCTGAACTCTTCCTGCTCATCATTTCTTACAAAGAGCTTACATTCTAATTGTCATAGACAACACAGAAAAGGAAGCTGGGCGGGGAGGGGGAATAATAGGGGAGAGGGAGGAAGACAGTGTGAAAAGAACCGTTGTACTTCTCCAGAAGTTGGTTTGTACCACCTAATTGTTCTCCCTACCTCTGTCTCTTCTCTTGCCAGTCCATTCTCCACTCAACTACCAAAGTGACTTTCAAAAGCATAGATCTTACCTTAGTATTCTCCTATAGAGTAAATTATAATGGCTCCCTTATTACCTCCAGGATATAAATTCCTTGGGAGGTCACATAACCTTTCACTACCTTCACTTTTAGCCTTTCTGTGCATTACTCCCTTTCATGAACACTTCAGTCTAATCATACTTGCCTTTTTTTCTTTTCCTCACACATGGCACTCTATCTCCTAGTTCTTTGCCTTTTTACCGATTGTCTCCATGGCTAGAAAATACTCCTTCTTCACTTCTCTCTCAAAATCCCTAGTTTCATTCAAGGGTCACCTCAAGCCCTACCTTCTATACGTGGTCTTTCCTTGTTCTATTGTAGCCTTTCCTATAAAATCACCTTGTGTCTATTTACATAAATCTGTGTAACCTTAAGGAAATGAAACACTAATACACCACAGGGATTGGGGCATGATACCCACTTCCTGTTCCTTAATTAGGCCTGTGATTTTAATTAAGCTCTGACCTACAGGACTGCCTTTAATAAGAGAGATTGGGCTTCTCTTTCTCAAATGCTTCAGTTTTTAAACCCCACCCTCCAAGCCCAGCACCCTAGAGAAGATTTTACTGATAATGTTATGTGTCAGAGGTGTCAAACAGAGGTATTGATGTGTCATTTGAGCTGAAGGGAGTTTGAGGGTTCCCTTTTGTACACTCAGTCATCAGCTCTTCTACCTCTTCAGCCAATAAGAGGATTCTTTGTTATATCATCATGAAGACTTTAAGCCCTGAGTCACAGGCACATGGCCAAAAGCCTTCCCCAAAATTCACACGTTTAATCAAGTACCAAGAATTATAGTTCTAAGTACACTCAATATGATGTCCCCACTGGGCCAACTCAATCTTGCTATACCTATATATGTACATGTTGTCTTCACCTCAGTTAGACTGTAAACTCCTTGAGGGCAGTTACTGATTTCCTTTTTGCTTTTGCATTCCCAGAACTCAGCACAATGCTTGGCACACAGTATATACTTAATAAACATTGAGGAATATTTATAGCAGCTCTTTTTGAGGTCCCAAAGAATTGGAAGTTGGGGGTATAATCATCAACTAGGGAATGACTGAACAAGTTGTAGTATATGACTGTGGTAGAATACTACTGTGCTATAAGAAATGACAAGCTGGATGGTTTCGAAAGACTTACATGAACTGATGCAAAATGAAGAGAGCAGAATCAGAAGAACATTGTACACAGTAACAGCAATATTGTATGATGATCAACTATGAATGACAGCTATTCTCAGCAATACAATTCCAAAGGACTCATGAAGAGAAAATGCTATCCACATCCAGAGAAAGAATTGATGACATCTAACTACAAGAGAAGCCAATCATTTCTCATTTTATTTTCTTCATGTTATTTTCTTTTTTTTTGGTCTGTGTCTTCTTTCACAACATGACTAATATGAAAATGCGTATAACCTACATCAAATCCCATCTCAGGGAGGGGTATGAGGTAAGGGAGGGAGAAAATTTGAAACAAAAAAAACTTTGAATGAATGGTAAAAGTTGTCTTTACATGTAATTGGAAAAATTAAATATCATCTAATAAATAAATGGATAACTGTCTGTTGACTGATCAATTTGAGTGAGAAAGATTGGTTTGTTTGGGTTTTCATTTTGTATGGAAATGATACCCCCACCCCTAACCTCACTGCAATCAGAAAAACAAAGCTCGGGACAGCTAGGTGACACAGTGGATAGAGCACCGGCCCTGGAGTCAGGAGGGCCTGAGTTCAAATCTGGCCTCAGACACTTGACACTTACTAGCTGTGTGACCCTGGGCAAGTCGCTTAACCCCAATTGCCTCACCAAAAAAAAAAAAAAAAGAGAGAAAGAAAAGAAAAACAAAGCTCTCCCTATATAGCAGTGAGAAAACAAAGCTTCAAGATAGAGCCCTAGTGGCACATATATCCAGTCATTTCATCAAAAAAAAAAACTAGATCTGACATCTGAATAAACATCCTGTTCCTCCTGAGTGACAATTTTGAACCTCTGCATTTTATACCATTGACATAAGTGCCCATTTAGTCAAATGCCCATGCATTAAAAAATATTGTTTCCCAGAATTTTTAGCTCTGGAGGAGAAAAAATAGTCGACAGGCATTTATGAAGTGCCTTTTATATAACTGGCACTATACTAGGTACTAGGAATACAAACAGAAATGAAGACTATTCCTCCCCTCAAGGAGCTTACAGTCTAACTGAGGGAAATTGAACTGACCCACTGGTCAAATGAAAGAGCCCCCTTCCACAAAGCTACTTATGTTCTCCTGGACAGCAAACAATGTATTCAATGACAACTGAACACAGGATATCTTCAAAATAAAGGTACAGTTATTAGGTGACAGGCCTGTGGGGAGAGAGGAAAGGATGGACTACTACCAAGTGGGAGATTTGGAAAGGCTTCTCAAATAGGAGAATCCTTGAAGCCTCTGATTTGAAGAGATGTCTATCTCAAATTTCCACCACTTTGGTCTCTTCCTTTTTATCCCCATCACATTCTACCTTGTGTTATATTTACTTGCATATATACTGTATTGTCCTTCCAATAAACTATAAACTTCTTGAGGACAGAGACATTTTTATTCCCAGCATCTAGTACAATGCTTTTCACAGGGAAGGCACTAAATAAATTTTTGATGAATTGCATTTGGTCTTTAAAAGAATTTTTATTCTTTCTCCTGATCATAATTCTGTCTCCTTTGATGAGTACACAATTGACTCTTGTGCCTCATCATGGGATGATTACACTCTATTTTGAACTTACTGAAGTGAATAAAGTTTAAGATATGTGTCCTGTCAATCAGATGACAAACCATTTCTTACTTGATTTGCTCTTTTGATTTTTCTCCATGATAACCTTTTATTTATTTAATCCTCATCTCTTTTCTTTATCAGGATCATTTTTCCCCTTAAGACTGAGAGAACACTATCTTTGGGTTTTGACAATTTGAACGTTTCAACAGACTGTTTTCTTTTCTATAAGGCTATCTACTAGACTGATACATGAGAGATTAAAGAATCCAAAATATCAGCAGTGTAGATATTCCTTCCACTGATGGCTATGGTAATCCCTCCATGCCTTCTTATTCTGTGTGATTCATGTCCATCTCTTTCCCTAAGACCTAGATAGAGATTCACATGCTGAACTGAAGACCTTCCTCATGGACATTAATATAACCGTGAGACTGTTCATTTATTGTCTTTTAACATCAGTACACAACTAGTTTAACTACTTTTCCTTGTTAATATCTTTTACACTACTTCACATGTCATTGATAAATAATATATTATAGCCTACTCACACCAACATTAATGTTTCCATTGTTCTTTGTATTATTTATGGCAAAAATGAGCAAGCTCAGGACAAAGCAGGGGAAAGGGAAATACTTTCCATGGGAAGCACATTGGTCTTTTGGTGGGAGGGATTCATTACTGGTACTTACCTAGGACTCCCCTAATTCTAGCTTCTATTGGCTTACAGCTGGTGAGGATACTTATAGAGTGAAAGACTCCCCTCAACATCCTCACTCATCATGACGCTACCCACACTCATCATTGCTATCTGTATTACGTGTGAAGGCTACTTCTTTGGGAGTGTCATTGTTTTTACTCATGGCTCCTTTAACTATACTTAGATAGAAAAGAAATGACAGATCATGTTACTGACTTGCTTCTACTAGTACTTCCCACACACAGCCTGAAATATTGGCCTCTTGTCCTAAGCTCTGTGGCTGAGTATCACACATAAACTCTACAAGGTTCCACTCTACAATGTCCTGGCCGGACTATATAACTTACTTCTTAGTCTTCTCATCCTCCACCTAGACCTAGAAACTGTGGGTAGGAAAGGGGTTAAACAGCACTGAGCCTATTTCAATATTACCTACTACAAAAGGGAAGGTACTTCCAGTTAAGAAAGCCAATTAATTACAGAAAAGCCATCAATGGCTGGTTTCAACAGCTCCAAAAAAGGAGTCAATATGATGACTAAATACTTTGAAGTAAAGGAAATCAAGTGGAAACCTTCTGAGAAACTCTACACTAAAATTGTAACAGACCAATTGCAGAAACATCCAGAATGATTCAGAAGAACAATAAAAGAATTTTTAATGACCTTTTAAAAACAAAGGAAGTTAGGGGCAGCTAGGTGGCACAGTGGATAGAGCACTGGCCCTGGAGTCAGGAGTACCTGGGTTCAAATCCGGCCTCCGACACTTAACACTTACTAGCTGTGTGACCCTGGGCAAGTCACTTAACCCCAATTGCCTCACTAAAAAATAAAAAAATAATAATAAAAAAAAATAAAGGAAGTGGGGGCAGCTAGGTGGCACAGTAGATAGAGCACGAGCCCTGGAGTCAGGAGGACCTGAGTTCAAATGTGGCCTCAGACACTTGACACTTACTAGCTGTGTGACCCTGGGCAAGTCACTTAAGCCCAATTGCCTCACTAATTAATTAATTAATTAATCAATTAATTAATGAGTGAGTAAATAAATAAAGGAATAAATTTAAAAGTAGAGATACCAAATAATAAATTTATATGGCAAGAAAATAGAAAATTTTTAAAAAATGACAAACTCCCTTTCAAAGAATAAGAGATTCTTTGAAAAATAGAAAGATGGAGAACAAAAATGCAAACACAGAAGGAAAATCTATTCCCTTTTCAGTCTTCTGAGATCAAGGTATTCACAGATATATAATTTCTCTGGGAAAATAATGTTTTAAAATATGAATTTTGTAGTAGGAAATAGCTTGGAGTCATTGAAAGAGTTACCCTTTTCCAAAAGTAATTTATTTATTCTTCCTATTAATATTGAAATCAGTATTTATCTTCAATGACTATGGGAGAGGCAGAGATAGCAACAGAGCAGAAATCTTTAACTAAGTCAACATGCTGCCATTTAACTTCATCTCACAATTTGGGCAACATCCATTTTTCATCCACTTTGTTTTTTCAGTAAAGGTGACTTTCAAATAACCACAAATTTGAAATGAAACTATTGGTGGGAAGGGGAGCAAACAAAAGGAGGAATAATTAAATAAAAATTATAAGGAACATGGGAACCAGAAGATGAAAACTATATGAAATTCATCTATCTATATGGAGGCATAAAATGTTAGCATACTTAACTGATATTGAGGAAGACTTGAGTTCAAATTTTTAACTTTACTAACTATGTGGTCATGCACAAATCACAATCTCTCTAAGTTTCCCTTTCCTTCTCGGGAAAATTTTGATGATAACAATACCTGTGACACAGTTTTCTCAGAGGGTTATTGTGAAATACAAATAAAACAATGCATGCAAAGCAATTTATTAACTTTAAGAATTATATGAATGTTATTTATTATTATTATTACATAAGAACTCAGAGAAAAATATATTCTGGGAGAAATGCTAGTCAGAAAAGAAAAAAAGAACATTTTATTTAAATATCAATAACAGTAAGTTCAATGTTATTTCATGTTTATATTTGCACATGGCTCTGGGGGATTAAAACCAAATTATATAGTTTTTCATTAAACTCTAACTACTCACGGCTTTTTTATTAAAACATTTAGCTAGGGTGACAGTGAGAAAAGAAGTCTAAAAATAGAGAGTGCCATTTTTACATTTCTGCTTTACCAAAGGCTTCACACTTCCCTCCCTATCTTTCCCACACTTAATTTTTCTTTTAACATCACAAAAATTCTCCTCGACACTGTGAACAACCCTACCTTTTTCCTCTTCCCCTCTGACAAGATTTTCTCCTTTTACCTTAATCATCCACACTCTTTTATTCTTTTAGATCAGGGATCATTCCTTCCACTTTGTGAATATGGATATTAAAAATCAGAAAAGTCGATGGCACCACTGACAATCTCATGGCAAATTTGGGAGAGACTTTTTCTACTAGCTCTGCTTTCTTTCCATAAGACTGTGGCTCAATCAATGAAATGCAGCCAAAAGTAGAGGTTTAATCTAACATAATGTAACATAATGTAATGTAATGTATATAATGTAACATAATGATAAAGGGTTCCAGGAGGGTAATGAGCATGGATTTCAGGTGCATCTGAAGGGCATTTGAAGTGTATCTGGACTCATCATACAAAATTGTAAAGTATAGTATGGTGAGGCCTTTTCCCCCCTTAGAGCGAGCTATCCTTTTTATCATAGTGATGCGCCAATCTAAGCCTCGCACAGGGCTTACTTTAAAGGCTGTCAGATGGAAGACAGATTAGGCTTGTTTTGCTTGGCTCTACAGAAGCAATGGGCAGAAACTGCACAGAGACTCATTTAGACGAAATTGCCTCCGAATCTCAGTTATCCAAAAATAGATCGGTTTTTCTTAGGAGCTAGTTGAGTTCCCTCCTCTAAGATCTCTGAACAAAGACTGGGTGACAGCTTTTCAGGTCCATTATATATGTTGCATGTTGTACGTTGACCTTGGGCAAAACACTTCATCTCTATTTACTTCAATTTACTCATCTGTAAAATGGAGATAATGATAGCACCTACTTCTCAAGGTTGTTGTGAAGATTAAATGAGATAATAATTGTAAAGCACTTAGCTCAGTGACTAGCACATGGTATTATATAAATGTTGTTATTGTTATTGTTAGAGGGTAATTATTGTTCTGGTACATTCTAGACTAACAACAACAACAACAATAATAATAATAATAATAACAAACATTTGTGAAGTGTTTTAAGTCTTACAAAGAGCTTATAAATAGTATCTTATTTTATCCTCCCATCAACACTGGGAGATAGTTGCTATTGCCATCATTCCCCTTTCACAGACGAGGAAACTAAAGCAGACAAGGGTTAAGTGACTTGCCCAGGATAACAGGGCAAGTAAATATCTGAGGCAGAATTTGAACTCAGGTGTTCCTGACTCCAAGCCCAATATTCTACACACTGTACTACCTATCTGCCTAGATGATCTCTGCAGTCCCTTCCTACTCTGTAATTCTGTGATGCACTCTACTGCACCTACTATAGCACCAAGCTCAAGTACTATTCATTCCAATCTTCAGTGCAACTAATAATCGCTCAATAAACATTTATTAAGTGCCTCCTATGTTCAGGGTACTGTGCTAAGCACAGGACATAAAAATATGAAAGTAGGTCCCTGCACTCAAGGAGCTTATAATCCAATGAGAAAAAAAGCAGCAGCAGGAATAATGCTGATATTTACCATCGACCTCACTTTCCACTAGCCTCTAACCAAGCAAAGCAACATGCACCACCATTCTTCCTTCACCTCCTACAAATTTCCACCCCCACCTCTTAGAATCTTCTTCCAGCCCAACACAATTTGGAAATACATTTCAGACAGCCCCTCCTCATTGTCCCTTTTTTAAAAAATGCTCTTCAGTTTTTAATAAGGGCATGTATTAATTGGGCCACTTATAATCAGTAAAATTACACTTAGAAGAAAAAAACTTCTATACCCTGAAAGTGACATGAAAGAAAAACAATAGAACAAATTCTTGTGCAATCTGCTTATGCAAGCATAATAGTGTATGGCCATTGGGCAACATTTGGCACCTTTCCTTAATTCTATTTAAAAACTAAGTTTCATTTTTAAAGCTTATGATACAAATCTACTAAATTGGAAATGATATCTCCCTATTTTTTCTAGGGTTTCCATTAATTTTGTTTCTCATCCCTGTTATTCACATCATCTTTCACAGCAATAAACACTGAATAGATTTATATTATGGACAAAGCACATAAAATGAACAGTTCCTGCCCTCAGGGCACTTGAAATCTAATGTTTTTGTTATTCAGTTACTTGCATGACCGCATTTGGGGGTTTTTTAGGCAGAGATACTAGAGTAGTTTGTCTATTTCCTTCTCCAGTTCATTTTACAGACAAGAAAACTGAGGCCATCAGGGTTAAGTGACTTGCTCCAGATCATACAGCTAGTAAGTGTATGAGGCCAGATTTGAACTCATGAGCATGAGTCTTTCTGATTCTAGGCCTGGCATGCCATCCACTATACCACCTAGCTTCCCCTGAAATCTAGTCAGGGAGATAGAATATATACAAGCTTTAATAGCTTAAAACCAGACTAAGAATTTAGGGATACCCTGTACTTAAAAAGATCTCATTATCAGATTCTTAAGTAAAACAGTAAAAAGAACAGAATCATGAGGGAGGGGGTGCATAATAAACCTTTCATGGTTCTCCCCTTTCTACTGCCCCAATATCTTTCTCTTGTTCCCTCTTGGATCCTCCCCACTATTCTGTCCTGTTTCCCAGCATAAGCAATAGGGTCCCCTTTATTTACTAGCAAAAATAGGTGATTTAAGAGTTAGGGGGAAATGTATCCTTTGGTGGGGGCAGGGCAATGAGGGGTAAGTGACTTGCCCAGGGTCAGACAACTAGTAAGTGTCAAGTGTCTGAGGCCAGATTTGAACTCAGGTTCTCCTGAATCCAAGACCTGTGCTTTATCCACTGTGCCACCCAACTGCCCCAGGGGGAAATATCTTTTAAGGAAAGAAGAGAGAGATAGAGGATGTTAAACCAAGAAGAGTATTTCTTTATGAGTTCCATTGATATATTTCAAGCCTCAAAATATTCCATGGTCAAATTCATTTAGGAAGCACTGACACAAACAAACACATAGAAAGATGATGATCATTAGATAGATAGATAGATATAGATAGATAGATAGATAGATAGATAGATAGATAGATAGATAGATAGATAGATAGAGTGATAGAGTGATAGAGTGATAGAGTGATAGAGTGATAGAGTGATAGAGTGATAGAGTGATAGAGTGATAGAGTGATAGAGAAACTGTACTGGATCTAGAAGACTTTTTTTGCGGGGCAATGAGGGTTAAGTGACTTGCCCAGGGTCACACAGCTAGTGTCAAGTGTCTGAGGCTGGATTTGAATTCCACTGCGCCACCTAACTGCCCCCCTTCTTCTTTAATTTAAAAAAATGTGATCCCACTTTTTAAATATGGGTAATTGTCCAGTTTCCTCTTCAGTAAGGAATATCTTGAAAACTGAAATGTGATCAATTCTATATTTACAAAACCATCTTGAAGGCAAGGATTATTCTTAAACAAGAGACAGCATATTGCAATGAAAGGAATGCTGGATTTGGAGAGTCAATGGGCTCAGATTCAAAACTCAGCTCTGCTATATATGACCTGGATGACCTTGGACAAGTCACTTTCCTTGTCTAGGCCTTAGTTTCCTCATCTGTTAGATGAGTATGTTGGTCTGGATAACCTCTGAGGTCCATTGAAACTCGAAATCTATTATTCTATTCCAAATACCTCACACAGTAGTGATTTTCAGCTGTGCTGGTCTTGTAACCACTGGAGATTTGCAATATTTTATTTTTTCATAAAGCACAGGTGTGACTGCATCACAGTCCTAATCAGTAAAGTGCAGTGGCTCCCTGGTAACAGGATAAAGTATAAAATGCTCTGTTTGCCTTTTAAATCCTTCCATAACCTAATCCCTTCTACTTTTCCAGTCTTCTTGGACTTTAATCTCCTCCCCCTACTCTACAATTGAGTGATGCTGGCCTTCTTGATCTTCCTCCAAAATGTCATTCCATCTCTTGACTCCGTGACTTTTCACTAGATTTCCTTCATGCCTGGGATGTTTTCCCTTCAAGTTTCTGTCTCCTGACTTACCTGGTTTCCTACAAGACTACTCAAACCTTACCTTTCTCCTTCAAGAAGTCTTTCTCAGGGGCAGCTAGATGGCTCAGTGGATAAAGCACCAGCCCTGGATTCAGGAGGACCTGAGTTCAAATCTGGCCTCCCACACTTGACACTAGCTATGTGACCCTGGGGAAGCCACTTAACCCTCATTGCCCTGCAAAAAAAATAATAAAACAAGAAATCATTCTCATTCATCCCTCCTTCCCCCAAATCCATTCTAACTGCCTTCCCTTTGACATTACTCTCATTTATTTTATACATATACATATATAAGTATATATATGTAAGATATATGAATGTATCATATATAGCTGTTTACATGTGGTCTTTCCCATTAGAATGCTAGCTCCTAAAGATGACTTTTTACCTTCTTTATATCCTCAGCACTTAGTACAGTGCCTGATAAAGAAAGCTTGTCAATTTAAGCTGACTTGACATGAAATTTGCTACAGTACGTCTGAGTAGGAATAGATTCCTATTTGCCAAAGGAAAAAAAAATAGGTGATTTAATTGTTGAGAAAGATATACTTACAGGAGAGAAAATAGCCAGAGAAGGTGCTAAACCAAGAAGAAAGAAGAAAGGAAAAGAAAGTAAAGGGAAGAAAGGGAAACGATGTCACTTAAACTTTTCATCTAACAAATATGCCAGGGGGAAAAAAATGCAAAGTCTACAGTTTGGTTCAAAAAATCAACTTTACAAGTACAAGGTGGGAGAAAAATAGTTGACCTCAATTTATATGAAAAAATGGGAAAGGGGTTAAAATGAACTGAACACTCAATGAATCAACAATGTCACACGACAGACAGAAAAGCTAGAACAAGCTTGTGTTGTATTTAGAGACTGTCTAGAATAAGGGAAGTTTGTTGTTATTGTTGTTGTTGTTGTCATTTCTCAGTTGTGTCTGACTCTTTGTGACTCCATTTGGGTTCTTCTTGGCAAAGATATGGGAGTGGTTTGCCATTTCCTTCTTCAGATCATTTTATACTTGAAGAAACTGAGGCAAACAGGGTTAAGTGAGTTGCCCAGAGTCACAGCTTGTGTATGAGGCTAGATTTGGACACAGGAAGATGAGTCTTCCTGACTCCAGAACTCTATTCACTGTGCCACTTAGCTGCCCCAAGAAAAAATTTTTGTCCTGATTTATTCTGCCCTAGTCAAACTGTATCTACAATACTATTTCAGTTCTGCAATGACATTAATATATTAGAGCATGACCAGAGACCTTTTATTAGCTTGGTAGATCAAGGGAATGCTAGAGTTATAATATATAGAAATTTCAGCAAAAAAAAATTACACTTTCCTATTATCCTTATTGACAAGATGGATAATAATATGGTTAGGTGGACTAAGAACTGGTTGAATGACTGGATGCAAAATATAGCAATTAATGATTTGATGTCAACTAAGATCATAGAATCATAGATTTAGAGTTGAAAAGGAAAATAGGATCAAATATTTCAAGCTGGAAGGGACCATAGAAATCATAGATTCAATCTCTTCATTTTCAGATGAAAAAACTGTAGACTTACCTAGTGATTATGTGACCTACCAAGGCTTATGCAGCTTATAACATTTGAACTCAGGTTTTCATAAATCCAAAGTCCACTGCTTTATCCACTACTTCATGCTGATTCCCAAGGTCACAGAACTAGTAAGAAGGATATCCAGGATTTGAAATGAGGCCCTCTGATTCCAGATGCAGTGTTTTTCCTACCATATCTGTAGTGGAGAGTGTAGTAAAGAGCACCAGGGCTTTTTCCTCAGCCTTATAATGTGTAACATTTTGGAAAAAGACAAAGAAAGCTTGCTTATCAAATTTGTAGATGACATCAAGTGGGGAGGGAAAGATAAAAAATTGACTGCCAGAGTCAGAGTACAAACCATGTTGATAGGGTAGAACAATGAGACAAATCTAATAAGATGACATTCAATAGAGATAAAAACACACTAAGGGTCAAAAGAATCAAGATGGTAAGCGTAAAATAGAAGAGGTATGGCTAGACCACGGTTTAGGTGAATAAGATTTGGGATTTTTAGTGGGTGAGCAAACTTAAAATAAATCAACAATACAATACAGCAAAAGGAAAAAAACCATGCAATCTTAAGCTACATCAGGGAACAATGTAAGGCAGGTATTGGTTCTGCTTTAATTGGGAACAAAATGAAGCATTTACAAGTCATTGAACAGTTAACAAAAAGTTTACTTTGCCCAAAGACAGCAAGGATATGCAATAAGGGTACAATGAAAAAAAATATTTTTTTAAAAAAGGATACAATGGTCCTTATCTTCTATTGACACAGGAATTTATCTGCTAAGCAGGGCAGGGTAAGGTGACTTTTGTGCTCTTCAGGCATCCAACCAGTCAGAGACCTCCCTCTCCCCTCTCCCTAACTCTATTCTAAGGGGTATTTCTGCCCTTAGGGGACCAGGAAGCAACATAAGAGAAGAAATGCATGACTGGAAAAGAAGGTGACTTAGTCATATATCAAAAGATAACTAATAGAAAACCTACATGAGCTATTGGTATCTGCACAATATTAAGAAATGTATAAGGAAAACTTCAGCACAGTGAGTAGATGTTCTGTGGAGGTTGTGTACAATAGTTGCTCAAAATATGGGTAGATTATTTGCAATTAGTACCATGGTAGGAAATATTCAGAATGACAGAATTGCAAATCCATCAAAATAATATTTTTATCCAATAGACCCTTTTTGTTGATGTCCTTGAATGCATTCTTATATCTGGTATATTATTATTATCTCTGGTATCAAAACATCGCAATTTATATCATTGTCATTAGAATATAGCCTTTGTTGGGGGCAGCTAGGTGGCGCAGTGGATAGAGCACCAGCCCTGGAGTCAGAAGGACCTGAGTTCAAATCCAGCCTCAGACACTTAACACTTACTAGGCAAGTCACTTAACCCCAATTGCCTCACCAAAAAAAAAATATATATATATATATAGCCTTTGTTAATAGAGGTAATAATTTACTTGATACCCAAATCATCCAATTAGATTCAAAAAATACTTCTTCAGCATCTATTATTTACTATTCTGATTAGGTTCACTACAAATTCATTTTACAAAAACAACTGGGCCCTCACCTTGACTAGGCAATCCTTCTATAGCTCCCTTTTTAACTCAGTCTCCACAGTGGCTCTTCCAAACCTTTTTATCCTTCTTCAAATCTCCCCTGGCTCCTTTTCCTTCACTCTCAACTGAGGCCCATGCCTCATATTTAACAGAAATGAGACCATTTACCATGAGCACCCTTTTCTTCTCTCTTCTTAATATCCTATGAGTCTTATGTCTTTTGCTACTATCTCATCTCACACAAAAATGTCGGCCTTACTCCTTGCCAAGGCAAACTTCACAAGAGATCCCATTCCATCTCATCTCTTCCAATAGATTGCCCCCTCCATCATCCCTACTCTATCTCTTATCTTGAATCTCAATCCCTCTCTACTGAATACTTCCCTACTGCCGACAAGCACTCCCCAAACACAATAAAGCGGCTTGATCCTTCTATCCCCACTATCATCCTTTATCTCTTTTGTGTTTTTGTGGCTAAAATGCTTAAAATGTTTGTCTACACACACACACACACACACACACACACACATACACGTGCGCGCGCGATGGTCTACAATAGGAGCCTGCACTTTTGTTCCTCTTACTCTCTTCCCAGCCTTTTACCATCTAGCTTTTTGTCTTCACCATTCCCCTGAAACTGCTCTCTCCAAAGTTACAAATAGTTGCCATATCCAATGGCCTTTTCTCAATCCTGATTCTCAACTTTTCTGCAGCCGTTGACACTGTTCATATTCTCTTCTCTCTGGGTTTTCAGTATACCGCTCTCTCCTGGTTCTCTTCCAATCTATGAGATCACACTTTCTCAAGCTCCTTTGCTGGATCCTCATCCAGTTCATGCCCTCTAAAAACCATGGGGTTCTATCCCAGGCCCCCTCCTCTTCTCCCTCTACATGACTTCACTTGAGAGTTTCATCAGCTCATATGTATATAATTACCACCTCCATATTGACAATTCTGAAATCTAACTATCTTGCCCCAACTTCTCTGTAGACTTCCAATATCACATTTCCAAATGTCTTTCAGACATCTCAATCTGGATGTCTTATGTCCAAAACAGCCTCCTTATCTCTCAGCTCAGACCATTTTCTCTGGCTATCCTCCATTCCTGGAATGCTCTCTCTCCTCAATTCCACCTACTGGATTCCTTGGCTTTGTTTAAGATCCACCTAAAATCCCATCCTAATTGGAAGCTTTTCCCAACCCCTCTTAATTCCCACACCTTCCCACTATTGCCTATTTATTCTGAAGAGTTCATTTGTATGTATTTGCTTGCCTGTTGTCTCCCTTCATTAGACTGTGAGCTCCTTGAGGGCAAGACTGTCTTTTGTCTCTTTTTGCATCTCTAGCATTTAGCACAAAGTAGGTATGGGCATTTAATAAATGTTGACTGTTTGTTACAGAGGTTTTTCTTCCCTTTTTTGTTGTTGTTGTTGAGAAGAGGAATTGAAAATAGGAGTTAGTAACAGTGATGCCCCCAAAGGGACATTTTTTAAATGCACAGAAAATAATAGGATGCAGCACAGATAAGCAAGACCGTTTTGAAAATAATTTGAAGAATTTATAATAAACCTTTTTGTGGGACAATGAGGGTTAAGTGACTTGCCCAAGGTCACACAGCTACCAAGTGTCAAGTGTCTGGGATCAGGTTTGAACTCAGGTCCTCCAGAATCCAGGGCTGGTGTTTTATCCGCTGCACCATATAGCTGCCCCCTTATCATATACATTTTTTGTTTGTTTTTTTTGTTTTTGTTTTGTTTTTTGGTGAGGCAATTGGGGTTAAGTAACTTACCCAGGGTCACACAGCTAGTGTCAAGTGTCTGAGGCTGGATTTGAACTCAGGTCCTCACCAAAAATAAAAGAGTAAGTTGTATGAAATGGAGATTCACAGTTGCAAGTAGAATCTTCTTTTGCTGTTCTGCATGTATGAAATGCCTTTTTAAAAAAATTTTAGGTTTACAATTTTTTTAATTTATAAAAATAAAATTTTTAAATGGGGTGGGATGAGTAGATGGCCTCTGAGGTCACTTATAGCCCTGGATCTATGATTCGCAATTTTTTTTTCAGTGTTTCAGTGATAGATACATACCTCTCTTTTTTCTTTTAAAATCAAAATTTTAAATTAAGATAAAAGGTTTAAATGTTACTAAGCCTTTTAAAAACTAGTAGTTGTTGGCCACATAACTCAAATACATGTACCTTACATAAGGTACCTGTACAATCAATATTTTCATTAGGCATAGGGACAGCTAAATGCACAGGCTTGTGTGATTGTGTCTATTATATAGGATTTCTTAAAAGGGGAAAAATAATAGCACTTACCTCCCAGGGTTGTTCTGAGGATAAAATGAGATAATATTTGTAAAAGCACTTTGTGGGGCAGCTAGGTGGCACAGTGGATAGAGCACAGGCCCTGGAGTCAAATCCAGCCTCAGACACTTAACACTTATTAGTTGTATGACCCTAGGCAAGTCACTTAACCCCAATTGCCTCGCCAAAAAAAAAAAAAAAAGTAAAAGCACTTTGCAAAGCTAAAAAGTGTTATATAAATGTTGTTGCTGTTATCATTATTATATCTATTGCATTCATACCAATGTTGCTACTACAAGTTGAGGTCTAGAAATAGTTTTGTCCTGGAGAACTAAATACCATAATGCTCTTTATTAAAATAAGATTCATTTCAAGATTTACCCTTTCCCAAAGTGCAATAGTTCAGATATACTGCTCTGCAGAGCTTTGTGCCACTGTAAGTGATCATCTGGGTGACTCATGATTGCTTGAGGAAAGCTCACCGTGGGAGGCACTGATGAAGGAGCAGCATTAGCTCTGATGATGTATCAATGCTGTGATCACTTCAGAAATCTCAGAATTCATTTTAGTTTCCAGTCTGCTGCCTTCTGTTTACTTGGTTCAATAAGTCTGGGCTTCATCTAAGCATGGAAAATATAGGTGAACTGTTGTATCATTTTTAATAAAGCAGAAGAGGGTTTTTTAATAACTCCCATGGGCAGCTGTTACTTCATAATCTATTAGGTCAGCACCTGGCACTTAGTTGATATTGATCGAATGCTTTTGCCAATCCCCCTAGCTGGAAGTGATTTCTCCCTCCTTCAATCTTACTTGTTCTATTTGGATCTCTCCTCTGTATTTATAATATAATTTGTATTATAGATATTTGAGGTCTTATCTTACCCACCTAATATATTGTAAACTCCTGGAAGGCAGAAACTGTGCCAAACATTTTTTTGCATACTTAGTGCATCACAGTGTCAATCAATAAACATTTATTAAGCACTTATTATATGCCAGACACTGCACTAGGTACTGGGGATGAAAAAAGAAACAAAAGATAGTCCTTGCCCTCAAAATATAATGAGGGAGACAACAACCAAGGAATATGTACAAACAAGCCATTCAGGATAAATAGAAAATAACAGAATTAAGAAGGGTTAGGGAAGGCTTCTTTGTTAAAATGGGATTTTAGTTGGGACTTGAAGGAAGCCAGAGGAGGGAAAGCATTCCAAGCATGGGAGACATAAGAAAAAAAAATACCTGGAGTCAAGAAAAAGAGTGTCTTGTTTGCAGAGCAGGAGTCCAATATCACTGGATAGACAAGTACATATCAGGGAATAGGTGTTAGAAGACTGGAAAGGTAGGAGTGGGATAGAATATGAAGGGCTTTGAACACCAAGCAGAGGTGATTTTATTTGGTCCTGGAGGAGATAGGGAGCTACTGGGGGTTATTTAGTCAGGGAGAGACAAGGTCCAGACTGCTTCAAGTAAATCACTTTGGTGGCTAAATGGAAGATGGATTGGACTGGGGAAAGACTTGAGGAAGGCAGATTCACCAGCAGCCTATGGCATTAGTTCAGAAATGAGGTGATGTGGGCCTGCACTAGAGTGGTAGCAGTGTCGGAGAAGAGAAAGGCATGTATTTGAGAGATGCTGCAAAGGTGAAATTGGTGGGCCTTGGAAACAGATTGGATATGTGAGGTGAGAGATAGTGAAGCATTGAGGATTACAGCTAGGTTGTGAGCCTGATGAACTTGGAAGATGGTATTGCCCTTTCTATTAATAGGGAAGTTAGGAGGTAGGGAGGGATTAGAGGGAAAGACAGTGTGTTCAATTTTGTACATGCTGAGGTTAAGATGTCTACTGGAGGGGCAGCTAGGTGGCTCAGTAGATAGAGCACCGGCCCTGGAGTCAGAAGTACCTGAGTTCAAATCTGGCCTCAGACACTTAACACTTACTAGCTGTGTGACCCTGGGCAAGTCACTTAACCCCAATTGCCTCACTTAAAAAAAAAAAAAGATGTCTACTGGACATACAGTTTTAGATGTCTGAAATAAAACTGGAGATTTGAAATTGAAGGTCAGCAAGAGGTTGGAACAGGATTGATAGATAGATTTGGGAATTATCAACATAGATATATTCATTGAATCCATGGGAGCTTATGAGATCACCAATTCAAGCAAAGCTAATATGCAGGGTGGTCACATCCAAAAATTCATATCTCTGTATCTTGTGTCCATCGTCTGTCAGGAGGAAGGTAAAATGCTTTATCATATGTCCAATGACATCATTGGTCATTGCATTGATCAGAGCTCTTAACTTTTTGAAAGTTCTTTTTCCTTTCTAATATTGCTTTCCTTGTAGAAATTGTTGTCCTGGTTCTGTTCACTTCGCTCCGTCAATTCATACTACCCAGGATTTTCTGAAATTGTCTCATTCATCATTTCTTACAGCACAATAATATTTCCTTACATCCATATACTACAATTTGTTCAGCCATTTTCCAGTTCCATATTTATCACCCAACTAGATTCTGAAAGCTGTTGTCTACTGACCTTCAGGACACAATCCTTAACCCTCTCAAGGAATTCAATTCCTGGGTGCTGATCTTTCTGTCTTCCCCAATTCCTGTCATTATACTTCAATAGATGATAGATAGATAGATAGATAGATAGATAGATAGATAGATAGATAGATAGATAGATAGATAGATAGATAGATAGATAGATAGATAGAAGGATGGATGGATGGATGGATGGATGGATGGATGGATGGATGAATGGATGGATGGATGGATGGATGGATGGATGGATGGATGGATGGATGGATGAATGGATGGATGGATGGATGGATGGATGGATGGATGGATGGATGGATGGATGGATGGATGGATGGATGGATGGATGGATGATGGAAGATAGATAGCTGATAGGTGATAGACCAACAGATAGATCAATAGATGGATGATAGAGAGAGACAGAAAGAGATATATAGAGACAGAAAGAGAGAGAGAGAGAGAGATGGGATAGAGATAGAAAATAGAGATAGAGATAGATAGAGAAAGATACTTCCACAAACAATTTAACCTCCCAGTTTCTCAATTTACTGATTTTCCATGACCTGCTTCTTCACTCCCCTCAGATATATATAAGATGCTCATACCCTTGTTCTTGCCATCACCCACAAATGCACCACTTTAATGAACTCTGAAATGTTTTTATCTGCTCATAATCTGTTGTCACTCCATCTTTCCCTCTGCTTTATAATGTCTTACTGTGACCTCAAATCCCTCCACCTCTTGGTTTTTTCCAGGCCATCACCAGGGCAATGGCACTCTCTTCTCTTCCCGATCTTGACCACTTGGTGAATCTGTACCTCTCTACATTATCTTCTCTTGAGTCCCTTACCTCCTTACCCTGTCACTGCCAAGACCCAGCCTAGGATTACTCCCACCATTTGTTACCTTTACTTCTATTTATAGGTTTATTTTTTATTTAATCCTATTAACCACAGTGACTTTTTAAAACTTTTTTTCCCTCCTCAAACTTCTCATAGCTCCCCCCTTCCAACATCCTCTCAACTGAGAATCTTGCCTCAAATTTCACTGAAAAAAATGAGGCCATTTACTGGGAGTTCCCTCTTCTCTTCTCTTCTCTTCTCTTCTCTTCTCTTCTCTTCTCTTCTCTTCTCTTCTCTTCTCTTTTCTTCAGATGTCCTGCCTACACTATCTCTTCCTTTGCCCCATCTTACATTAAAAGATGTCCCTTCTTCTTGCCAAGGCAAACCCTTCTGTATATACATGATCCCATTCCATCCCATCTTCTTTAGCAGATTGCTATCCCCTCTAGCTTTCCCACTTTCTCAGTAATCTTTAATCTCTATCTACTGGCTGCTTCACTGATGCCTATAAACTTGCTCATGTCTCCCACTTCTTCAAAAAACCTTCATCTGCTCCATCTGAATATGGTATATATATAGTCCTATCTCTCTCATTTTCATGGCTAACCTCCTGAAGAAAGCCTTCTACAATCAATGCCTTCACTTCCGTTCCTCTCACCCTTTTCTGCAATCTGGCTTCTGGCTTCATCATTCAATTGAAACTGCTCTCTCCAAAGTTGTCAGTAACCACCTAATTGCCATATCTAATGGCTTTTACTCGATATGCATTCTTATTCACCTCTCTGAAGCCTTTGCTGCTGTTGATCATCCTCTTCTCCTTGATATTCTCTCTTCTATCTGGGATGTCATAATCTATCCTGGTTCCTCTGCTACCTGATTGACCATGTCATCAAAATATACTTTGCTGGCTCTTTATCTAGGATGTCCTGCTAACTATGAGTGTCCCCCGAGGTTCTGTCTTGGGACTCTTCTCTTTTACCTCTATACATTTTCACTTGGTAATTTCTAATGAATTCAATTATCTTCTCTAAGTAGATGATCTGAAGATCTTTTTATCCAGTTCTAATCTCTCTCCTGACCTCATTTCTTGCAAATGTCTATTTGACATCTTGAACTAGATGTCCTATAAACATTAAATTACATATTGTTAAAGGCTAAAATTCTAGCTAGTCTGTCTAAAATATCTAATGAGTGGTCGCCAATAAATTATAAGCTTTAACAAGAGTTAGGCTTTTAAACATTTATTAAGGAGAATAAGAATTTAGTAAAGAGAGAGAGAAAGGCCTACATTCATCTATCTATTAAAGGGAGAGCACATTTCTAGCTCCCTTCTCCACTGGAGTCCTCAGGAAAAAGCAAATGTCAGAGTGCCAGGCTCCCCCTTCTTCCTCCCACAAACAAATGTCACTTCCTGATGCCAAAGAAAAGATGCATGGTCTTGCCCTCAAAGACCTTTACCTCATGGGCAGAGCTTTTCTACAGTAAGTCACCAGCAGGTGGCATCATTCCAATCGTTACAATATCCAAAACTGAACTCATTATCCTCCATTTCAACCACCACCACCACCACCAAATCCTTCCTACTTTCTAACTTCCCTATGACTATTGAGGTCACCATCACCCTCCCAAATCACCCAGGATTGCAATTTATGTGTCATTTTCTTTCCATTCAGCCCTTGCCCAATTGTTAGGTATGCCCTTAGATTTCCGGGTTGTTGTTTTTTATTCCCTCCTCCCCTTTTGAATACCCTCTTCAAAATCAGGAATTTCATTTTGTTCTTATCTATTCTACCCTTTGTATTCTTCTCCTTACTCTCCCCTTCCTTCACCCATCCACACTTGTTCCCCTTTTGAGTGTGATGTGATCCTGTGCCTAACTGCATGCATTCAACACTCCTTTGTCCATTTCAGATAAGAGAACTCCAATTCTGAGAAAAAGAAAGTTCTACCCTTCTTCTTCCTTTCTCCATTAGTTTATTCCTAGAACATTCACTTTCTGAAGGGATGCTTGTTTCCTCTCCCCATTAGAATATTAGCAATACATCATCATACAGCTCCATCCAATTGTACAAATAAATTTATCATTCTAGGTTTCTCTTGACACATGATTATATTTCAAAGTTCCTATTCAGCTCTGTTCTTTTCATCAGAAATGCTTGTTCTCTATTCCAATAAAGCCTCTTTCTGTTCCTTGTCGGATTATAGTCAGCCTTGAATCTTTAGAACCCTCTCTGATATATTAGCACAGAGAGTTAGGGATTCAAAACCCTTAAGTCTAAGCCAGCCTGGTGAGCCCCTTTGGATAGCCCAACACTGATCACTCTGTCCCTGACTGTTGGCTTTGTGGACAAGAAAGAGAATGTAGGCCTGCTGATCAATTTTTAATCCACAATTGTTTAAGTACCTACTATGTGCCAGGCAGTGTCCTAGATACTAGGAATACAAAGGCAGAGACAAAACATCCCTGCTTTGAATATTTTACAATATATCAGAAGAAATAACCAGTACACTTGTACGTAGGTGGCACAGTGGATAATCGGTGATGTACCCGGAGTCAGGAAGACCTCATCCAGATTCAGACACTTACTAATGGCATGACCCTGTGAAAGTCACTTAACCTCTGTCAGCCTCTGTTTCCTCAATTATAAAATAGTGATATTAATATCTCCACAGGAATATCTCTCACAGGCTTGTCATTAGGATCATATGAGATAATATTTGCAAAACGTTTTGTAAACCTTAAAGCACTATATAAATGCTATTTTATTATTATTGTCATTGTTTTCGTAACTTAGATACAAAGTATATTCAAAGTAACTTTTTCTGATGAGCAGCTAGGTGACTCAGTGGATAGAGCACTGGGCCTGAAATCAGGAAGACTAATTGTCCTGAGTTCAAATTTGGCCTCAGACTCTTATTAGTGATGTAACCCCTGAGTGAGTCACTTAACCTTGTTTGACTCAGTTTCCTCATCTGTAAAATAAGCTGGAGAAGGAAATGTCAAACCACTCCAATATCTTTGTCAAGAAAATACCAAATGGAGTCATGAAGAGTTGGACACAACTGAAATCACTAAACAGCAACAACAATTTTTCTGAGTTTAGTGGGGAAGCACTACCATCAGAGTGGGGAGGGGTCAGACAAGTTGTCATGTAACAAATGGTGCTTGAACTGAGTCCTGAAGTAAGCTAGTAATGTTAAGAAATGGAAATAGGAAGGAACATATTCCAGGCATGCCCATTTCCTCATCTGTAAACAATACTTCTCCTAATCCCCATCTTCAACCACCCCCAACAAGGTGTTGTGAGAATCACAGATTTAGAGCCATCAAGAATCATCTAGATCAACCCTCTCATTTGTATAAATGAGGAAACCTGAGGCCTAGAGAAATGAAATGACTTGCCTAAGGTGGCACAGATAGTAAAGAGTAGAGTTGGGCTTTGACATCAGGCTATTTGACTCCAAACCCAGGGATAAGGTATACAAAATACAACAACCTTCCAGCATCTAGAGCAGCATGTTTATTTATCATGGGTGCTTAGTAAATGTTGACTGAGGGTATAAAGGAGTGAATGAATATGTTATAGTCTCAAAAGTATTTTAGCTTTTTTCCACACTTTTGATGACAATTCATCATAGCTATTAGATATACATTAAATCAAAGCTTAAATAGTAGAAGTAGTTTTAAAATGAATATATTTTCCAGTAGATCTAACAGTGATTCATCCAAAAGCAATCAAATGTGTACCTCATTTGCAGTTTCATTGTCCTTATAACTTTAACTCATTGTTGTTCAGTCATGTCCACAGTGGACATTTAATAATGTTTGTGGGGTTTTCTTAGCAATTTTTACAGGAATGGTTTGCCATTTCCTTCTCTAGTAGAACATTTAGAGGTTAAGTAACTTGTCCAGGGTCACACAGCTAATAAGTGTCTGAGATTGAATTTGAACTCAGGTCTTCCTAACTGCAGGCCAAGTGCTCTATCCACTGCTCTACCTAGCTACCTCTAATAATATAATAAATAAATCAGTCCCAGCCCACAAGGCGTTTATATTCTAATGGAGGAGAAAACATATATGTATGTGTATATGTGTATGTGTATGTGTGTATGTGCATATGTATGTATGTATACCTATACATATACACACACGAGTGTGCATATCACATGCTTATATTTGTATTACATATACATATGTATAGACATAGGCATATGTGTATGTTTATATATATTGCCTATATATTATATGCGTGCATATATATACATATGTGTGTATCTGTTGTTCAGTTTTTTTCATCATGTCTGACTCTTTGTGACCCCATTTGGGGTTTTCTTGGCAAAGATACTGAAGTAGTTTGCCACTTACTTCTACAGCTCCTTTTACATATGAGGAAACTGAGGCAAACAAGGTTAAGTGACTTGCCCAGGGTCACACAGCTAGTAAGTTTCTAAGACCAGATTTGAATTCAGGAAGAAGAGTCTTCCTGATTCTAAGCCCAGCATTCTATCCACTATGGCATCTAGATAACTCTTTTCTTAGGAAAGCATAAAATTTTTCTTTACTCCTCTGTTGTGAGCCAGATAAAATGAGTGACACTGGGGAGAATGACAATAGACTAAGTGATTTTTTTAGATTGATTTGTTCTCTTCTTTCAAGTAGCTTAAGGCAAGTATATCCTTTGTTCTGCAGTTATAAACACTTGGCAGAATAAGTGAGCAAATGAAGCTTCAAAAGATCAATGACGTTATCACTCAAGTATATTCACTATCTAGAAACATTGCAACCCTTCACTCCTTCTCTGTAGAAGACTTCTTTGGATCCTCTAGAACAGCTACCAGAAAGCTTTGCATAGTGAAGAAATTCAAATTGTATTCATTGATTATTGATTGTCCAAGGCTGAAAGAAATGACTCAGGCATATATGTGGTGTTAATTATTTCTGGTATGGCTTGGTGCCATAGTCCTCCAACAATGTGGAGCAGTCAATTTTTTTTTTAATTTTTTAAAAATATAATTGCAGTGAAATTTCATTTTTACGTAATGAATGGGTCAGGACAAGTCATTCTCAAAACATGGAAATTGATAAAATACCCTGAGAATTTTGTGGGGGAAAAATTTCTATCCTATATGAATAATGTGGAAGATAGACTGCTCTTTCCCTTTTTTAATGAATTAAGTTATGCCCAAAACTAATAAAATATTACATTAAAAATTAATTATAATTATCCAAATCTCCTTTATCTGGTGCTTTCATTTCCTAACTTTATGTTAAAACCGTATGATATAAAATAGTATTCTGAATATATTTGTGTGTATATACATATATACATCATAGGTATGTATTAGGAGATGGTGTATTGGATCTGTAATTTTGTTTTTACCCTTCTAATGAAAAAACTACCTATTCCAACATATAGCAGCATCGAGAGGTTAAGTGGCTTGCCCATGGTAACATAGGTGTCACAGGTTGATCTTACACTCTCATCTTCTTCACTCCAAGGTCAGCTCTTAAACATTACACCATGCTGCTCTCTAAAGGTGTGTGTATATATGTATATGAATGTTTGCAATATAATAATAATAGCTAGCATTATATAGTTTGCACATTTTTTTGGTTGGTTGGTTTTTGGTTTTTTGCAGAGCAATGAAGGTTAAGCAACTTGCCCATGGTTACACAGCTAGTAAGTGTTAAGTGTGTGAAGCCATATTTGAACTCAGGTCCTCCTGAATCCAGGGCTGGTGCTTTATCCATTTTTTGACCTAGCTGCCCCCTAGCATTTATATAGTGATAAGCAAACTATAAGGTTATGGCTTGGAAAGTACTTTATGTATGTTCATTCATTTTATCCCCAAAACAACCAGGTAAAGTAGTTGCTATTATCATTTCCCATTTTACAAATGAGAAAACCAAAGCAGATCAAAGTTAAGTGACTTGTCCAGTGTTGCTCAGTATCTGAGGCATGATTCAAACTCAAATTTTCCTGACTCCAGGACTAAGGCTCTATTTACTGTGCCAACTAGTGGCCTTAGTTATAGATGTATATGGGGGGGTGTATGTGTGTGTGTGCCATTTCATATGTAATAATCACATATGCATATGAACAAAATTTTGATCCTTGATATGATAGTATGTACTAAGGCATATGACATAGACAAAGGTTCAAAGATCACACATTACTAACTAAAGGCATTCCCAGGTATGAAATCATTGGGGAAAAGATTACCTTAAGAGGAAACCAGACCATTTTAATTAATCGACTTCTGTGAGGTACTCACTATGTATAGAGCATTATGCTAGCTATTGTCCAAATACTTTCTCCTTAAAGCTCTCATAATCTGCTATTTATGCCATTGGAAGATGGGGCAATAAAAGGTTTTTAATGGTTTACAAATTGTCTTTCCTTAATAGCTCCATGTGTCTTCTTAGACATAAACCTCCCAAGAAAAGGAGGCAATTAGAGGGTAAGTTTTCCTCAATGCTAGCAAGTACACTGTGTATAAAATACCTTGAAAAGCCAGACTAATAAAAGAACATTGTTTCAAAATGAAAATCATTCTAACCTCATGAATATGCAGAAGGTCTCAGAGGAAAAGATGTTCCTGTCTAGCAAGTTTCTAAACCTCCC
Source organism: Dromiciops gliroides (assembly GCF_019393635.1). NCBI lineage: Eukaryota > Metazoa > Chordata > Mammalia > Microbiotheria > Microbiotheriidae > Dromiciops > Dromiciops gliroides. Next base: position 261,916,039 of record NC_057861.1, read on the forward strand.
CCACTATTGGAAGCAGCCTGATTTATTAATTTTTTTTGTCTCAAAAGATACATTTGGAAAGGAAATGCAAGTAACGGTGCTGTTTGCTTTTCATACTTGTGAAATCACTACTCATCAGCCTGCCCTGACTTGGGAAAGCACAAGTACACATTAGTCCAAAACAGATCAAGAACACTACGCAATCACCCCAGCAGGAGCTTGGCTCTGACTACAGCAGCCTCTTTTTTGTAAAAGGCCATGAGATCACCCTTCTTGGGATCTTTAACACTCTGTAAAACTCATCAGCTCATGTGTTAGCACTTCTTAACATACTGGTCTTCAGCAAGAGATTCAAAATAATAGTATTTTGCAAATCTGTGATTTTGAGAGTATGGACGCTACCTTCACAAATGGGACCAGGAGTCCCTTTATTCTTAGTAGATGGCCTTTGAAAATTGCTATGACCCTGACAAAATGTCACCATTTGATGGCTATACTTATGGTGGTGAGTATCTATACACTTAGCTGCTCCTCAGATGACAGACAAGAGCTGAACCAATATTCAGTATCATTCCATCTTGGTAGAATTAGAGAACACTTGTGTTTGACTGGCATGGCCTTCAAGAATCAAGCCTTCACAATTTGGAACCATGCCCAGAGGGCTATAAAACCATGCTTAACCTTTGATCCAACAGTACCACTGCTGGATTTTTATCCCAAAGATATCCCCAAAAAGATGAAAAGACCTATTTGTACACAAATATTTACAGTCACTCTTTTTGTGGTGGCTAGGAAATGGAAATCAAAAGATGCCCATCAATTGGGGAATGACTAAACAAGCCATGGTATATGATGATGATGTAATATTATTTGCTGTAAGAAATGACAAGCAGGATGATTTCTGAAAGTCCTGGAAAGACTTATAGGAATTAATGTATAGTGAAGTGAGTAGAACCAGGAGAACATTGTGCACAGTGACAGCAATATTGAATGATGAACTGTGAATGATTTAATTATTCTCAACAATATAATGATCCAAAACAATTCCAAAGATTTAATGAAGCATACTATCCATTTCCAAAGAAAGAACTGATACTGATTGAATGCATGCTATTTTTCACTTCCTTTCATTTTTTTTCTTTTATTTGTTTGCTTATGCAAAATTACTAATGTTTTACATAATTGCACATGTATAACTTATGTCTGCTTACTGCTTCAGGGAGTGGGGGGAGGGAAGGAAGCAGGGACAGAATTTGGAACTCAAAGCTTTAAATAAAAATGTTTATTATTCTTAAAAAAGACTCAAGGCTTTGTATTATAATGAGGCAATGGAGTAGGACTTTAGTAGAGAAGTTGAAATAATAACAGCAATAGCTCACATTTACATCATATTCTGCCATTCATTGTTACTATAACACACTTGGCAGCATTTTAAGGCTCATGAAGCATTTTCCTCACAGATACCCTAAGAGGTATAAGAGCATATTTTGTCATTCCCAAAGACATAACTAGGACAGGGTGCCTGGGGTTACATCCCAGAGCACTAAAATGTAAGAAGCACATGAGTTGAACCTAAAATAATCCAAGGAGTCTAAGGGCCAGAAGTATAAAGAAGGAGCATTATAGGCACATGGGAATGCCTGTGAAAAGCTAGTAGGGTTTGTTTCATTCACTATATCCATTAGCTTGTAAGCTCCTTTAGGGTAGGAACTGTCTTTTGCCTCTTTTTGTATCTCCAGTGCCTGCCATGTAGTAGTCATTTAATAAATGTTTGTTCATTGATATAGATCAGGACCACTGGAGATGGCCCCAGATGGCAGTGGGAGGCCTTGGCCTTTTTAAGCTCTTTCCAAGGTCTCACTATGTCTGAAGTAATGCCTATTCAGTGATTAAGGCTAGGTAAGAAATGAGCGCCCACCCCCCAAAAAATGACTTTTTACCTAGTCAAAAAAAATTGAATTTGGGAGGACATCCTCAGTTTCTGGCCAAAACAGAAAAAAAATTGCTATTTACACTCACTTTGAGCTATCAAAACATAAATAATGACCACGTGAGGCTTGGGTGGCCAACCAATGAGAGCCAGAGTGCTTAGGGTTTAAGATGTGGTCAGGTAGTTCCATTGGCAATCGAGTAACTGATAGATGTGAAGAAGAAAAGGTCAAAGAATAAGAAGGCTAATGGGGCCGGAACAGATTGAGCCGGAAGGGGAGCAATCTGAAAGTATGGAAAGAGAACTCAAGCGAGAATGTTAAAGGCTTGAAGTGCCTATACATAATAATTTATCCTCTAGACAAAAAGAAGCTACCAAAAGTTCCCAAGGGCAGGGTGATACTGTAAGATTTCTGCTTTATTTAGGAAGATTATTTTAGCAGGTATGTGGAATTTGAGTTGGAAAGGAAAGAAGCTATAAAGCAGAGGAACCAAAAGGATGATAAGGGCCTGAACTGGTAATAGCCCTGTGAGTGTAGAGAACTAGATAGACTGAAGACCTTCTTGACTTAATATATATTACTTCACTGCCACATCAGTTTCTCTGGAACACTACATACCCTTCCATTGCCATGATTTAGTTGTGAATCTCATCACTGGAAGTCAATTTCTAAGGCAGGAAAATTCTCATTATGTCACAGATTTAAGCATACCTTGCGTGAATTCTTGCCTCTTCCAAAACAACAGCTATACACTACACACAGCAATTTTGTTGTTCAGTCATTTTGGTCATATCTGACTCTTCCTGACCCCATTTGGGTCATTTCTTGACAAAGATGATGGAATGGTTTCCCATTTTCTTTTCCAATACACAGAAATAGCCTGATATTTATATTCCTGTGTTCCTCAAATGCTCCCTTGGAGTTCTGAAGCAGTATTTTACGCTGAGTGATTTCCCTGCATGGCAGTGCAAGTTGGCAGAGGAGAGTGAGATAAAATGCAAGAATAGTAATTGGAGAAGTTAACTTGCCTCTCCCTTTCAGGTAGATGTACGTTGGTGCAGAACCATATTCACCCCATACTAGTTATAGATCCAAAGAAAAACTCATGCTAAAGAGAAAATCTAAAAAGAATGAGAGTTGTTTTAGCTTGAAATAAGGACAGAGTTTGTAAGAGATAGCTTGTAATAATGTAAAACAATTAAGGAAAACTAATCATACAGTGACCTCATCTGAAAGGGCATGTAACCTTCCATAATAAGAGTTTTTCTATCAAATATCTAGCAGAAGGAAAACTATTGTAGTGGCATGCTGCATACCCTTTCAGATGAGGTCACTGGTTTACAATGCAATTGTTAACATTACTGTTCTTCAAATCCAAAAGAAATCATTACTTGGAACCATATCTAATGCTTCCTATCTCAGCTCAATGGTACTATGAAGTTGAATCTAAATAGAGAATATGTAGTCTTCATTTAATTTTCTTCAGTTATAATAATTATGATTGTTATAATGGGACTTTTAAATCCTAGGTCACTTAAATCATTTTTTAAAGACAGGAGGTGTTCTTAGGGAATCCACATTAAATAGAAGCTATTGAGAAGTAACCTGTTGATCACTGTATCTCAGGATCACTTAGCAAGGCTTAGGGTGAGTGAATATGTTGAGAAATCAGTAGGAAGAAAAAAATCAAATGCAACTTATCAAGGGACCTAAAATTTAACCACACGGAAGAATAGACTTTTTATTCATATGGCTGATTTACTTAACTTCAAAAAAATATGTAGAAGATCATAATACAAATCCTATAGGAAATAGGAAAAAAAGTGAATTGGACTATTAAAAATTAGCAACTACATATGTAAATTACATAAGTTACCTATGTATTCAGTTTTCTAAAACAAGTGTTTTTATATGCAAAAAAACTTGGAAATGAAATGTGTTATCAACTTGTATATCACATCTGTTCTGATTATGGGTAAATAGAATGTTTTAATTTCATGTGTTGAGTTCATCTTTATCTCTAAGAAAAAGTGAACATATGACTTTATTTTTTTATGTGAATTTTATTGGGCAACAGGATAAGTATTAGTATTTGAATAAGGTCTAGTTTCATCAGAACGATTATCTTAAAAGTAAAAGAAAAATATGTTGTTTTTACTGTATTGGGTCACTCAGCCACAGATTCCTTTCAGGAATTCATATTTGGTAAATTTCCTAATGTACTGCTATTCCTATGATACTATAACATGAAAGCTTTGGGAATAGAAAAAATTCTATATAAATATTGGAAGTTATTACCTTTCTTATAAGCAAAGTTTCATTTTTGCTGCAGATTTTACTCTATTGCCTTCTCTCACATTCCTTTTTGTTTGTTTGTTTGTTTTTTTGTTTTTTGGCAGGGCAATGGGGGTTAAGTGACTTGCCCAGGGTCACACAGCTAGTGTCAACTGTCTGAGGCCGGATTTGAACTCAGGTACTCCTGAATCCAGGGCCAGTGGTTTATCCACTGTGCCACCTAGCTGCCCCCTCTATTGCCTTCTAAAATGATAACCTGTTAGATTTTTAGACAATCTCAAGACAACCATCAGAGATGTAGAAAATGCAGATACCTGTGGAGTCTTATTTAATTTTAAGCCCTTTTCATGGAAAGAACACTAGATAGTGTAAGAGCCAATTTTTTTTTTTTGGTGAGGCATTTGGGGTTAAGTGACTTGCCTAGGGTCACACAGCTAGTACATGTCAAGTGTCTGAGGCCAGATTTGAACTCAGGTCTCCCTGACTCCAGGGCCAGTACTCTATCCACTGCACAACCTAGCTGCCCCTAAGGGCCAAATTTAATATGGGGGTAGTTAATTGGGCAGCTCGCTGTAATATTGGGGTTCAGAAAGTAATGAGAGACCTCTAGGTCCAATTCCTCCCTTCCAAACTGCCTTTTTCAGTTATTTCTCCCAGACTAATAAGAAAGGAGATTAACAGACTCTTTTCCACAAACAAACCAGGTTTTATTAAAGGGAATAAAATTTACAATACAGGTGAAGTTAAAAAAAAAAACAGGGACGAGAAAGGGAATAGGGGAAGAGAAAACGAATAAGCTCCTTGGCTCTAGCAAAGACTGACTCAAAACCCAAACTTGCTTCCAGCTCAGCTAGCTCAAAGAGCTGGCCTCACTTCCACTCACCACCACCTGGAGTCTGTAGTTTCAAAGAGAGTCAGCTGTGCAGTCTCTCCCTGGTTCGGGCCGAAGCTCCACCACACAGCTCCTCTCCCCCCACCCCTTTTTACCTCTCCCACAGGAAGGGGAGGTTCTTAGCCATACTGAGTCTCCAATTGGTTCAACATACCCCCTGGGCTGTCCCCATTATAATTTGGCCAGGCTATGGTCAGACTAAAAAGATGTGGTCATGGAAACCCCAAATCACAATTAATGCCTTATAATAGCAAATGAGGAGAAACTAAGATGTAGGTGACTTTGGACCACATGTACCATCATTTTCTTCATTTTTAAAATGAAGGAATTGGACTACATTTTATCTCAGGTCTCTTCAAATTTTTAAATCCTATGTCTTCAACCCCTTTGGTTGTTGCCTCTTTGTTATACACACACACACACACACACACACACACATACACACACAAATGTGTAAATGTTCAGATATATAAATTTTCCCTAAGTCTGCTTTAGTTGCATCCCCAAAATCTTGATTTGTTGTAATTTTCTTTATTGAAATTATATATTTTCTATTATTTGTTCTTTGACTCAGTTCTTTAAATTACTTAGTCTCCAGTTAATTTTAATATGTTCTGTGGATTTTTATTAAATATAATTTTATTTAAATATTGTTAGTAAAATATGATTTAATATAATTCTTTTCTGCATTTGTTTGTGAGGTTTTTAATCTCCTGAAACATTATCAACTTTTGTAAAGGTGCCATAGATGAGAAATATGTATAGTCCTGTATATTCCCATTCAATAATCACCAAAGATGGCTATAAGTGTGTGTAGATATATGTACATATATGGTTATAACTATATATACATAAATATGCACATATGTATATATACAGCTATGATATCTATTATTTTCTAAAATTCTTTTCACATCCTTAACTTTTTTCTTATTTATTTTTTGTCAGATCTGTCTAGCTCCGAAAGGAATATTTTGAGGTCCTCTACTACCATAGTCTAACTGTACTTTTCACCCCTCCTTTATAAGAGACAATACTAATTCAATAACTCTCTTGATTCAAGTTCAATTTGGGGATGAAATAAGGCACTCATAAGTCATTGAACACAACAAAAAAAATTTACTTTGTCCTAACATAGCAAGGATATGAAACAAGGATATAGTAGTGCTTATCTTCATCTCTGATAGATGTAGCCTCCCTCTTCTACTTAGAAAATGTTTTCATAAATACTAATGCTTTTATGTATTAATACCTACAGAGGTCATTAATTAGAATATAGTGACTTAAATAGTTTGAGACACTTATCAAGTCTGAAAAATTCAAATTCCATGTGGCTGGGATTTTTTATGCTACTTGGTGATCAGAAAACTGTATCAGAGCTAATTAGACCCCATGGACAGCTTTGTCTCCTTTTATGGAAAAGTAGTCCCTATGGAGTAGTAGTCCCTCCTATGGAGGGAAGGGAGACCTTGGCCAGACAGTGTTGAGAGAGGGGAAACGGGAATATTATATCAATAGGGGCCAATATGGTCCTAGGATTTCTTTGTCTCCTTTTAGGAAAAATTAATCCCTGTTATAGGAGGGAAAGAGGAAAGGTGAGTCTAATTCACATTGTGGGAAGTGCTATTAGATATTAGTTTTATCACATTCCTGTAATTTGTTTAGCATTTCCTTGAAATATTTGGGGCTATATCATTTGGTGTATATGTGTTAAGTATTCAAATAAATTTATTATCTATGGTACCTTTCAGTAAAATGTGGTCTGCCTATTTATCTCTTTTAACTTTAGCTCTTTTAATTAAGTCTATTTTTGCTATTACCTTGTCTGAGAGTATAATTGCTATCACCACTTTTTTCTTAGCTAAAACATTATAGATTTTACTTCAACCCCTTATTTTAACTCTACATCTTTATTTTCCTTTTTCTTGTAAAAAGCAATATTGTTAATTCCATTTTCTAATTCATCTTGGTATCCTCTTCCATTTTATGGGTTAGTTCAAGCCATTTTTTTGGTTTGTTTTTGTTTTTGTTTTGTCGTGGGGGGGGGTTTGCAGGGCAATGAGGGTTAAGTGACTTGCCCAGGATCACACAGCTAGTAAGTGTTAAGTGTCTGAGGCCGGATTTGAACTCAGGTCCTCCTGAATCCAGGCCCAGTGCTTTATTCACTGCACCACCTAGCTGTCCTTGGTTTGTTTTTTAATCATTCTTCAAACCTTACTTTATAGATTGGGGGAGACTCTGTGCACTTCTGGTAGAATTGACATGACCTTGTATGATCCTGGCCTGTCTTCTCCACTATCCTACTACTGGCATCAGAACAATCATATTGCAGTCCTGATCTGTTCCCAGTCTCTAATGTCAAGCAAAACTGTCATTTTTTTATTTTATTGGCTTTACCTACCCATGAACAATAAATGTTACTTCAATTATTTAAATATGACTTCATTAGTATAAAAAAGGGTTTCATGTTTATATTTATATAGTTCCTGTGTCAGTTTGGGCAAGTATACTCTCAGGTATTTTATACTGTCTGTTTTTCTTAAATGGTCTAAAACAATATTGAATAATATTTCTGACACATAGTTCAATTTCCCTATTTGCCTCTTTTGATTAAATCTATTTTAGCTTTAACTTTGTCTAAAATCATGATTACTACCCCTGCTTTTTTTATGTAGTAGATTCCACTCCAGCCCTTTATTTTGTCTTTGTATGTATCTCTCATTTTTATAGCATTTCCTGAAAGCAACATAATGTTGAATTCAAAATTTTAATCTGCTATCAGTTTCCATTTTATGGGTACATTCCTTCCATTCACATTCTAAACTATAATTACTTCTGGTGTATTTTATTCCTTCCTATTTTTTCTCACTATCCTTCTTAGTCTATTCCTATCCCTCTATACTACCTTGCCCTCCTATTTCTTAACCTACCCACCCCTCCAAGAGTCCCTCCCTTATCCTCTCCCCCACCCTATCACCTTGTTATTTTATTTCATTCTGAATTTAAGAGACCTTTGCTGCCTTCTAGATATTTATGTTCTCTCTTTACTGCATTCCCAATGAGAATAAGCTTCCAGCACTACTGCCCTCCCCCCTGCTAACTTCTTCTGTATCAATTTTTCCTTTTATGCCTCATTAGTATGAGATAATTACTCCTTTTTATCTCTCCCTACACAATTTTAGTTTTTTAGAATCATCCCATCATACTCAGCTCAGCCCAAACCTTTCTTTCAAACTACCCAAATAATAATGACAGTCATAAAAGGACTGACAATATTTTCACATATAAGAAGTAAACAATTTGACCTTATTGAATCCCTTATAATTGGTCTTTAATGTTTACCTTATATTTCTCCTACATATTATATGTCAAATTTTTCCTTAAGTTGTGCTGGCTTTGTCACAAATACCTGAAAGTCTTTCAGTTCATTAAATGTTCATTTTTAATATTCAAAATTATACTTAACTTTGCCAGGTAAATTACTCTTGGTCATAACCCTAGCTCTTTTGCTCTACAAAATATAGCAATCCAAGAATACAGTCCTTCAACACAGTAGCTGCTAGGTGTTATGTAATTCTTAATATAGCTCCATGGTATTTTTTAATTGATTTTTTCTTGTTGCTTCCAATATTTTCTCCTTAAACTAACAACTTTGAAACTTGACTATAATATTCCTGTGTTTTCCTCCTGGGATCTCTTTCAGGTGGTGATTGGTGGGTTTTTCCTATTTCTGCTTTCCTTCTTGTTCTAGAACTTCAGAGCAATTTTCCTTGATCATTTATTGTACTGTTGTATTAAGATTCTTTTTTTTTAATCATAATTTTCAGGTAGTCTTCTACTCATATTATTTCTCCATGATCTGTTCTCCAGATCAGTTGTTTTTCTAATGAGATGTTTCACATTTTCTTCTATTTTTTTATTCTGTTGGTTTTGGTTTGTTATTTCTTGGTGTCTTAGAATGTCATTAGCTTCCCTTTTCCCAATTCTAGTTTTCAAAGAATTATTTTCTTTCTTAAGTTTTTGATTCTCTATTTCAAATTGGTTGACTTTCTTTTCATAATTTTCTTTATTTTCTTGGATTGTTCCTTTTTTTCTAATTTTTCCTCAATTTCACTTACTTGGTTTTTAAAGTCCATTTTAAGTCCTTCCAACAACTTTTTGTGCTTGAGACCAATTGACGTTTCTTATTGCAAAATGAGTGCTTTTTTAGCTGCATTATCTGCCTGTGAATATGAATCCAGACCTTCTTTATCCCCATAGTAGCTATTGTCAACTGGACTTTTTCAAGAACCATTCTCTAACCTACGTATGGCCAGAGCTGCACAGAACAGGCCAGAGACAGGTGAGTCAGAAATTAGAGAGAAAGTTTATTTTCTAAGTGAGGAAAAAGGTTTGCAAGCAAGGTGGAGCTATAGACACAAGTGCTGGGCCCCACCCCTAGTCACAGAGAACTGAGGCAGTGTGGGGAGATCTCAATACTTACACTAGCGACTGCCCAGTGAGTTGTAGCCCCAACAAGGAGGGAGCAGCAAGTATGTGATAAGTTTGATTCACTGAAGGACATTCTGATTTTGTCCAGTGTTTGTCTTTGACCAGAGAACACCTAGTGAATTGTGCGACTAGCAGTGAAAGTGAGATCATCCAGAGAGTGATTGCAAAGGATTGTTGTCCTGCCAAGCTTGGGGCAAAGCTTGCTTGCTGGGTTGTAGGGAAATCAAAATGATATTATTGTAAAGTGCTTAACACAGTGACCAGCATATGCTAAGCACATTATTTCTTTAATTGAATGTAATTGTTCCATGCCTGATAACTTTAAAAGTGGTTTTAATTTGAAATTGCAATTGATGTCATCTGAAGTTTTGGTTCATGATTGAAATACATGATATTGTTTGTATTATTATATTCTAAATTCTCTTATATTGTGAAATTTGAGAGACCACTGTAACAAAATTGCTATTAGACAAAACAATTTTTAATCTGGATGTTGTTACACATGAATTGGGCTTTTAAAAGGATGTGATAAAAATAGATATTTGAAAACTGTTAAATATTTAGTATGTAATAGTGAATCTTCAATTGAAAATCTTGGCTATTATGAAAGTGTATAAGATGGTTTAAAGATGTAGCTTCAACATATTAATGATGAGTCAACTATCAGGTATTTGCTATTGTCTGAAGCCCCAGAATATGAGTAGTTTTAATTTATAAGTAAAGGATAAATAAAATGCTAACTGTTAGGGAAACATCAGGAAAGATATTCAAGTTGTGGTTAGTAAATTTTGCTATTTATGGTAAAAATTCCTGGGACTGTAACTTACTATTATTTTGAGCTTTGATTATAGAGATGTATTGTCATTAAGCCAAGAGGAGAAAATGGCAAATGCTGCAGTCTTGGAACTGCTAAAGGTGAATGTCTGTGACTGGGAAAAGTTTTGGTGACAACTTTGGCCTGGCCCAAGGTAGGATCCTCATAACTCTATTTCCCCATTGTGCTATTTCCTTTCAGAAAAATGAAAATTCCCACCTGATTAATCCTGAGCCTTGCTTTTAACACCTCGTGAATACATGATTGGCTGTCAGATATGACTCATGCCTGAAATCAAACAGAGCTAAGGGAATTTTTCCCCCTTTGTGACACTGGTATACCTCTGCCCCTCATTTTGCTTTTATAGCAAATTTCTATAATCCAGAAGTATTGTAAGTACAATACTAAATCTATTAAGTAGTAGATTAATACTGAAACATCTCTGCGTTTCTATTCTAAGAAGCAAGTATGAACATTTTACAATTTTAATATGCATTTTGGTCAAATTATTATATAGGTAAGATATCCTCCTAAGGGGAAAATGATTAGGCAAAGTAATAAGACAAAGATATAATATAAAAGTCTTCTGAATAAATGGAATAGTAAATTTTGAGAAAAGCAACAGGATTAGAGTTTTTCTAAGAACCATATACAAATGTATATGATTAGGGTACAGCTAGGTGGCACCGGCCCTGGATTCAGAAGGACCTGAGTTCAAATCTGGCCTCAGACACTTGACACTAGCTGTGTGACCCTGGGCAAGTCACTTAACCCTCATTGCCCCGCAAAAAAAGAAAAAAAAAAGAATTGTATATGATTGGCTTCTAAATTTAAATGTCATGAAAATTCAGGCTTTGAATAGGTTTTATTAATAAGTTCTCAAAATTGGATAAAGGATTTATTAATTAAGCATTAATTGCATTTTACACATAAATTATATTGATAATGGTAAAGAAATTATTTTCCCATTTTAAAAGTATCTGATAATATTAAAAGGCAGGAGAGTTCATTTTAAAGTTTTAAATTTTTAAAAGATTTTAAAATCAGGTACAGGATTTAGGTAAGGATAGAAACAACAAATGGAATATATAAACTGAAATTCTCTGAAGTTTCAAGATTGGAGAATCAAATTTAAGTGATTCTACCAAATTGTTTTAAGTCTTGTTACTAGTAGAATTATCTAGGAACCTCTAGGTTTGGAACCAGAAAAGCAGAGCCCCCTTTCAGAACTGTCCTGAGAATAAACCCTATTGTCCAAGAAAAGAAATCTAGGCACTCGATAAGTACATGAGACTCAAAAGGTGCTTATTAAATGGAAATTTAGAATGGGTCATTAGCATACAAGAAGACAATGTTAGCTAATATTGGTGATAATTATTGTATTGCTTTGGTCTCTTGTTTCAAGACATTTGTGTTTGTTTCTTAGTTACCTTGGTGACATGTAAATCTCCTTTCTTAAAACTAGTCTATCATGACCCCTCTAAGGGATTAGATCTATAATCTGACATTAATGTAACTATGTTTATGTGATTTATGAAAAATCTCATAGCCTGGTTTGAACCTAGCCCTGAGTGGCTAGAAAACCGGACCATCTTTATGTGCAATCAATCATTGTTTCTTAGACACTTTGGGGGGGGGGGGGCCAATGAGGGTTAAGTGACTTGCCCAGGGTCACATATCTAGTAAGTGTCAAGTGTCTGAGGCTGGATTTGAACTCAGGTCCTCCTGAATCCAGGGCTGGTGCTTTATCCATTGTGCTACCTAGCTGCCCCCAGTTGTTGTTTCTAACAGCCCCTACCAAGTAATTCTGACTACTCCCACAACTGCCAAACTTGTGGGTGTGTACTCCTCCATCATCTGAAGAAAGTCCCTGCTCCTGAGTGAATGGCAGAACCCTCCAGAGACCTCAAGGTTTGTCTAGTACAGACCCAGACACAGCTGACAGACACCCAGATGCGGCAGCTGTTGCAAGATTCCGAACCAGGGCTGAATATACCGTCCTGATTTTTTGTTTTGTTTATGTGCCCAGTCACCAAGGCCCTGATTCAAATGTGTTGGCATTTCCACCCTCTACATTCTTGCCCCCTTTTTCTGCTTGCAAGTAAATAAATGTCTAGCAATGATACCTGGGATACACTTCCCCAGTAGGTCTCCTAAAGGAACTGAGCCCCTGGGCAATATCTCATCCTGACCCAACTGGCTTCTTGTGATTATTGGCCAGAAGGGGGAAATGACTCCCTGTTTCCAGATCAAAGGCCCAGCAAGCAAGCTGTGGCCCAAACTTGTCAGGAAAACAATCCTTTGCGATCACCCTCTGGATCTCACCCTCACGGCTAGTCACACAATTCCCTAGGTGTTCTCTGGTCAGAGACAAACACTGGACAAAGTCAGAAAATCCTGCAGTGAATCAAACTTGTCACATGCTTGCTGCTCCCTCCTTGTTAGGGCTACAACACACTGGGCAGTCCCTAGTATAAGTATTGAGATCTCCCCACACTGCCTCAGGGCTCCCCCACTGGGGCGGGGCCCAGCACTTGTGTCTATAGCTCCACCTTGCTTGCAAGCCTTTTTCCTCACTTAGAAAATAAACTTTCGGGGCAGCTAGGTGGCGCAGTGGATAGAGCACAGGCCCTGGAGTCAGGAGTATCTGAGTTCAAATCCGGCCTCAGACACTTAACACTTACTAGCTGTGTGACCCTGGGCAAGTCACTTAACCCCAATTGCCTCACTAATTTAAAAAAAAAAAAAAAAAGAAAGAAGAAAATAAACTTTCTCTCTAATTCCTGACTCACCTGTCTCTGGCTTGTTCTGTGCAGCTTTGGTCATACATAGGTTAGAGACTGGTTCTGGAAAAAAGTTCAGTTGACACTATCTGTGGTTGGGTTCTTTCTCCTTTGCTTATCCATTTTTTTAATTAATTAATTAATTAGTCTATTTATTTGTTTGTTTATCTAGCTATCTATCCATTCGTTCATTCATTCATTCATTTGTGTGTTTATTTATTTTGGTTTTGCTTTATTTTGTTTTTAGCAAGCTATTAGTGTAATCAGTTCTAGTTCCAAGGTTTGGGGAACAATGCCCTGAGCCTCAGGTCCTTCTTGCTGTTATTTTTTGAGGTGAGTCCCTCAAGCTCAACCTTGGGCTATCCTCTGCATCCCTATGCCACAGCTAGGGCCTCCAGACAGGCTGTCCCTCAAACACTCTGGTTCCCTGTGGTCCCTCCAGTGATTGCAAACTGAGCCGTCCTCTCTTGTCCTGGAATTGAAACCAGCTACTCTGCTGTCCTGCAAGTGCCCAAAGCCAGCAGGTCCCCGCCACTCTGCTACTGCACTCACCAGGTGTGTACTAGCTCCTTTTCCCCCCCACTGTGGCAGCCCAGCTAGTCACACTTCCAGTCAGCACAGCTGATGGTGGAAGGTCCTTTCATATTCTACTCATCCCTCAGCCCCCAACACTGTCTGAGAAATGAAAGTTTCTAAGGCTGAGGCTGCCTCCCCACCCCAGCTGCCCCCAGGACTTCTTGTTTGTTGATTCTGCAGAGTTGGCCTGGAAGTGTTTGCATTTCACTCTGGACAAACCTTTGGCCCTGGAAGTCAGGTTTTTCCTGGAGGTCTTCTCAATTTGTTTTAGGAAGACAACTGCTTTACCCTGACTGTTGTTTATTTTGCTGCTCAACATTTTCTCTGAGGCAATGTTCTGGCTTTTTTAGTGAAGGAAATTTGGAGAGCCAAAAGTTTTCTGACCTACTCCACCATCTTCATGGGATCCTCTCCCCATTCTTTGTTTCTAAACTTCAGTGGGTCTGTGATCTCTTCAATAACATAACTAATTCCCTGCAACAATACATATTCCAACTTATCCAGGACCTCATCATTTTTAGTTCTTGCTCGTATCCTACTATCAGTCTTCCCCTGGGGATACATTGAGTGTGCTGAGGGCCTTACTCTAGCTCTCTTAACTTTGCATGGATCTCTCAGCTCTTGGCACATCTCTAGCTCACATGTTCTGTTTTTCACATAGCTGCCAAAATAATTTCCCTAAGGCATAGGTCTAATCAGGTCGTTCCCAATTCAAAAATTTTCAGTGGTTCCCCATAACCAATTACAAACTCTAAAGTATGGCAGTTATGGCTGTCTAACAATTCCTCTGAAGTCTTCCTTCATGACAACTCTCAAAATGTATTTTAACAAAGTGATTTCTGTAGTCATATCTGTCATGAAGTCTTTGGGGTGTTTTTTTTGTTGTTTGGTTGGGGTTTTTTTGTGTGTGAGGCAATTGGGGTTAAGTGACTCGCCCAGGGTCACACAGCTAGTAAGTGTTAAGTGTCTGAGGTCTGATTTGAACTCAGGTCCTCCTGAATCCAGGGCCAGTGCTCTATCCACTGTGCCACCTAGCTGCTCGTCATGAAGTCTTGTATAATTGTGATGCCTACATGAGAGACCCTTTGTTTAAGAGAGCCATTAAGACTGGATTTTTGCTTCAGAAGCAAATGCCCTCTTGAAATCAATAAACAGTAAATATAGCAGAATGCTATGTCCTTGACGTCATGTCATATGATGATGAAGTTGATGATTGATAGGAAAATTGCCTGTGAAAGCCTTCCTGTTCCCTTTTTTTCATCAAGGATACTTTAGATTGTTTTCTTTGTTTTTAAAAAGAAGAGAAACAGGGGACAGCTAGGTGGCGCAGTGGATAAAGCACCAGCCTTGGATTCAGGAGGATCCAAGTTCAAATCTGGCCTCAGACATTTGACACACTTACTGGCTGTGTGACCCTGGGCAAGTCACTTAAACCTCATTGCCCTACAAAACAAACCCACCCCCCCCCAAAAAAAGAAGAGAAACTAAGTATATGTGTTGGTAGTGTATGAATGCATTGGTAAATGAGTATACTAACTACCTTGACTGTCTTGAGCTCTTTAATTATCCAGGTAACCGAAAAGAGCTGTATGAGGATTGACTTTATTGACTAAGAAGCATAATTGCTTGACAATCCTTTGCAGTGACAGAGAGTAAACCTAGCTGGACATGCAGAAAATTAGTAACTCTGAAGTCAATTAAGTATATATCATCTTTGAAGCAGATCCTGAACCATTTGGTGATGGTGGTTTAGGGACCTTCAAGAGACATTCCTATCTTCAGATTTACCTGTCTGCAGGTCATGAGACTATGAACAAATCCCATTTATGGGCTTTTTTGGAGACAACCTTATCTTCAGTGACTCCCCTAACTTAAGTTATGGGGCTTTCAGAATTATCCTGTTTTTTGAGAGATCTTATCAAGACATCTCCTTATCAAGTCTTGAACTGAGAACTGCTTATCACCAAGGATGCCTTCTGATTTGCTGATCAAAGGCCACATTCTTGACCCCTGGAGTTCCTCACTGACCCACTGACTCATTCCTCTCTCTCCAAAATTCCTTACCTGCCGTTGTTTAAAACATATATATTGCCACACATTCTATTACCTGGTGTCCTATTCAGCAATAGACTGGATGTTATTTTATTTCTTCCCTGCTTAATAAAACCTTTTCTGTACTTTCACAGACATTTGTCTTTCTCTGATTTCCTTCCCTTTTGTGGAAAAGGCGGGAATTTAAATCTCAAGAACTGGTCTTGGGGGCAGCTAGGTGACGCAGTGGGTAAAGCACCAGCCCTGGATTCAGGAGTACCTGAGTTCAAATGTGACGTCAGACACTTGACACTTACTAGCTATGTGACCCAGGGCAAGTCACTTAAGCCCTATTGCCCCGCAAAAAAAAAAAGAAAAGAAAAGAAAAAAAGAACTGGTCTTTGCATTCTCCAGTCTTCCCCTTTGGGGAGAAATCAAAATTCCCTTAAGAGAAGGTTTGCCCTGGTTTATAGTAGCTACTAATATCTTCTTAGCCATATTTCCTTAATAAATTATCTTGATAATATTTTACATTCTTTTAGAATTTTCCTTCTTTTGGAAATACTGGAAAAACTGATCCCTGGATGCCTTCAGTAATCTAGGAGATCCAGGGCGTTTCACAAAAACACTGGAAGCTTGAAGTGATCTTCGAATCCATCATGTCCAGGATCACATGACCAGGAATTTCCTCTTCAATAACCACAAGTTGTCATTTAGCATTTTGGTTGAAATTTCCAAATAGGTAAACCTACCGTACTTCCTGAGACAGCCATTTAGAAACAGCACTAATTCTTAGGAAACCACCCACCCCCATTCCCACCCCCACTCCAGGAAACTAGCTTTTCTGCAGCTTCTAACCATCTCTCCAAGCTCCTCTTCTTCTTCTTCTTCTTCTTCTTCTTCTTCTTCTTCTTCTTCTTCTTCTTCTTCTTCTTCTTCTTCTTCTTCTTCTTCTTCTTCTTCTTCTTCTTCTTCTTCTTCTTCTTCTTCTTCTTCTTCTTCTTCTTCTTTTTTTTCCTGGAGTCTAGTAGAACAGATCTTATCCCTCTGCCACCCATCAGGCCCTCAAGAACTACAAAAGACCTTAATTTCTCATTTTTTTCTTTTCTCAAAAAAAATTTTTTTTCAATCAAATGCCTGTCCTGTGCCATAATCTACAGTTCTTTCTGTAAGGGGCAGGGGTAAACCCTGTGCTTGCAGACTTTTTCCTTGAAAGACTTTGAAGGGCAGCATTTCTGAATAGAAAGCCAGGACTTCACTAAGCAACTAGCAGAGTCCAAGACCTTCTCTCCTGGGCATAGATAGATTGCCTCTGGACTTTCAGTACCCCCTGTTCTCCCAGCCCCACTCATTTTCATGGGTGAGGGCACCAGAATTACAGAGTTCTTTTACCTGGGTTATAGCCAGGTCTTCAGAGATACAAAATTAGTCTGTGTAACTATTGGATAATCACCAAAAGATAAGGAAGTCTCTGATGGGGGTTTGGGGGTGGGGAGAAGGGAGAGGGACTGGGATCACTATCAGAAAATTTTGGGGTATGGGGGGATACTGAGACTAAGGGCAACAGCTTAGAGGGATGATAACTCTTTTTGTCTTGAAGAGCTCTGCAACTGGTTATTCTAGGCTACAGGTATCTAATTTTTCTAAATGAGAAGGCTAATAGAATATTGTAGAGCCCTGGTCCAGGATTTCAGGATTTCAGCAGAACCATTCCCAGCAACGTTCAGCAGAGAAGCAGTTGTCTATAGAACAGTGTCCAGGAATGGCAGAGACTATAAGCATAGATACAGTAATAGGGTGAAGCCCTGATGCCCCAGAGATATTCGTTGCCCCATCTCACATGCCTACCTTCATAAACTTGGCCACATGCTTTCCTGTGACCATGTCTCTATTTCTCCTCTGATTTTGTATTTGTGCAAGACAGTATGCTCCAAGTTTGTAGAGGAAATGTTATGTTTCTTTCTTTCTTTTTTTTTTTTTTTAGTGAGGCAATTGGGGTTAAGTGGCTTGCCCAGGGTCTCACAGCTAGTAAGTGTTAAGTGTCTGAGGCTGGATTTGAACTCAGGTACTCCTGACTCCAGGGCTGGTGCTCTATCCACTGCGCCACCTCGCTGCCCCAATGTTATGTTCCTTACCAGGTCATTTCAGCAAATGCCTCTACTTTGAGCTAAATGCATGAGCTAAATGGATGAGGGAACATAATGCTGAAGGCTCATAGACTACAGTAAAGATCCCTAGTGTCTTGAACATAGCATAGGGAACCCAACCTGTCAAGACAAGTCACTGAGCATTTATCAAGTACGTAATAAGTTTTAAGTTCTGTACTAAGTCTGGGAACACAAAGAAAGTAAAGAAAAAATTTATGATTCCTCCCCTCAAAATTCTTCATTTGGGCTTTCACCCTTATTATAAGTACCTCAAAGTATCAACACTTTAACACGACTAATCACTGAAGATCCCTAGTGGCTTCAAGGGGGGGACAGCTTTTATAGGTAACTTTAAAAGGATCCAAATAGGTCCACCTCAGCAAAAGAAATGGGACCCTTGAATCTCAGCTCCTCCCCAAGGTAACAAGAATGTGACAATTTGAAGGTAGGGGTTTGTGACAAAGAGTAGGTGACAACACAATATCTGCAGACTTGGTGTCTCCTCCCTTAACACTGTTTGATAAGTAGGGCTGGGAACAATGGATAACTGAGTCAACATAACTTTCATCAGAAGCGACCTGTGAATGTGAGAGCAGGGATTATCTAATTTTTCATATTTCCAGTGCCTAGAACAGCTATACATCCCAGGTAGTTAATAAATGCTTATTGGTTGACATACTGTACATAGGAGACCTGGGTTCACATTTTGGCTTCAACAGTTATAGCCATATGACAGCTGGGCTTCTTTAAAGTGGGCACAAGAGTATTTTACTGTCTTCCTCACATGCTTTGTAAAGCTTAAAAGTACTAGGTATGCAATCATCATCTTTATTATTTGCATCCATTGATAAAGTAATTAAACAGTTCTCCCCTGGTTCTTCTTAGCAATAGGCTTTCCTTTTTGAGACTGACTCAAAAAGTTTAAAGATATGGAACAGAACATTTCAAGCAGCAAAATTAAACAGGGACTTTAACACATAATTGACTTCATTATAAGGTTCAATATGGAAAAGTAACTTTGACATCTACTAACTTTAAAGGAAATTCAGAACTTAGGCCAAAGTGTTCTTTGTTTTCAAAGATTGTGTAACAGGAACAGAGGGAATTTAAAACAGTTGTCAGAGGTATCATATTCATCACAAAATGTTACACCTGCAAACGTTTTCAGATTTGACATGACTACAACTAGATGATGTTCACAAAATTATCTTAATTGTATGAAAATTAACTAAGATTATTCTGGTACAGTTAAATCGAAAGGGGAAGAGAAGGATTTTTTTTTTAATTGAATATATTGTTTTAAAAAAATTTAAAGATTTGTATGACTAACTGGGTAAGGTCACCAAAGTTCAATATATTAAAATGAGCTTAACTCTTTTCATTAGAAGTTCATTTCAGTTGCTTTTAAAACCTTAGTGTCAAAAAACCTCAGGGGAGGATGATTCTAGAATATGTGTTTATTTGTTTAGCACTTTATATTTTGCTCCTATAAAATGCAATCGGTTCGTGTTGAAAAGGCACATTTACTTGAAGTGTTCAAACTATTCCTCAAATAAGGTCCAGCCTCATTGCCTTGTCATGTTGTAAAATCCTGAAAGAAATTATATCCTGTCAGGCCTTCACAAGCTAGACACCTTTTGAACATCTACAAATGGATTATATTACAATGCCTAAGGAGGGAACATTATAAGTGTTGTCTTGTTATTGTTGATCAACATCCTCATGGGTGCAGGTTTTCCCAAGCCCATGGGCCACTGTTGCATTTATTGCCAAAATTCTCCTTAAAGAGATTGTCGGGGCAGCTAGATGGCGCAGTGGATAGAGCACTGGCCCTGGTTTCAGGAGTACCTGAGTTCAAATTCGGCCTCAGACACTTAACACTTACTAGCTGTGTGACCCTGGGCAAGTCACTTAACCCCAATTGCCTCACTAAAAAAAAAAAAATTAATTAATTAAAAAAAAAAAAGAAGTTGTCCCTTCGTGGTTGCCAAAACTGTGGTGTGTAAAATTATATGTTGTCACCTTATTTCTGTCCCAAATTTGGGGAAAATTAGCTGGAGTTTCTAGTATATATATTCGGGGGGGGGGGCAATGGGGGTTAAGTGACTTGCCCAGGGTCACACAGCTAGTAAATGTCAAGTGTCCGAGGCCGGATTTGAACTCAGGTACTCCTGAATCCAGGGCTGGTGCTTTATCCACTGCGCCACCTAGATGCCCCCTCTAATATATTTTTTACATATAAATTAGAAGTTTTAGCACCAGTTTTGGGCATTAAACATTTATTAAAGCATACCAAGTATTAGAAAAAAGAGAATACCTGGCTTAGAAAGTTAAGAAGTCTATCTACCCTAGAGGAGAGATAAGAGCTCAACCTGGCCTGTTTCTTCCTCCAAGTCCTCCTCCTCGAGTGTGTGTGAGACCCTAACTGAGAGTGCAAGCTTCCCCTGGGTCTGGAGGAGAGGCGGTCCTTACACAGTGCTTCAAGCTAATGTGCTAAGCATCATCTAAATCCATTGGTTCACTGGACTTGAGGGTGGTCCATGAGCAAAACATGCTGAGGTCAGAGTTCAGAGAACACACCCCCTGAGGGCCAGACCTTTAGGTAGGTGTGGTTCCGATCAAGTTAACTCCAAGTGAGTCAATCAGCAAAGTCAATCCAATCAATCTTAATATAATCCCCTCTGGTGGGGGCCTCTGGGTATCCCAAAACCCATTATTTTCTCATATTAAACACATTTCTGCATTAGTCATGTTGTGAAGGAAGAATCAGAACAAAAGGGAAAAAACCTCAAAAAAACAAACAAAAAAAAATGTAGAAACAGTATGGTTCAATCTGCATTGAGATCCCACAATTCTTTTTTTGTGGATTTGGAGAGCATTTTCCATCATGAGTCCTTTGGAATTGATCTTGGATCATTGTGTTGCTGAGAAGAGCTAAGTCTATCACAGTTGATCATTGTACAATGTTGTTGTTACTGTGTACAATGTTCTCCTGGTTCTGTTCACTTCACCAATTCTAATTTTTAAGGAATTAGTTTCTTCAGTAAGCCTTTGTACCTCTTTTTTCCTCCATTTGACCAATTTTATTTTTTGAGGAGTTAACTTCATCAGTTAATTTTTGTGCCTCTTTTTTCCATTTGGAGAATTCTGTTTTTTAAGGTATTTTCTTCAGAATTATTTTTTTTTTGCCTCTTTTACCAAGCTATTATCTTTTCATAATTGTCTTTCTTTGCTCTCATTTCTTTATCTCATTTTTCCTCAAAAAGTCTAATTTTATTTGGAAAATCATTTTTTTAGCTCTTTAAGGAATTCTTGTTGGGCTTTTATTTGATTCATATTTTTCTTTGAGACGGCTTGAAGCTGCTTTGACTTCATTGTTTTCTTCTGAGTTTGTGTCTTAATCTTCCCTATGATCCTAGCAGATTTTTATGGTCAGGTTCTTTTTTTTTGTTGTATACTCATTTTTCCACACTATTTCTTGATTTTGAACTTTATGTTAAAGTTGGGCTCTGATGACAGTATGAATCAGGGAGGCACACTGTCTCAAGCTTCAAACTTTTTCATCATGCTCTTTTTCAAAGCTAGTTCTGGGGATTTGGAAGTTTTCAGTACTTTCAAGATGGTGTGATCTGGAGATAGGTGTGGTCACTGCTCTCCTGGTCTGCATTCTGTTTTTTCACCCAGGAATGGCCGATGACCCCTTTGGATTTCAATCCATATTGTTCCTCAGGGTCTCTGATTCCTTGTGACCAAAAGCAATACTGTTTCTCAGGACTCCCACTCAACCTTGACTGAAAGTGCCCTTCTCTACCCTGGAACATGGCCCAGAAGTTGTTATAGACAATGAATTTGTCAAACAGCATCTGGTCCTGCACAGGATTTCCCTATAATCTCTCTTTCTGATCAGTTGCTGGGTCCCCTTATTCTCTCTGGCTTTAGAGTTCCTAAAAGTGCTGCTGCTTCTGTCACCATCATCTAGTCTCACCACTTGTGTTTCATCCACATGGGCTCTGGGCCAGTGTCCGCCCTCATGTCACAGATCTGTCTTTCCAACCTCCTAAGCTGTCTTCAGTTAGGAAAATGTCCTACTCTAACCTTTTGTTGACTCTGCCACTCCAGAATTTGATTTGAAGTGTTATTTTTAAGTTGTTTGGATGGGAACATCAGGAGAACTCAACTGAGTGCTTTCTCTACTCTGCCAATTTGGCTTAGTCTCTGGAAGTCCATGATTCATATTGTACACTGAGTACCTTATACATCATTTTTTGGAGGAAGATTCTAGACATAAGCTTAAACCTGTGCTTGAAGTAATTTTCCCCAAGGCCTAAGGTTGGGGATTTAATGAGCTCCAAAATGTGAGAAAAGAGAACCTATCCCCTCTCATTAGAAAATAGATTCCTCAGGGGCAGCTACATGGCACAGTGGATAAAGCACAGGCCCTGGATTCAGGAGGACCTGAGTTCAAATCCTGCCTCAGACACTTGACACTTACTAGCTGTGTGACTCCGAGCAAGTCACTTAACCCTTATTGTCCTGCAAAAAAAAAAAGAAAGAAAAAAGAAAATAGAAAATAGATTCCTCTAGGACTGAATCTGATTTGTGCTATCTTCATGGGTACAGAGGAGAGGGGATCTTTAGTGGAGAAGGGAGTAGGTGGGGTTGTACAGGGGCTTTGGCCCAGTAGAAGTTCTTTATTTTTAGACTAACATTGTGGTAGCCTGCCTATAAGAAGTGGCATTAAAATATCATCTAAAAAATTTCATGGGGGCAGCTAGGTGGCGCAGTGGATAAAGCACCAGCCCTGGATTCAGGAGGACCTGAATTCAAATCTGGCCTCAGAGACTTGACATTTACTAGCTGTGTGACCCTGGACAAGTCACTTAACTCCAATTGCCCCCCCACCCCCACACACACGCAAATTTCATGATCAGAAAAAAAAAAATGACCAGGTAGCAAGAATAAAGGAAGGACGTCAGACAGAAAGTCCTGAAGAATGTGCCAGAGCCCATAGAATATCAGAAGTCCTAGAGGAAGATTTCCATCATGTTCTGTGGATCCTCTCTGGACATTTTATTGAAGGACAAGAATGTTATGCACAGTGCCTGGCACATAATAAATGCTTTATCTATCTTACAGAATGAGTGGGAATGGATGGGATTCAAGCTCACAAGTGGACCTGTGTCAACAATGATAAGACCTCAGGTTCATTAACTGGAGGTATTTTCTTAAATAGGAAGAGGACTTCAAAGTGCAGACAGAAAAGAAAGGATCCCAGGAGGCTGACCAGAATCCTGACCTGCGTCAAAAAGTATGAAAGGGACACAGGAGAAAAGGAAGGAAAAAAAAAAAAGAACAATTGGAGCTAAACAACAGATGATACTCTTCCAAAAGAGAGATGAGCTAGACTCTCTGAGGAGAAAGCATCTGCTTATTTTCAAAGGAATGATGACATGTATTCACGGGTACTGTCAGGTGAGATGTCATCTAGGAAAAGCAAAAGGAAAAAGAGATGAACAGTGATGGTTGGCAATTCCCTCCTCAGCTATTTTGAGAGAGATATTTCTTGTCTGATACCAATAAGAGATCAGTAATCTCCTAGATAATTCCTAGAAACAATAAATCATTTGAAGCAATCGCCTATCTGTAGCCTGAGGTCACCAGAGCAGGAACTCTGGATTTGTCTAGGACATGACAAAGAACCTCACCAGACTTGTCAAGTCCAAATGACTACTTGATTCTGGTGAATGTTGCACAAATGATGCAACCCCAAGAAATCTACAAAGTGTTTCTAAAGATTATGAAGTCACAGGAAAGCAACTGAAGACCTTATAGGCACAGTTGGGGCAGCATCACTGCCAGTTGAAGGCAAAAGGCTCTAGAAGAGAAAAATAGGTTTGAGAAGAGAATAGCCTGCTAAAATGACAGCTTCTAAAAACAGCCTTTGAATTTCTGAACCATTACACCAAAATTGACCATGTATTAGGGCACAAAAACCTCACGGTCAAATGTAGAAAGGCAGAAATAGTAAATGCATCCTTCCTTCTCAGATCATGTTGCAATAAAAATTACATGTAATAATGAATTTCTGAACCAAGGCATAAAATATAGGCTTTTCACCCCAGAAATGGGGTGCATCAGTTGAACACTGTTAAGTAGTTAGTGGACTAAAGACTTGCAACTCTAATTGAAAGGAAATAAAAGGAGAAAACTTTCTTTATACACCAGCATGGAAAATACCATAGACAGTAGCAATAACATAAGAAGAATAGTAGTAAAAGATGGCCCAGAAATTAACAGGGGATAAAAATTCATTAAAGGAGGCAGTAATAAAAAGTACAACTCTAATGGCTATAAACAAATACATAATATATGTGTAACAAGCAAAGTTAAGCTGAGGTTTTAGTAATGCTTATTGTCCACGGGTAGAAGCAAGGAGGTTGGCATGGGAAACCATCACTCATCAATCAGAACAGCAGGGGCACTAGATAAACCTGTAGCTGAAAGGGTTAAGTCCTCCAGGGTATGGTCTCTGTTCTGTGCGGCAAGGCAACTGGAAGGAAGATGGCCAGTGAACTTGCAGTCCTCTAAAGAACTCAGATTATTTTGAGGTAAAACTGCTGAATAGCCTTTCTCCTTGTATTTGTGAAATTGAATCTTTGTTTAGACTTGTTCCTATTAAATTCCAACTCATTAGATTTAGCCTAACGTCTAGCCTATCAATCTTTTCTTACCCTATCTATCTTTGTGTTTTAGCTTTGTATCAGCTGCAGACTTCGTATCATCTTCAAATTTTTTAAATGTCATATAGCCCAAATTATAGATAAAAATATTAAATGAACACTGCCAAGGTCAGATTCCTGAGGGTACAACACTGGACTTCTCTTCAAGAAGAAACTGAACCAACCATTAATACCTACTTTTAGGGGGTCCAGCCAACCATTTCTGAATGCACCTAGTTGTACTGCTACCTAGCCCACATCTATCTACATTTTCTACAAAAATGAGTCTGTCAAATACTTTGCTAAAATAGGGGTGAATTATAGCCACAGCAATTTCCTGATCTATTAATCCTATAATCTTATTGGGAAAAGGATATTGAGTTAGTCTGGTGTGGCATGATCTTAATTACACTAAACTGACTCTTGATGATCACTGCTTCCTTTTCTGTGTTCCCTAACCATATCTTTAATATGTGTGCTAGAAATATGCCAGACTAGAGACAAACTCTTAAGATTATAGTTTTTGGTCTGTATGATCCCTTTTGGGGGGAAAATTCATATATGTTATAACATGTTTCAATCTTGTGGAAACTGTCCTGAGTTTCCACAAGATCTTTTATGATCTTTCAAAGATCACTCAGAAAAAGAGAAAGAATAGTTAAGATCCAAAGATCTAAAATCTACATGGGAATTCAGCTAAAGAGGTACATGGCAAGCTCTCTAGAATAAAATTCTAAAGACAAAATCAGGGGGAAATCCAGTTCAGGAGGAATGGGGAAAGTTATGCCAAAAAACCTATTTCATTGCACAAGGAGTTATCAATTAAAAAAAAAAAAAAACAAGGGCATGTACAGAAGACAGAAGGAAAAGTAGGTAACAGGATGGCTACTATGGGAATTTAGTGAACCACATTGATTCATCTTGTGACTCAATTCTGGATTTAGCTCAGTTCCCTTTCTTTTCAATTATAGGTCTAATTTATTTATTTATTTATTTTTAAGAAAACTTGATTCAATTGTGGAAATTGTCAGAAAGCTTTATTGTACTGTGTGAACCTAGTCCTGCACAGCTGGGAAGCTGGACTACTTCTCCCTGCTGTGTAGAGACCCTTAACTAAGGTGATATTTACCTAAACCTTGGTTATGCTGCCCAAAAATCTGGTCAGATCTGAAAACTGATACAAGGCATTTTCTCACAGTTAACATTTCAAGCAACTCACATGTCTTACCTTAAAACTGGTACCGTACTGGCCAATTAGATATTGTTTCCATCTTCCTTTGATTAGATACTGGAGTGAGGGTGTGGAGGAGTGGGACCTCTTTTTCTGATTTCAGGTTATTGCACCTGTTTGCTTTTCCCCTTCCAACTTGGAAAGTCCCTAATCACTTTTCCAATTCAAAATCAGATTCCCTAATTTTGTATCCTGGTTTGTTTATATTTGATCAATTGTTTTAATGCATAAAAACCTGTCTCTCCCTGTATTTGGGGTCCAGTGCCAAAACGAATGAAGCCTGGAACTAATTTCTTATAAGATTAGCATGCATGTATTGCTTAGTAATTAGATATGCTTGGAAGCTCAAACCTTTGTTTCCTCAGTCATTTCATTTTTCACCACCACAATAAGAAAGTGTACAGCTGTCCTACAATTTGTTATCAGGGGCCAAAATTAAAAATGAACTAAAATTGGTGAGTAAAAAAAAAACAAAAATGTTTTCTTTTTTTGATTGTTTATTTTAGCAATATTGAGGTAAAGAAAGGGATCAGACAAAGGCAAGGACCATTTGTGGCAAATAGGATGATAGTAATGGATGTCAGAGAGAAGACTATATTGCTCAATCCACATTTTGCTTCTGTTTCTCTGCTAAAGAAGCTGTAAAGGACTAAACAACAAAAAGGGTTAATGAGAAGGTGATACCAAAATAATTAGGTAGAAAATAAGAGAATACTGAGATTCCCTTGAATGATCCAAGTTACCACATCCAAATGAATGACATTCTTAGGCGCCCCAAAAAAACCACAACAAATATCATTACTGAGGTACTTGTCAGTGATCTTTATTGAGAATGGAAGAGGTACTTCAAGATTGGAGAAGCTCAGATGTTGTCCTAATTTTGAAAATGGAAGGGAAAAAAATGGGAGTTGGCAAACTCTAGTGACTTCTTTTTCTCAGTAAATTGTAGAACGCATTTAAGGGCTATTTAGTGAATAGGTCAGTAGCAGAGTGAATAGAGCTTGAATCAAGGTCTGAGTACAAAGACACTTATTAGCTGTGTGATTCAAGTCACTTAACCTATGTCATCCTCAGTTTCCTCATCTATAAAATGGGGGTGATAATAGCACCTACTTCCTAGGATCCTGTCAGGTTAAAATGAAATGAGATTTGTAAAGCACTCTGCTAACATTAAAAACCTGTATGCTTGCTAGTTATTGACAATAGTAAATGTTTTTTAATTTACTGAAGCCCTCCTACATTATCAATCAGTTATGTGTTGAGGGATAGAACATGTTCACAGGTAAGTAAATGGAAAATATGTACAAAATGAATACAAAATCATTCCGTGGTGGGGAGGGCACTAAAAACCAAGGCATTCCAGATAGGCCTCTTGTAGGAGGTAAGCAGAGTCTTCAAGGGAGGTAAGTGTTCCAAGGGGAAGAGATAAGTAGGGAGTATTTTCTAGGCATGGGGAGGGAGGAGGGGAAGGGGTCAGTGAGGAGTGTACAAAAGCAGCACAGTGGACATTATTATGCAACTGAAATATCAAGTAGAGCCATTATGCTGGACTGTCACCCCTGTGAAGGGAAGTGATGTGTAGGGAATCTGCCTAGAAAGAAGATGGAGTCAGATTGTTCAAAACAGAAGTTTGCATTTTCCTTAGAAGCAACAGGGATCTCCTGAAGGTTCTTGAGAACAAGAGTGATAGTCAGAACTGTGCTTTAGGAATGTTGACTTGGCAGGTAAGGGGAGGAAGAATTGGAGAAGGAGGACAAATTAAAAGGCTATTCCAATAATCCCAATTGAAGTAATGAAGACCAGAACTGAGTTGGTTGTGGGGTGAGTGGAGAAATGAGGATAAATGGAAGAGATATTGTGGTGATATAACCAACACTTGGATATGGGAGGAGAAGTGAGAGTGAAATAGTAAGGATTTTTTTTTTTGAGGTTATGAGTCTAGGAGATGGGGAGAATGAATGATGTTACCTGAGGACTAGATTGGGGATGAGGAAGAAGAATGAATTCTATTTTAGACATGTTGAATTTGACAGACCTATGAGACACATAGGTGGAAATAAACAGAAGGCAGTTAATGATATAGGATTGGAGGTCAGGAGAGATGAAGGCTGGCTAGGTAGATTTCATATTAAGGTAGGCAGATTTTAATGAAGATAATATTTTAAACCATTGGAGCTGATATCACCAAGATAAGAGTATACATGTCAAAAAGAGGGAGAACCTAGAACAATGTGACACCCCCTTGTATAGGGGGTGAGACATTTATGATTGATCCTGTAAAAGGGATGAGAAATATCAGAAAGGTAGGAAAAGAACCATGACAAAGTGTCACAAAAACCCAGGGAAGAGAAAATGTCCAGGAGGTGGGGTGGTCGGTAGTGACAAATACTACAGAGAAGCCAAGAATAATGAAAACTGAAAAAAGGCCACTCACTGGATTTAGCAGTTGAGGTAATTACATAAGTAGATTTTCAGTTGGTTTTCAGTGATTAGAAAGGAAGCCAGATTGAAAGGGTTGAGAAGTGAGTGGGAGGTGAAAAATTAGAGGCGAGGATTTTTTCTTGAGTCTGACTTTAAAAGGAAGGAGAGGGGAGAGGGTGGAAAAGGTGGTAGAGCACTAGGAAGGAGTGCAGTGAGTTTCCTTCCCCAAACTCCTCCAAACAAATCTAGAAAATGCACCAGACCAAATTCTGATAGGGAAATGGGGGAGGGGGGGAGCATGGTGAATCACAGTGAGTCCTTTTCTGGACCAGGTTTGCATATAGACAGACACTGGGGATGGGGTACAGGCAGGAGCATGCCTGCTCACTCCAGCACCTAGGTAGAGGATGTGCACCATAAGGGCACCACCAGACCCATAGTGAGTCACAGAAACAGGGACAGATGTGAACGTGCAGTTTTGTCATCCACTACCCAGTTCCAGGTCACCCAGGGTGGACTGAGAAGACGACTTGTGAAGGTTTTACAAAGGGAATAACTGCTATCAATTAATTCAATTTACAGCTGTTGAAAAGAACTAATTTGAAAATATCATAAAAGGAAGATTATCAAAGAAGAGGTAGCCCTCTTAATTCTCCTGAATAATTCGGCACTTGGTTTATCAAGAAGACCAAGCATATGCATTTAGGAGGTTTTGATCTGAAATGTTCCTGAAGCCATTTCTTGCCTCTTCAAGGTAGAACTTTTCTATTTTATCACCAGGCTGTAAAGACAGTACTGATGGGACAGTGAATTAGTTCATCAAATTAACCCTTGCTATTCAGTTGTTTCCAACTCTTCGTGACCCTATTTGAGGTTTTCTTGGCAAAGAAAAGTGGTCTGCCATTTCCTTCTCCAGCTCACTTTACAGAGGAGGAAACTGAGGCAAGTGATTTACCCAGGGTCACATAACTATTGACTGAGGCAAGATTTGAACTTATGAAGAAGAGTCTTTCCCTCTATTCACTGTACCACCAAGATGCCAAAAATTAACCCTATATTACAGCACTTCAAAGTTTAGTAAGTACTTGACCTCACAGGGTTAAGTTAAAAAATTCATGGCAGCCAAGAAAGTTAATACTATCTGAGGCAGAATTTAGATAAGATAGTGTCTAGAAAGATGAGATAGCAACTTATCTTGATGCTGCTGCCCAGGTCAGAACTAAAGAATTAGGTTCAGTTCTGCATACTATATTTTAGGAAGGTCATTGATAAACTGGAGAGCAAACAGAAGAGGCACTTAAGACAGTGAAGGGTCATAGGAGGACCCAATAAATGGACCAGGGTCTTTTAGCCTAGGAAAAAAAAAAAAAGCCTGTTTTCAAGTACTTGAATGTTTGTCATGTGGAAGAGGAATTCATGCTGTTTTGCCAAGACCCAAAGGACAGAACTAGGATTGATGGATGGAAGTTGTGAAGTCTGAGAGAAAGAACAATACTGAAACATCTCAGGGCAGGTTGTACAGATAGAATAGAACTCCATCATTAGAAAGATGTCTGGGAAGAAAAAGTGGCTGGGAGTTATCACGTGGGAAAGCTTGGTAAGAAGTTTGGATTCCGATGGGCAAGACCAATAGGCTGATGCAACTGCTGGTTAGACATATAAAAAATTTTGAAGCTTTTTAAAAAATCTGTTCCCTTGAGAGAAAACAAAAGATGCATAAAACATACAGTGGTATGAATAGTTTATAGATTAAGGTAGTTACGCTGTTAGGCAACAAACAATGGTAAGTAAGGAACATGATATAACGATGAAGAAGGTAAACTAAAATTAAATATATTGATAAGATAAATATAGAAATGTTTTGCAAGACTTCACATGGACAATGGGTATCATATTGCTTGCCTTCTCAATAACTGGGAGAAGGACTGGAGGGAAGAAGAGAACTTGGAACTCGAAATGTTTAAAATGAATGTCCTTCTGATAAAAAGAATTAATACATAATTACCAAAAACAATGTATTGATAAGCTATAGGATCTATTCAGACCCGCTTGGAGATGACCTTGAAGCTTATGGACAAATAGAAGGAAATGATAAGAAATTCTGAGTTGCACTGGCACATCTGGCAAGGATAATTGCGACTGTAGGTGCCAGTAAGAATGCATGCCAGGGACTCCTAAAAGCTCATTAAAAATGAGCTATGCACTACATGTTCACAACACAAATCAGACATTAAGGTGCTTCAAGTTATATATCTACGAGGAATCATTTGCCAAATCTGAAAGCTTATTTGCAAAGGAAAAGTAATTCCCAATCTTAGAACACTGAAAAGACCTCATTTCTTCAACAGGAGGCTGAAAATTGTTTAAGTGACATCCAAATTTGTTGTTTTCTGAAATATGATTAAAATGAATGCAGTTAAAGTTAGGGAAATCATTAACAGTGAAAAAATGTGTTGTGGCCAGTTCCTCTTTAAAAAAAGGGCTGATGGTGGTCCAATAGTCTTAGCACAGGTTTAAGCTTTAATAGCTTTTATCTACTAAAAATTGGTATAAATAAGCTTTGACTCAAAGCTTCAATAGCTTAAAACTGCATTAAGACTTTTGGACCACCCTAAGGAACTAACTGAAATATATAAGAATGACAGTGATCCTCTTTTTTTTTTCTTTTTTTTTGCGGGACAATGGGGGTTAAGTGACTTGCCCAGGGTCACACAGCTAGTAAGTGTCAAGTGTCTGAGGCCGGATTTGAACTCCGGTACTCCTGACTCCAGGGCCATGCTCTATCCACTGCACCACCTAGCTGCCCCAACAGTGGTTCTCAATAGATAAATGGTGAAAGGACATGAGCAGGCAGTTGTCAAAGGAAAAAATCCAAGCTCCAATATACATAAATTGCTCCAACATCATTAATAATTATTTAATAATTAAGTTAATGAAAATCAAACCAGCTCTGAGGTTCCATGACAATTGGAAGGACTACAGAAATGCTCTGTGGGTAGAACTGTGAACTAATCCAGTCACTCTGGAAAGCAATTTGTAACTATGATCCCAAAGTCACTGAGCTATGCATACTTTTTGACGCGCTGATAACATTAGTAGGACTCAACCCAGAAGAGATAAAAGAAAGAAGACAACTCATAAACACAAAAATATTTATATTAGTTTATGTTATACTAAAGAACTGGAAAGTAAGAGGCAGGAAAAGAGAACCATTAGTCGGAAAATGGCTGAACAAATGATGACATATGAATGTAAGAGAATAATATTGTATATAAGAAAATGACAAAAGGGTTGGTTTCATAGAAACTTGGGGAGATTTGTATGAACTGATTCAAAGTGAAATGAATGGAAGGAGAACAATTTACAAATTAACAACTCTGTAAAGAAAAGCAACTTGAAAAGACTTTAAAAGCACTCTAATCCAAAGCTTCTTAAACTGGATCACGACCCCATAACTGAATGTGGGAGTTAAGAAAAATTTGGCAGTAAATGTTTGATATGAATACCTATTTTATATGCCTATCTACCTGGGGTCACCTAAAAGTATCTCGGGCAAAAAGGGGTCTTGATTGGAAAAAGTTTAAGAAGCCCTGCTCTAATCAATGAGATGACATAGGGAGAGGACTGATGCAGCATGTGATCCATAGTAGGTATGACAGGCCAAGGTGCAGAATATCACATGCAGTTTTGGACCTGAAAAATGTGTGAATTTGGTTTTTAAACTACATATGTTATACGGGTTGTGTTTTTCTTTTTTCTTTTCTTGCTTTGGTAGGGGGAATGGGGAGGGGATATAAAAAGGAGAAGGAAGCTAACAACAGTGCTGATCCAAAAAACAAAGGAAAAAGAAAGCGGGTCACTAAAGCATTTTTGAAAATGCACAGAAGTAAAACAGAGAAGCAGGACAGCTTTGAAAGTAACATGCTGAATTTATTGTATACCTTTTTGAAAAGCAAGCAATATGAATAAAGACCCACAGTTTCATATATCACCTTCTTTCTGTTTTATTTTGTACATGGAAGTATCTCTCTCTTTTTCTTTTTTGGTGTTCATTAAATTTAAAACTAAAAAGTAAAATTTAAAATGTTTGCTTACAGCTAATGAAATAATATTTGGTGTGGTAGAGAAAGAAGGGGTCTTAAAGCTAGGAAAATTTTTGGGTCAAGTCCTGCCACCTCTGCCACACTGGCTGTGTGACCCTGGGCAAATCACTTAAAACTTTGAGCGCTCTCCTAGAGGTGTCAACCTACACTGGTAGAAGGTGTTTTCTTTCCTAGGAGTTTCCTGTGCCACTGAAATCACTGGTTCAGGGCCTCTCTCCTATCTCTATGGAAAGAATATATTTCTAGACTCTAAACCGCATTTGTTCATTGAGAGGCAGTGTAGAAAATCCTGATCCACTTGAAGGGAGTGTCTCATACTTACTTACTTAGCTGCATGACCATGGTCAAATCACTTACATTCTCTAAGCCCAAGTTCCTGCGTCTGTAAAATGATGATAAGACCTGTAGATTTTACTTCACTGGGCTATTGTGCAGCTCAAAGGAAAATTATTTTTCTATTGGCAATCACACTCATTTTCATCCTTTCAAGTCCCACCATCAAGACTCCAATTCTGATCCTGATCTTTTTTGGTTCAGACAATAACCTTCTAATATCTCCCTGCCTCCAAACCAAGTAAATTTTTCTAAAATACCACTTGAATAATGCCATTTTCCTACCTCCCCAAATCACTCTCTATTACCTCCTGAAATGAGGAGTCACCCTACTTTTCTAGCCTTCTCATATTGCTCTCATTTATAAAGTATATGTTCCACCCAAATTGGACAATTTTCTGTCCTGCCCAAGCTTCCTCTTTACCGCATGGAGGATGCTCACACCATTTATTCTACTACTCCTGAAACGCCCTCTTCCTTTTGTTGAACCTCTATCCGATTTTGAAGCCCAGCTTTTAAAACTGACCATTCTGTATAAATATCTAAAAGAGGTGAAAATGTTCTTTGCACTAACTACTTTACAATAGCATTTTTAGGATCTCCTTTGGGATAATAATGACTCTAAGGCCCAAGGGGCATGTTCAAAACATTCAATTTCTGAAAAGCCAGGAAAGAGAAAAATATTTGGAGAAGATGTTTCGACAAGAGTATTCTGGAATGTATATCTTTTAATAGCCATATTCATTTCAAGACAACAATAAATATAGAAAACAAAGGCAATACAGGTAACGGCTATATTTTTGCAGATACAGGAAAAGACTAGCTTTTTAAAAGGCAACTGTCAAAATTATTCAACTGATACAACTTAACAGATAATCACTTTCACCAAGAGACAGCATAAGAAAAAAAAACTGGGGAGAAAAAAATATCTGCATAGCAGGAGAGGAATATTACAAATAAAATCATTTACTCTCAAATCTAAATATTAAGATTCATACTCCAGTTATGCCATTGTATGGAGAGTTGGACATTTTGAAAATGGACATCACTATTCAACTTCTTGCAGTCGCTGTTTGAGGTTGTTCTGACTGTAGTTGTTTACCAAGATATTCCCTGAAAAAAATAAAAATAAAATTAGCATTTACAAATAAGATTAAGGGTGCCACCCCATCTTCAACTACAATCCCCAACTTCCAGGAAATAAAGGCACAAACCATGCTGCCATAGATACTTCTCTTTCACTCCAAAATATTTTATGACCATGCCTTTTGCTTACCACAAAAGATTTGCAAATGTTGATAGTTAGCAACTTCTGGGAAAATAAGAATTCCTAAATCTCAGATACTAACAATATTAATTCTGGCTCTCCCCAGAAAACACAACCCAGTCCCACCCATGCCCCTATGTGCTTCCTGAATCACTGGACCAGGAGGGAACTGGACTTCTTGCTCCTCACTCTGACTTCTAGATTGCTCCTTTGTTGCCATCTTTCAAACACTGAGGTTCACTTTATCTACCTTTATCACTTGGTTCAAATTCTTGCTGCTTTGATCTCCTGGATTTCAGTTCATTTTCCTTCCATGCACAAGGAATTTGTCACCTGGATCATGGTCTTCCTCTTTTCTACAACCCCTGCTTCATAACTGTGTACTTTATTTCACATACAGACTTACCTTCAAACACTCAACTCTCACCAACTCAATTCTCATCAAACTCCTTAACTTCCAAAACCCTTATCATCACTTCTCTGTTCTGATCCTAAATTCTGAAATTCTATGACCACAATGCTTCAATTGTTGAATTCTTGAGACCTCTGTCTCACTCTTCCTGGACTTATTTTTACCTTCACCACGATCTCCAGTACAGCTACTGCTTCCATGTTTTCCAAGTATACCATTCCTGTCTTGGCCTCATTTCCTTCCCTTTATTTTTAATCTCCCATTTATCCACTGAAACCATACACTATCTGCTACTCTTGAGTCCCCTGCTCTTGTTCCTTTACCACTCACACTTTGTCAAATTCCAACCCTGGATTACCCCCATAATTCACCTTTTCTCATGCTGTGGTGAATGCCTCAAAAGAAAGTCACAACTGTGACAACCAGGTTCACTATAAACACATCAACATTCAATTATACTCTAGCTTCTCCATAGTAATCCTTTCATCCTTCTCTGATGGAATCAAAATGATACTTTCCACATGTAGTCCCAGGGCCCAGCATTGTGCTTTGCATAAAGGAGGTACTCAATAAATGTTTATTTAATCAAAGCACTTCATGCTTTTATAGATGGACTAACCAATGACTGTGGTTATCAAAAAGGGCTTAAGTAATTCTGTATAAATGCAGGAAGAAAAACATAATTTCTATTTTTTCTAGTGAATCAAAAAGTCCTTTTCCCCAGTATTGCTACTGCCTGACATTGGAATTAAATGTGCCTAGGATGTGTTACTATGAAAAAAAGCGTCCACTACAACTGAAATGTACACAAATATATAATTACTATCCAGGCTGAATTCACCTGTTGAGGTTCCCTAGTGGCCCAGGACCTATTTTTATGCATCTATAGGTACTGAGCAACCTATAATCTCCAGGACTTTCTTTTCTAGTATAAGGAAATATGGCCTCAAGGTTGAGTAGCAATATGAGAATAAACTTTGAAAGTATAGATGGAACCAGTGTAAATTCTGGGTACCAAGAATGAGAGGCAATATGGTGCAGTGCAGAAAGAAAAATGGATTTCAAGAAAGGAGATCTGGGTTTAAATCATGGCTTCACCACTTACTATGTGATGTTGGGAAAATGTGACCCTCAGTTTCCTCATCTGTAAAACAGGGAAAATACTTGCACAACCTACTTCTAAGTGTTGTTACAAAGGTCAAAAGAGATAATGTATATGAAGTGATTTGTAAATCTTAAAATGCTAAAGAAACATGAAGTCTATGACCCTAAAAGAAAGGATAGGAAAGTGCAACAAATGGGGTAAAGCATTAAGTAAGGGATGAGAGATTTACTCCTGTTTGAGCTAATCAGGAAGGGCTTAATGGACAAAATCCAATTCAATAAACATTTATTAGGGTGCTTAATATGTGCTGAGCATCATGTTAAACACAGAGGGAGATATAATGTTGAGTTAAAGCAAGACTCGATATTTATCAAGCTCACCACTGGATACACAACAGAATAAGTTCTCTGAGGGCAGGCACAGTTAATTTTGCATTCCTAGCACCTAGTAGAGTACCTGACCTGTTGACTGATTAATAATACATGGCAAGAACATTAGAAAGGTAAAATATGGAGCACTAGGTGAGGCATTATGGGGAAAAGCATTCCCAGTGAGTATAAGATTTCATGGAGAAGGTGGCAGTTACATTGGCTTTAAATGAGGGGTTGGAGTTCAAAAGGAAAAGAGGGACAAGGAGCCATTTTGGGCAAAGTACAGTTTGACAGTAGATTAGGGCAGTCATATCAATCTCAAATAGAAACATCCTTAATGGAAGCATATTGTTTTAGAAAACCACACATTAATACTATCTACACTGTACTGTATTTTTATTTTGTTAAAATTTCTCAGTTACATTTTAATCTGGTTTGGGAGCACTCAGGAGCTGGAGCGGAGTGGGGGCAAGTTTGGCACCTCTGGCACAGAGTACAATGGAAGAAGAGCAATATGAAGTCTGAAAAAGTATTCAGAACCAAACTTTACCTTGAATGAAAAGGAAAAGAAGTCAGAATTTTACTCAATAAAGAACAGGGAACCTGAAGATCTTACGAGCAGAGAAATGGCAAGTAAGATGCTTTTAAGTTGTCATTGGAAGGAAGGATGTTGGGTCTGAGAGTAGGTCTTGGGGAGAGAGTCCAGGCAGAGTGAACACAAGACAAAAGCAGAAAAGCATGAGCCATTTGGGGGACAGAGCAGTTCTGTAGGTAGGGCTAGAATGTAATAAAAAGAAAAAGTGACTGATGACAGCAGCAAGGTTATTCAATTCTACAGTTACAGAACACCCTGAAATTACCTCATCTGTATCTCTCATTTTTCAGGTGAGAAAAATGATGCCCCCAAAAGTTAAAGTCACTCAAGCTCCATGAGAACAGGGAATGTTTTTTGCCTTTCTCTCTATCCCCAGCACTTGGAACACTGTGCTTGAAACACAGTGAGGATGTAATAAACGTTTGTTGACACTCACTAAGTCATATATCTACAAAGTGGTAGGTAATACTAGATGTGCTATTTATTATTCCATCAGGCTGGGGCCAGCTGCAGAGGTCTTTGAAAGATCAAGGTCACAAGTCTGGATTTTATTCAATAGGCAATAAGCAGCCATTTAAGTATCTGAGCAAGAGAGTGAAATAATCAGAACCATGCGTTGGGAAGATTCATCTGGCTACAAAAGGAGTTGGGCATGGGAAAGTAAGGAAAGAGGCAAGGTGGCCGATGAGGAGTCTACTCTCACAGCAAACAAGTTACAAAGCACTGTTATATGGAAGCAGTAGAAATAAAGAGAAGGGAACAAGTGTGAGTAACTGCAGAGCTAGAGACAAAAAGGCTTCATAAATGCTTGATAAAACCTATAGAAGAAGAAAAAGAAAATGGAAGGAGATAACTGCAGCTACATGACTGACTTGGAGGAGAACAATATCATTACATAGAAATAGAAAAGTCAGAATAAATAACATATACTAGAGAAAGGATGAGTTCAATTCTAGACATGTTAAATTTGAGATACCATGGATACATCTAGGTAAAGACATCTACAAATAAGATAACTGGAAATTTAGGCATGGAGGTCAAGAGACATACGTGTCTAGAATATAGATCTGAGAATTATGTACACAGAGGCAATAATCAAATTTGTGATAGTGGGGGCAGGGGGTAAGGGAGAGGGAGAGACAGAAAGATAGACGGTCTCCCCAGTGGCTCCTTTTTGCTTAGAAGTGTCCAACACAAGCCAGCAACACTCTTGAGTGTAGCCCTGAGCCAGATTAAAATCTAAGTGGGAAAGTCAATAAATAAAAATACAATAGAACACAGATAATGTTAATGTGCAGTTTTCTAAGTCAATATGTAGTCCACAGGCATTCTTATGTATGGTTTAGTGGCTCTCATTTCTACTTGAATCAAACACCATGGCTTAGAGAATTAAATACAAAATCCTCTGGCACTGAAAGCTCCAGTAACCTGGTCCTTTCCTACATTTCCGGTATTCCCACATTTGACTTCCCTCCACATTCTCTAAAGATCCAATCAAATTGGGCTACTTGTTACTTCCATAGGAAACTTTTCCAATGGCTGTTACTATGCTTGCAATATTCTCTCCCCTCATCTCCACTTAATAGCTTCCTTGGCTTCCTCTAAGACTGAAATCCTACTTTCTTGTAGGATGCCTTCCTCCCACATTTCCCTAGCTCCAACCTCCAGCTTCCTAGCTGCTAGTGCTCCCACACACACATACAGATTACATACCATTTACTCTGTGTGTACCCCTGTTTAGTGTAGGTACCTAGCTATTTATAAATATGTTGTCTCCCTCACTAGAAAGTGAATTCCTTAAGGACATAGGTGGTTTTTGTCTCTCTTTGTATTCCCAGAAATTAACACAATAGTAAGAGCTTTAAAAATGCTTATTAAGCTTTTAACTAACAGTGTATGTGAATACTATGTGATTATTTCTGGGTAAAGAAGGAGAGGGGAGGAGAGAATGAATGGGGAAGATGAGACCAAGAAAAGAATCCTGTGCATTGCTTACATTTAGAACGGGAGTTCTTAATCGAGGGTGCAAAACCCCCCAAGGGGTCTGTAGATGAATTACAGAGATGTCTGTGAACTTTATTGGGGGGGAAAAAACCTAAATTATTATTTCCCCTAACAGAGCTCTAACTGAAATTTATTATTTCCTTCAATCATAAATGTAGGCAATAAATATTGTAAGAAGTGGTCCAGAAGCTTTAACAAACTGCCAAAGGTAAGAACCCCTGACTCAGAAGAAAGAGAACCCAAAAAGTAGTGGCCAGAAAGGGATGAGTACCAAAGTCAGAGAATCTAAGGGAGCTATCCAAGTAATGGATCAGGACTAAGAGAAGGCATTTTGATTTAGCTATTGGGAAGCTGATTTTTGAGATGAGAGTTTGG
Source organism: Dromiciops gliroides (assembly GCF_019393635.1). NCBI lineage: Eukaryota > Metazoa > Chordata > Mammalia > Microbiotheria > Microbiotheriidae > Dromiciops > Dromiciops gliroides. The sequence continues at coordinate 261,954,914 of NC_057861.1, forward strand.
TAAAGAAGAGGAAAGAGACTGAAAGAGATTGAGGAATACATCTGTTGCTTAGAAATGGTAACAGAAAGGTCAAGTTACTCTTTAAAGAATTTTTGAAGTAAAAAGATAATAAATGGGACAGTAGCTCAAGGAGGTCACAGGATAAAAAATGTTAAGCTGGAAAGGGCCTCAGTCCAACCCTCTCATTTTACAGATGAGGAAACTGAGCCCCAGCAAGAGGAAATGGCAGTAAGCATCAGAAGCAGAATTTGAACCCTCTAGAGTTAGTCATTTTTAAGCCTAGGGAAGTGGTTTTTTTTTTAGGAGAGAAGAAATATAAGCATGGTAGTATGCAGTGGGAAAGACACTCATGAGGAGAGAGATTAAAGATGCATAAGAAGGTATAAGATTGATGGAACAAGGACTTAGGATAGAAACATGGTGTAAGATTAAAGACAAGAGAGGGATTAGGAAGTAAGACACTTCTTCCCTAGAGACATGATTGTAGGAGGTGAAATATGGAGAGATTTTAAAGTAGAGAAGACAACAGTGGAAGGTGCTCACATTTTTTAAGTAGGAGAGGCTATTTGAAGGGAGTAAATATCTTTTGAAACCTAAAGTTTCAAAAATCTACACAAATATTTATTATTAAAAATGCTTGTCAAAACGATTATTGTATTTCCAAATATTAGAATTCAAGCAACTGAAGCAAGAAGAAAATTTACTACAAGGAAATTCACATATGGGACAGTGAAGCGAGCTGAAAAAGCCTTACTCATTCTATTCCTTTATTACATACTCCTGAAAACAAACTAAAAATGCTGCTAAATTCCCTGAAACAAAATGTATCAATGATGAAAATGAAAAGGATCTGCCACTGGCTCAGGAGTGAGAGGGCCTGAGTTCAAGTCACATATTTATGTGACTTTGGGCAAATTATAACCTCCCTGGGCTTCAGTTTCCTTATCTTTAAAATGAGATGTTTATACGAGATGGCCTATTCCCTTCTCTAACTTGGACTAGAGGGCCCTTTCCAGCTTTAATTGTGTGGCATTTTGAGTAATGTAGTTGAAGTGACTGAAGAGGGAGGAATAGATCAAATACTCATCCTTCAATAAAACAATACATATGTTTGCATTTGATTCATTCAAAGGGATTGACGGAAAACAAAAGAAACATCATGTTCTGTCTCAGCCAGTATGAGGGGCAAGACACATTACTCTGGGGAAGAAAGACCTTTGAAAAAACAAGTATTGTTTAAGTGAAGTATTGAGTTTTCAGCAAAGAACAAATGAAAGAGAAAACCTATAAAGCTAGACCAAACTCAGAAAACATTCTGCAAGGCTATGCTACTTGTAACCAGTACTTACAAACACGGCATCAGAAGTCGTCCCCTTATTAGAGCCAACATATTGGCACAATGAGATGCTAAAGAAAAATGTAAATATTATGACATTTTACTTAGCGAGACTATGACCACAGTGTGAAGTAAAATTTGGTTTTGGCCACTTACAACTTTCTTATATAGCATAGTGACTGGGGCAATGTTTACTAACTGTGTGACCCTAGTAGTTACAGAATCCCAGGCAACAAATATTCTTCGTCAACTTCATTTTTCACAGAATTTCAAGAATTGGAAGGAATGCCAATATGGAAGCATAATGTAATGGATTGAGTTTTGAATCTGGAGTCAGGAAAACCTTGAGCTACTGTCCCATTTCTCCCCAGCTTCTTCTGCTTGAAGACTTCCAATGCTGGAAACCCATTACAACCCAAGGCAGCCCATTATGTTTTCAAAGATTTTTAATTGTTTGGAAATTTGTTCCCTGTTATCAAGCCCCAATTAATCTCTTTTCAACTTCTACCTGTTGCTCCTAATTCTGCTCCCAGAGGCCAAAAGAAAATGTCTAATCCTGCTTCTAATGGTTGGTCTTTCATATACTTGGACAAGGATATCAGCCCCTCTCCTTCCCCAACCCCACACATACATGATAGCCTTCTCTTCTCCAGTTAAACATCCTTAGTTTCTTTAAACAATCCTTATAAGGAAAGAAATCAAGGCCTTCTCTGATCCTGGTCACTCTCCTCTGGACATTCTTGATAGTATCAATGACCTTCCCAAATAAGATTCACAGACTAAAAGACAATATTCCAGATGAAGTCAGATCAGAGCAGAGTACAAAAGGACTACACCTTCTTAATCTTTGAGGCCCAAGATCTCATTTGCTTTTTCAGCTGCCATTAGCAAATGTTGATTTATACTGAGCTTGCAGTCTACTAGAACCACCAGATCTTTTCTGGACAGACTGTTGTCTAGTCTTGCTTACACTTATGAAGTAAATTTTTATAATTAAGCATAAAACTTTATATTTATCCCTATTAAATTTTCTCTTATCAGATTCAGACCAATTCTGTGACCTGTTAAAATCTTGTCAATCCTGTCTCTGGCCTCCAGTATGTTTGTAAGCACTCCATCTTAACTTTGTGTTATCTGTGCTTAAAGCAACTCCTTATGGCTAAGTACTGAAGTCAAAAGCTTTGAAATCTGCTTTCCCCAAATCAGGGATGCATGCCAGATTATGCTGTTATCCAAACATCAACAGTAATAGTACTGTAAATAGTACAGTAAAATAAATAGTAAATAGTACAGTAAAGCATAAAATGTTTTCTTCCATTCACTAAAAAGCAAACAGAAGAGCTATAGAATTTTTCTTTTGTATCTCATTCCTTCCCTAATTTAAATCCTCTGAGATTCCCATGTGAAGAACTGCTTTTGCAAATTAAAACAATGGGCCAACCTAAGGAACACATGCAAAGTAATAATCTCTAATCTTCTGTCAATGTAAAAAGCAATTTGAGGGGCAGCTGGGTGGATAAAGCACTGGCCCTGGATTCAGGAGGACTTGAGTTCAAATCTGGCTTCAGACACTTACACTAGTTGTGTGACCCTGGGCAAGTCACTTATCCCTCATTGCCCCGGAAAAAAAAAGGTAATTTGAGAAGGATGGCACTGTATGCGTACAAACTATTAATGAGGACAACTCAGAATTTTGCCACTGCTATTAAATAATACACAATTTTCTGGAAAGAAAAAAAAGTTTGGCTCATTGTGCCCAGAGCATTTTCATATCCCAAACCACATTAATTCTAACAAAACTGTTAAAATAACATCCCAAAAAAGACTCACCTTATAAATAAAATCTAATGGATTGTTTGTTGAATAATATTTTCAAAGCATATACTAGTGGTTTAGTGTGATCTAGGTGCTAAATCATACATAAATCAGTCTTATACTTGAGTGCAAAATATTTCTTAGCATGCAACATTTTCTATCCACAAAATTTTCTCCAAGATATAAAAAGGAATGTCCATCCTTACTATTTATCCAACATAAATCTGTATTTGCTTTGAGTAGTCTAAAAGGTATTTGCAAGAGAAAAAATAGTAATAATAGACTATGATTTCCTTAACACATGAAGCCGTGATATATTTATGTGGATTAAAAAAAAATAAGATTAATACTACCAACAAAAATTCAATATTTTTCTGAAGATCATTTCTGAAGATAACTGAAAATAGTCAAAGAAAGAGCAATATATTCAATCTAAAATTTCATACATGTGAGTAATGTACCAAATGATTTCCACAATTTTTATGGGCACAAATGGGAAGGAGAGGGGATCAGCTGCCCAAATGATAAGTATGGCCTTGGAAAAAAGCCTATAATAGTCAAGTGTTTGTTTTTTTGGTTTTGTTTCCAGAGCAAATTAATTCATATAACTATTCTAATCATTCTAATTTCTCAAAATTTCAAAAATCAAAATGCAAAAATTCTTGAATGTGCAGATACCAGTTAGCTATTAACAATGAATAGTGATGATATTCCAAGGAATCCTACCTCTAGAAGGAAATAAAAATGACTGGAACAAAGACCATGGGAAGGAGGCTCAGGGCCCAACTAGTCTAACTCATATCTGAGCAGGCATCTACTCTACAAGATTCCCAGGCAAGTGATCAAACAAGTTCTACTTAAATATTTCCAATGATAGGGAATCAGCCATTTCACTGCACAGCCCATTTCCTTTCTGAAAAGCTTTAATGTTTAGGAAACCTTTTATTTGAATGAGCTAAAATCTGTCTCCTTATAACTTCTCCTTATTTACTGGTCCTAGAGATGTCTTCTGGGCTCAAGCAGAATAAAACTGGTTTTTCACATTGTACTTCTCTCTTCAAATATTTGAAGTTAGTTGTCATGTTCCTCTCTAAGCTTTCCGTTCTCCAAGATAACATGCCAAATTCTTTTAAGCAATCATGGTTTGTCTTGACTTCAAGCCCCCCATGATCTTGGGCATGTTACAATTTGCTAAAATTCTTCTTAAAATATAGCACTCAAAACAGAAGAGATAGTGTAATCAAAGAAGAAGTCAGCAGGACTACTAGCAGGGGGTTAGTGTACAAGTGGAGTCACACTAATGACTTGTATTGAGCTTGTGGTCTATTTAAATTATTGTCTTTCCCACATAAACCACTTTCTAGCCACTTTGTTTTATCCTATCCTTGTGTCACTGTTTTCTTGAAAACTCATTTTATGCAACAGCAATAAGAATAACAATTTGCTTTTACATGCCACTCTTAATATTTACATAATCCTTTCATGACATACTTAAGTTAACCCTTGAAAGAATCATGTGAAGCAGGATCAACATAATGACCAAATATAAATCTAAAGGACTCATAATGAAACATGCTGTCTACCTCCAGATGGAAGGCTATCCTGTGAAATCCTTAGAGTTGGTGGCTACAGCAACTACTCAAAAAAAGTTTGAATTTAGAATCACAGTAGCCTAGATTTCGAGCTGAAAGAGACCTTTGAGGTCTTCAATCCCAACCCTATTATCATACAAGTTGGGAAATTAGTAAAGAAAGGTTAAATGACTTGACTAGGGTCACAGTTATTGAGTATGAGGTAGGATTTGAATCCAGGTTTTTTCTAACTCTAAATCCAGCATCCTATCTTCTGCACTATCTTGCATGTATGCAAATTACCATGCTCCCTCACTGATCACTGAGTAATTTTTCACTGTTTTCAAATTCCTTGAAGACTGAAATTATGAATTCAGTCTGAGGGGCCCTTATACTCATTCCAGCTACCTGAATCATATCTTTGCTGAGCCACTTAAGCAGATGTTATATTGAAAAATTTAGTTATGGATAAACTTCCTTATCCCAGAATTCCTATAATTACTTTGAATGCAATTTGTATGGAATCGTGCTGGATTTTATTTGATTTACTATATATAATTTCCCCAGTGCAATCTAGCCTGCCTTCTCCCCTATTTTCAATAATTCTGAACCAAGTTATAGAGATATTATATAAATTCAACTATAAATCACTCTTTACAAAAATATAAACCTAACTAATTAAGAGATATTAACTGCTCATGTTTGGACCATTACAATATAACAATAATGGCAATATTTATTTAGTGCCATACCAAACCATACAAAATTTACTTTGCTAGAAAACATTACAACAAAATCAACATGGAAGAAATCTAATCAATGGAATGTCAGCATGGATAATGAATAGAATCTAGATTGGCATCAGTATGACTGGGTTCAAATGCTGAGACATTTACTAGCTGTGTTAATCTAAGCCAGCCCATTACCCTCTCTGAACCACTCTTTCCTCATCTTTAAAATGATGGGGTTGGACTCAATATCAAAGACTTCCTCCAGGTTATAAATCCATGATCCTATGACTCCAGGAGACTAATGTCGAAATACGTTCCCCACGTCTTTTGGCAGAGGTAAAGAATATGGCTCACATTTCCAGCTATGACTAATTTGTCAATTTGTTTTGTTTGTCTTCACTATTTGTTAGAGGTGAGGGCTTTTATTTTCTTAAGGTGGTCACAGGTAGGTAAGGAAGAGTGAATGTAGTGGTGATGATCCAAAGCATTTTGAAAATATACAGGAGAGCAGAATTAAGATCAGAAAAGGGCAAAGGCAAGCAAAGCTGTGTGGGTGCTGTGGTAAATTTAATATATACTTTAAAAAAACAAGGAGTCCCTAAAAGGTTCAGTTCCACCTATCATCCTTTTTCTGTTCTTTGTATATGGAAATGTTCTTTTGATTTTTGTCAGGTTTCTAATAACAAGCAAAAAAAGAGAGGATGTTTACTTATAACATTTCTTATTATTTGTTACACTCTTTCTCTGTGGCATTACCTATGAAACTGTGCTTGTGTTTTGGGAGACAGTGACAAATTCCAGAACAAGTGTCTAACTTGCTTCCATAATTACATTATGTGTGGTTACTTCATGGCTAAACTCTTGGCTTTTTAAATTACTGACATAAGGCATAAACCACTTTCTGAGGAAGAACACCACTAAACTGTTGCAATTTCTCAACAGGCAAAATATGAAGTATGTCCACTTAATTTTTGTTTGTTTTGTTTTTGTTTGTGGGGGTTTTTTTGTTTTGTTTTTATTTTTGTTTTGTTTTGTTTTTTTGCGGGGCAATGAGGGCTAAGTGACTTGCCCAGGGTCACATAGCTAGTAAGTGTCAAGTGTCTGAGGCCGGATTTGAACTCAGGTCCTCCTGAATCCAGGGCCAGTGCTTTATCCACTGTACCACCTAGCTGCCCCACCCCCACCCCCACCCACTTAATTTTCAACATTTTTCCTTAGCCACACAGAAACTCCATTTAAAGAAGAGGTGGTATATAATTGCAAAAACAAGCTTCAAAATTTCAGAGAACAATATCAGGAAGGGGAAATTTTTTTTTAAAAAAAGAAAGCAGTTTCATGATTGAAAAGCAGTGTCATGATTGATAAAATATAAGTAAGCCATATAAATTTCTATGAAGATATAAGTATATCACCACCATCTTCCAAAAACTGTTATCTATTCCTCCATAATATAACAGGCTAAATATATGCTATACTTGAAATTTTTTCTGAGTTGTATTTTGCTATAGAAGAATATGCAAGAACAGTATTCCAAAGAAAATCTCTGGCAGTCAATAACTTAATAAGTTTTTTGTGGTTAATTTATTATAATTTTCTAAATTTTCATAAGCAGTGGTTATCAAATAAAATACTAAAATAAACCAAAATGCTCATGCTAGACTTGGAATTGTGATAAGTTTATATATAACTAAATTTTCCATTACAAAATTTCTGTTTAAGGGAAACTCGTTTATTTTAGGCTTAAAGCAAAGGAGAGAAAAAAAAGTAAGGTCTAATTCCTAGTGGTGCAGCAGAGATATGGTTTGGGCAGCTGGGGTGACTTTATAAGGATCCCTCTGTAACTAGATTCATGCATTTCAGTCATCACACCTTGAATCCCAGAATCCATAGCATAAACATTTTTTTAAGGATTTGATTATCTACAAAGTACTGTAATGCATTTGGAACCATTGCTCTCCTTAAAGATGGAATTTTACTGCCTAAGCATTGGTAATGACAAATTATAGACTCAATAAAGCATTACCCTTCTCAGAAACAAAACTGTGGCCTCAAAAATGCATACTTTCAGATAGTGGGTTTTGAATGTTTGTCTCTTTCTTGATTTCTCCACATATATGTATGATTTACATATGTATATACACAAATGTGTGTTCATATACATATATTTATACACACACACACACACACACACACACACACACACACCGAAGTAGATAAACTGCCAGGCCAAAGTCAAGAAGTCTCATCTTCCTGAGTTCAAATCTAGCCTCAGACACAATAGCTGTGTGATCCTGGGCAAGTCACACTCAACCCTGTTTGCCTGAGTTTCCTCACATGTAAAAATGAGCTGGAGAGGGGCAGCTAGGTGGTGCAGTGGATAAAGCACCGGCCCTGGATTCAGGAGGACCTCAGTTCAAATCTGGCCTCAGACACTTGACACTTACTATCTGTGTGACCCTGGGCAAGTCACTTAACCCACACTGCCCCACAAAAAACAAAACAAAACAAAAATGAGCTGGAGAAGGAATGGCAAACCACTCCAGTATCTTTCCCAAGAAAACACCAAATGATAAACAACTGAACAATAGATGGATGATAAAGAGATAGACAGATACATATATACATGTGTACACTGACATACATATGTACATGCATACATGCACACACATATAGTATTTAAAGCATGAATTAGATTCACTACAGTAATATTGTATTAGACTTCCATATATAATATGCATGCATGTATGTATGTATGTGTGTATACACACACACACATATTTCTCCCCGATGATACAGCAAGATGACGGCCTCACCTAAGAGAATTAGATACTAAGGTGACTAAAAGAATTAGAAACACAACAATTAATTTCCTTCCCCAAAGTCATAACTGTTTGTTATTGAAATTACAATTTTTAAATGGCATCAATGCAACCTTGGTAGGTAAATGTGTAAGATACATTAAAAGAAAACAACAATAATATCTAAGATAGTAATTAGCTCAAAGTCAAAGGAGGCAGCCTGGTCCTGACTGGTTATGCAATTGGCATGCATTGCTTAATAAATCAATATGCTTAGACTCTCTAACCTTTGTTTCTTCATCTATTTCAGATTTTACCCCTCACAGGGAAAAGCCAACAAAAAGGCATAAAGTGTTACGTGAGAGCCGCAAGGTCAGTGCCACTGGATATAGAGAGTATGTAGAGAGCAGTAGAGTGTAAGAATGAAAAAGTTTGGAAGGGGCCATGCTGTAAAGAGCTTTAAAAGCCAAACAGAGAATTTTATATTTAATTTTGGAGGGGACAAGGAGCCATTGGAATTTGCTGAGTTGGGGGAATGAAGGGCAATATTGTCAGACCTGTTCTTTTTTTTTTTTAAGCTTTTTTTTTTTTTAATTTTTAGTGTGGCAATTGGGGTTAAGTGACTTGCCTAGGGTCACATAGCTAGTAAGTGTTAAGTGTCTGAGGCCGGATTTGAACTCAGTTACTCCTGACTCCAGGGCCGGTGCTCTATCCACTGCGCCACCTAGCTGCCCCCAGACCTGTTCTTTGAGGAAGATCATTTTGTCATCTAAGTGGAGAATAGAATAGTGAGAAGTCTGAGGCAAGGAAATCAATCAAAAGGCTATTAAAATAATTCTGGCATGAGATGAGGGAAAGTACAAGGGTGGTGGCTGTGCAACTAGAGATATGAGGATGTGTATAATAGATGTTGCAAAAAGGTCTTTACAGGGCTTGGCAATTTAGCAGATTTGATGTAGTTATAGGCAGAAGAGAAATGAAAGTGAGATTTCAAAGATGACATGAACGGTTATAAATGGGATGAATGGTGGTACCTTCAACAGTAATAGGGATATTTATAAGAGAGGGTTCAGGGGGAAAATGAGTTATGCTTTAGATATATCAAGTTCAGGCTGCCTAGAGGAAATCCAGATGAAGATGTGTAACAGGCAGCAGCTGAAGATGTGAGAATGGGGCTGAGGGGAGATGTTAGGACTAGAAAAATAGACTGGAGAATCATACGCATAGATATGATAATTGAAAACTGAACTTATTCAAACTAATAACATAACCAAGCAAATTAATATAGTGAGAGAAGAGAAAAAAAATAGAACAATGACAGAACCTTGGGGTATACTGACAGTTAGTGGGTATGACCTAGATGAAAATCCAGCAAATGAGACTAAGGAGTGGTCAGACAAATAGGACAACTAGGAGAGAGCAGTGTCATTAATGAGAAGGAAGAGCATACAGGAGAAAGTGACTGTCAGAGGACAAGATGGATAAAGACTGAGTAAAGGCCATTAGATTTGCAATTAAGTCATCAATGGCAACTTTAGAAAGAGCAGTTTCAGCTGAATGATGAAGTCAGAAGACAGACTCTAGAGAGTTTAGAGAAGAGTGGGAAGAAAGGAAGTGGATGCAGCTAGTATAGAAAGTTCTCTTAAGGAAATTTTAGCTGAGATGTGAAGGAGCTATGGAAGCCAGGAGGCAGAAGGGAGAAAGGAGAGAATTCTGGGCCTGGGAGACAGCCAGTGAAAATGTCAAGAGATAGAGTGTCTTGTTCTATGGATAACAAAGAGTTCAGACACAGAGTACAAAGAGAGAAAAAAGAGATGAAAATAACTGGAATGGTAGAAAGGGGTCAGGGTATAAAGAGTTTTTAAAAAGCCAGAGGATTTTAGGATTTTGGAATTAGGGGAAGCTAGGTGATGCAGGAGATAGAGCACTAGGCCAAGAGTCAGGAAGATCTGAATTCAAATCTGGCTTCAGACACTCACTAGCTGACTCTGGACAAGTCACTTAACTTGTCTGCCTCAATTTTCCAAGCTGTAAAAAGAGGATAATAGTAATATCTACCTCCTAGAGTTGTTGTGAGTATCAGATAAGAGAATAATTGTAATGTGCTTTAGCATAGTGCCTGGAATATATTTATTATGTGCTATATAAATGTTCTCCACCATCACCATTTACTTGATTCTGCATACAACAGGGGACTGGTTACTCAAGTGAAGGGAGCAGGCAGGTGACAATGTCAGTCTCGGGCTTTAGGAAGATCAATTTGATAACTGAGTGGAAGGTAGACTGGAGTGAGAAGAGACTTGAAGGCCAATCAGCAGGTTATTCCAATAGTCTAGGCATGAGGTGAGAAGGGCTACATCAAGGTAGTAGCAGTATCAAAGAAAAGACAAGGGACCCATAGGGGAAATGTTTTAAATGTAGAAACAATAGGACTTGGTAACAGATTGAATATGGGATAGGTGTGAGGAGTGATAAGAGTTAGGAGTTGAAGATGATATCTAGGTTGTGAGCCTAAATGAATGAGAAGAATAACCATCTGACAAGCAAGAAGAGATTAAGGATTACTGAAAGAGTGGGGATGATAGGGGGCAATCTACTAAAGAAGACAAGATGGAGTGATCTTACAGGTGCATTTAGAAGGGTTTGCCTTGGTGAGGAGAGGGGATACATCCCTCTTCCATGTGATATAGAGGTGATAAAGGATAGAGTGGAGGGAAAAATATCTGAGTGATATGCAGTGAGGATGAGGAGAGAATAAATAAAAGATGTATACAGAATAGATGTAAAGGCAAAAGGCAAATAAAGACAGATTATAGTATTTTCATACAATAATTTCTTACAAACATGATGCAAATCAATTGCCAATGGAAAAAAAAACGACCCTAAAAGACAACGAACACTTGACTCACTTGTCAAGTGGGGAATTGTGGCAGCCAAGGATAGTGCCAGTTTAGAATAGAAAGCACTCTGTAAAATCTTCTATACAATGATGATGATAATTATGGCAACACTGCCAAAACACAGAAGCACTGGAGGATAAAAGAAAGTTTAATGAAACACTCAATGAACAAAGTCATCCTAAAAGCATAAGGATGAAAATAGAAGAATAGCAAAGATGTTTATAACAATCTTTTTACCATCAAAGACTTGGACTAACTTCAAAGTCCTGAACATGTTTATAAAAGAGGTAAAAATATCATTAAGGGAAAAGCAGGTGGACCAGACCAAGTGAGAAAGAGAAACATCATGTAGGATTAGAACCACAACTTCAGTGAAATTGGAGAACTGATTTATAAAAATTATCTAAAGGAAGGGAAAAGACACTAAAGAAATGGAAAAAATTTCAAACCTTACTTATTTAAAAAAGAAAAAAGAAAAGATGACCAAAAACATTGACAAATATCAACTATGTGCTAAAAATCTATCTATATAAAATGCTTATGGAAAATAATTTAAGCATGTGTTGAGGAAATAGTAGCTGAGGGTCTTATTAGGTAATAGGTCAATTTTTTCAAGCAATATCCCATGATGGACCACAATTTCATCACCACATCATTACTGAAAGAGAATACAAGATAATACTTCATTATTTGTTGACTAAAACTGCTCAATCATCAACCTACATTTCACCTTTCCTGAACACCAAGATGCTAGTGTATTTCCTCCCCAAGCTACACTAGTTATTTTTATGTCATACAAATATTTACATATATCTGTTATCTCCACCATTAGACTATAAGCTCAATGATGACAGAAACTATTCCATTTTTGGTTTTGTATCTCTATAGCAAAATGTACCCAACACAATTTGTGAGTGATTAAATGACTATAAAAAACATTTGATTCAATAAAGTTAAACCCGGTCTTAAAGACTCTTCTATGAACAGGGTGTCCTCTATGGATATATTAAAATCATACATGTAATGATGAAGATAAAACTACTTCATAATCTCCTGATCAATGTCAATCAAAGCATAAGAAAGGTACTACCCTTTCAAGACAAAGATCCAGAAAGGAATTCCAGTCAAAGAAGAATTCTCTACAGTAAGGTTCTCATAGGGTTATAGCCTTATATATTTAGACGCAGAAGGAGCCTCAAAGGTCAATAAATCCAACTGTCTTATTTTACATATGACGAAACTGAGGTCCCGAGAGATTACCTTCCAAATTTTCCTATTGTATAACACTCCAAAACTTTGAAGAGCCTTTTAGATGAGGTCTATAACCATGCTGAAGAGACTATCTAACTGGGAAGATCCAAGCAGATTAAAGAATGCCTATTCCTGAAAAGATTTGTATGAACTGATGTATAGTGAAGTGAGTAGAACCAAGAGAATGTTGTGCACAGAGACAGCAATATTGTTTGATGAAGAACTGTGAATGACTTCACTATTCTCAACAATACAATGATCCAAGACAATTCCAAAGGATTAATGATGAAGCAGACTATCCACTCCAAAGAAAGAACTGATATCAATGGAACGTAGACTGAAACATGCTATTTTTTACTTTCTTTTATTTTTTTTCTTTTGTTCAAGTTTTCTTGTATGAAATGACTAATATCTGATTGCTTATCTTCTCAGAGCAGGAGGAGAGGAGGGAAGAAATGAGGGATAAAAATTGGAACTCAAAACTATAAATAAAAATGTTTATTCAAAAATATATTAAAAATAATAAACATTCTCCCATCAAAATAAATAAATAAAAATAAATGAAGAATGCCTATTTTCCAAACAATGATAGAAAAATATGGGTAACCTGTAGAGCTAATCTATCAGCAGAAATAAATCTATATGTATACATGCACATATACATATGTTTTTTCATGTGTATACATGTATCTTGGACTAGTACTAAGAAAGGACAACAATCAACAATTTTAGTCCAGACTCAAAAGTAACAAAATAGGTTGGACTGCATTTAGGGAACTTCAAAGTCCATTTAATGACCCCAATCTTCTCCCTGAAATAAAGGCCTATATTAATAATACCAATAGTCTACTGGTGCTATGTTCCTTCATTCAGAATCCTACAGCTATAGTGTTCACAGAATTAAGAACTAGTATAACTCTAAGGCAACAAACAGAAAACCCGCCGGGGGTTGTTGGAAAGGCTGCAACATTGGAGAAAAGAATATGATCTACTGAATGTAGGACTGAAAAGGATTGATCATGAGGCAAGAGTGAAGGATAACTAACAGACAGCCTATGAAATACAAAGGGACCTCTTGATGTCAAGAGAAACTGTGAAATGCCCCCAGAACATTGAGTGGATCCTTTGGAGCACATTTATGGAATTGCATGGACAAGAGTTGCACAGAACACATGGGCATGATGGATTTCAAAGTGCATCACTGGAGGGAGCATAACCACATGAATGAGATCCCAGAGACATCTGAATACATAACTTTCCCACCTGTGTCGCCCTTCCAAAAGTAACACTCACTCTTACATAAATAGTTATGCTTCATAACTCTTGAACCACAAGTCTACTGACTTGGCATATGACAATACCTATTCTTAACCATATATAAATAATAAAAATGCCTTTTTCAATTGTGCTCATCTTCAGAAGAGAAAGGGCAAGCATTACTTGCCCTATGGTTATTTACATTTGACTTACATTCATAATTCATAATATCCTAGCTAGCCACTCTCCTAGTTCACCTGCCCACATATATAGGAATCATTCAGGAAGTATGGGAAACCAAAGAGGTCTTCTCCAGCTCAACTTTCTAAAAAGAAAAGGAAAAGGAGGGGGTATTTCTTTCTTAGTAGAAAACAACTGGATAGAAACTAAACATAATCCCCATGACATTACCTGCAAAATCAGTAAAAGAACAAGCAACTGATGTTCTTTGTCTCCCATCACTGACAGAAACAATCCCCTAAGCTCTTGGGGGAAGGTGGAATAAATTCCTGCCCCCAAAATTCTGAGTTTCAGTCCTCAACAAACAACTGTCACATTAGGGATCTGGGGAGGATGGAGAGTGACAGCTGCTAAGGATATCTAGTACACAGAGAAACATTCTAGTGTATTAATGTTGCATGCATGCAAGCCTGGTTGTTTTGGGGGAGATTTTTTTTTGGTTTAGATAAATAACACTACTCCCAAATACTCAAATCATGGAGCTTTCTCCTGAGTCCACTATTAAAAATGCAACTAATAGAAAGTGATAGAATATTTTACTTACATTAAGTGGCTAACAAATTGCCTTCAGTGCCTACATTTACATCTTTGTAGTACTTTTAAAAATATAATTTCAATGTGATTTCAATATAGGAATATTTTGATGAAAAAGTATCTTGCTCATGATTAACAGCTTTTATCACTGCCTCTCTTAGGTACCTTAAATTTTCAATAAAAGAAAACTTGTTAACTTATAACATTTTCCCACAAACATCTTTCCTAATGAGATTAAACACTTGGGTGTCTTAAATTAAAGAAAATTAAGAAAATTACCCTGAACTGATAGTCTATTTGCTTACCTTAATAATGACTAGTTTTATCTACTCTATTGTTTTTGCTCCATTAATTTTTATTTGTTCCATTTCAGAAATATCCTAAGGGCTATTGTACAGCTATCTATCAGTTATAGAAAAGCAGACCAAAAAGTTCATGAAATCTAGGTCATATGTGATCTGTCCATCATCTCAAAAAAGAAAAAACAGTAAGTCTAGAATACTTTGTTTCCCAGGTTCACTCCTCCATACTCCAGCTTCTTGCTGTCCAAGTCATTCCACATGCCAGGTGTAACCTTCCACTTTCCCTATACCACACTGATCCTTCAGAATGTAAGCTACTTAATTAAGAGATGGGGTGATTTTGTATTTGTTTTCCTAGCACTTAACATAGTGTCTGACATATAACTGGTTTGCCATTTCCTTCCCCAGTGGATTAAGGCAAACAGAGTAAGTGACTTGACCAGGGTCACACAACTAGTAAATGTCTGGGGCTGGATTTGAACTCAGGTCTTCCTGATTCCAGGAGCAGAGCTCTATCCACTGAGCCACCTACCTGCCTCATAGCTGACCTATAACAGTATTAATGTTTGTTGAGCAATCAAAATCCATGTCAATTCTCTTTTCTAATTGGTCTTCCTTGTCAAGGCAAAGGAAAGTCTTATTTGTGAACATTTTTCTTCCCCTTTTTGTTGGATAAATTTTGTCTGGTAATTAAATGCACATCATTATATAGTCTAAAATAAAACAAAACCTCAGTCCAGCATTTAAAGTCCTGAACAGTATGGATCTCACCCATCTTTCCATATTTATTTCATATTATTCCCTCCCCATACACTCTCTGTTCCAAACTTGCTTGCATACTTTCTCTGTATGACATCGCAGTTATTAGATTAGTATCCTTTCAAAGGTGACCTATGTCTGGGATATGTTCCTTGCTTCCTTCAAAACACAGTTCAAGGGCAGCTAGGTGGTGCAGTGGATAAAGCACTGGCCCTGGATTCAGGAGGACCTGAGTTCAAATCCGGCATCACTCACTTGACACTAGGTGGGTGACCCTGGGCAAGTCACTTAACCCCCACTGCCCCTCGGAAGGGAGGGAGGGAGGGAGGGAGGGAGGGAGGGAGGGAGGGAGGGAGGGAGGGAGGGAGGAAGGAAGGAAGGAAGGAAGGAAGGAAGGAAGGAAGGAAGGAAGGAAGGAAGGAAGGAAGGAAGGAAGGAAGGAAGGAAGGAAGGAAGGAAGGAAGGAAGGAAGGAAGGAAGGAAGGAAGGAAGGAAGGAAGGGAAAAAAACAACAGTTCAGACGCCATCTCCAATACGTCACTCTTCCTACCCAGCCTCACTATTCCTACCCCAGTTCCCCACACCCCACACCAGCACTTAATTTCTTAGTCTTGAAATCACTTTATATATACTTAGCAAAATATTCCCTTATCTGTGTACATAGGGCATCGCCCAGTACAACGTGAGCTCCTTGAAGGCAGTAATTGTTTTTCATTGTCTTTGTAGCCCCAGTTTCAAGGATAAGGAAAGGGATTCTGATTTCACTGGATACAGGACTTATTCACAAAAGAGGAAACACCCTCTGCCAATATAGGGTGGCATTTTCTTAGCAGGCAGCTTGGTGGCACGGTGGCTAGAGTACCTGGCCTGGAGTCAGAAGGACCTGAGTTCAAATCTGGCCTAAGACACTTACTAGCTCTGTAACCCTGGGCAAATCATTTAACCCTGCTTGCCTCAGTTTCCTCATATTTAAAAGGAGCTGGAGAATGGTGTTATGAAGAGTCAGACACAATTGAAACAACTGAAGAACAACAAAATACACTTTGCAGTCTAAC